>NC_091485.1:34593151-34910203 GCF_947461875.1 Haliaeetus albicilla | reverse complement strand
TGGTCCAACCTGGGCCAACTTTTGTCTTGTTTGGTAACAATTTCAGAAGCTCAAAAGTTAGCATCCTTTTGCTGATCCACCAGGATAAGAGAGTTTTAAAAAAGACTCTAGACCCATGGTAAAATGACCACAGTGTACTTTATTTAATGATTTTGGTACCTTGTGTTGCAATAAAATAAAAAAAATCTACAAAATCCAAATATATAAAATTTTCAAGTTTTCCTTTTAAGTTTTACAAGAAAAATCAAGTTGTAACCAAGGAAATTTGTTAGTATGAAGCACTACTTTCAACTTCATTTCATCACAAATTGCAACTTACTTAACAGACCAAAAGAACTATGGTACTGCAGTACATCAAATACTTCACACACTGTGTTCTTTACTATAGCACATGTAACCTCTGCCATGGGAGGCAGCGGTCTCTAGCCAATAAAGACACTCTTCACAATCTGAACTCTAAAGGAATGTTTGTATACATGGATTCAGAATATATATATTTACAGGAGGATTTCTTTTTTTTTTTTAATAACTATTTTGATTCTTCATTTCAAATAAAATACCAAATACATTTTTACAATGTTTACAAGTCAAAGCACAAGTTCTGCAATGATTATCATTCACCTCAAGTCACTGTGCTTGTACTGGGGGGATATCTACACTGTTCCATAAACATGAATGTGATCTTCCATCACTTTATTTCCGCAACGGTGACTAAGGAGTATAAGCACAGTAACAATTATTTTAGCACAATCAGTGTATAATGCAACAGTTTACAACAGAGAACTGAGAAACTATTGGTCCATTCTGTTCAATTTGCTGTTTATCTGCCAACTGTTACGTTAGTCTTTGTCATGTAAATTGTGTACAAGAGAAGAGTTAAATAATACAACTTGAATAGGAAAGAGCACACATTTTTTAAGGCAAATTAATAAGCAGCTTATGGTGTTTTTTGTTAAACTATACCCCAACAGAACCTAAAAATAAAATGTATGTTCTGCAACTGTCAATAATTATGTCTTGTTAAATTGATCTCCTCTATAAATTGATCAACATGGCTTTGAACCTGGTTATTCAAAATGGAAAGAACTCCTCCCCCCAAATCCCCAAATATAGAAAGTGCATGACTTCATATGCACCAAAACAAAACAAAAGGCAGCTGAGGTAGTTAGATGTAAAATGTATTTATGAAAAATAACTGAAGAACTAAACCCAGGACATATACAGTAAAAATCCACTCATTTGGAATTAATTTTATATCATGCAACAACTTAAAGCAAGAAACTTTATGATTTCTGAAAAAAAAAGAAAAAGAAAATTATTTGAGTATTAATAACATAGGAATGAACACAGAGTATACTATTGGAATTTGAATTTCAAGTATTTGAGTCTATTTGCATGTGCATTCTTTTACAGGCTTTTTATAGTATTAGGAAGTCATTTACTTTTTATCAGGCATCACATGAGATCTGGTCTACTTCTGGGACTGCAGCTCCTGGAAGGCAGAAATACACTGCGAGTGCCTGAAGATGTGCCACCACGTGTGCCTGGAGGCACCCCCATCTCAGCTTGGGTGAACTTCTACACACCCATCCTCCACCGAGGCCACCTGAGAGTCACAGGGCCAGGGGTCCCATGCCTATGTTTCCCAGGGACTGATTGGAGAGGTGTCCTGGGAGCCTGCCTGGGGTGTACCCGCACGTCTGGAGCCACGCAGGATGTGCCCGTGTGGTGGGGATCCCCCACGCGATGTTCCCGCAGAGCTGTGCGTACACATGCAGCCCAGGCAGCAGTCCCCAAAGAGAGGATCAACCTCCACCTTGGACCACAGAGCCACAGCTCCTCTTAGGTCCGTGCCCAGCGCTATTGCATTTCAGCCCTCAGGGTGACTTATTCTCAGCTGGAGAGAGGGACGGTGTTCCCCCACTTGCAGACAGGACAGTCTCCAAGAAAGCGTTGGCTTGAGTCCACTCGGGATGAGCAGGGATTTGGGCTCGCATCACGATCCCAGCTGACAGCCCTGGCACAGAGGCAGCCCCAGCTGTCCCTTCCATTCCTGCCTAGCAAGAGGAGCAGGCGGTTTTCTCCACCAAAATACACAACTTGAGCGTGCAGGTGCAAGAAAAGACTTCAGGCTCTGGGAATGAATTTCACAAAAAAAGCCTACTTCTGGGAGACAGACAAATTTGGAGGTGTGCTCCTATCTTCAGCGGCAACAGCCCAATACATCCCGTTACTGAATGTGCAATGTGCTGGCTCTTCTTAGCCCTACTGTTAGATCCCACTGCTGATGGTCACAACACAGGTACGCGCAATTTGGTATCATGAATTCTGCACTGTGCACCTGGCTTGAAGAAATCACAGCGGGGAGCATCACAAACTGAAATAGTTTTGGTGTTGATTTTTTTTTTGGTTGGCCTGTGAAAACATAGGGTTTGTACTTCTGAAGTATGTGCATATGGTTTACATATAACTTATGAAAGAGAAAAAAGTATTCATGACTTCTTTCATTTTTGTTTTCTGTTAAACAAGGAAATCCTGAAACTCCTTTTCTCTCCCCCCCCTCTTAATTTTACCTTTCTAAGCTCCCTGTATTTTGATTCTGATTTTCAAAAGTGATCTGTGATTTTGACCAACTTCATCTCTGGCAGCCCAAAAGGAGGAGTCACTGATGTTCACAGTGTGCTGAACCTATGTACCATGGTGGCAGAGCCACTGGTAATTGCCAATTACACTCGCACATCCTGCACATCGTGGCCTTTAATTTTTCCTGCTCTTGCCACAGAACTCAGTGGAAAACTAGAAAACTGGAGTGTGAGATTTCTTGGTGTGGCGTGTTATTGTAGCTTTCCCCAAAATATTTGTCAGGAGTTCCTGCTCAGTTGCTCAGATTTTTTGACGGGGGGAGGGAATGGGGCTGTGAGAATCTTAGTTCCTCAGAGAAGTCAAGGCTTTATAGTTTTATGTAAACGTAAGGAGAAAAAGATATACTGATTTTGACGGGGAGAGAAGTATTTTTTCAGGCCTTATTTCATAAAACACAAAGATGCTAAAAGGCACACCTTTGAAACAGATGTAAAAATCTTTTTCTTCATGTGAAACAACAGTAAAGGCAAACCTTTGTTTTTCCCTATGCATATCAGTTTGCAAAGGACAGAAAACCACAAACTGCATCTTTGAGGACTGCATTGCACCAGCTAATTGTGTTCGTAGCCCCAACCTCTACAGCCTAGGCATCCAGCTTGATGTTTCAGTGTTTTGGCACTGTGGGTATTTGGCATCCTCTTCATTGCATCATAACTTTTACCTGCCACCTTTCTGTTTCACAGAGGAAATGTGCTATCAATAATATTGCCAAGTCTCAGTACTCACAGACAACATCTGCCCCAAGAAGAAGCAGTCCCTCTCCCCATCACCAGTTCAGCTGTGTCAGTGGTAGCCATTGGAGAAACTGGAAGAAAAGAGGGTGTACCTGCATCTGCCTGATCCTACCCTTGAGCCATCGAGGTGCCTCCATCCCCTTCCTGTGTGACCCAGCACTAAAGACTGAGATGAGGTTTGTCAGGATCCAAATCCTAGATCCATTTCCAGGGGTTCCAGTGGCAGAGAATGACACGTGAGTACTGTGGAGGGCTGGGGTGGCAGGCTGGTGGGGAAAGCAGGAGGACTCTTGCCTGAGCTTAGGAAACAATTTCACTTCCCCAACTTGTCCAGTTTTTCCCCTGCTGCCCTGGAGCTCAGTGACTTAGGCTTTATATATATATATATAAATGGATTTTTCTTGAAATTGAAATGTATAGCTTAATGGATACTTTCTCATAGAAAATATTAAAATACAATTAATATTAATAAGCCATCTGAAAATTTAAACACCTATTTTAATTTATCCTGGAATCCAGCCAGGTATCTTGGCCTCATCCAGTGACTAACAGAATTGGAAGACCTAGAAATGCTTTAGTATTATTTCCAGTGGACTGTTTTTTAATACAAAGCCTGATATTCCTTCCTCAGACATTTTCATTGACTTAGCCTAATCAGTATTGGCTGCACAATGACTGACAGTTTCACTTGATAGTGAAGTTCAAGTGAGCTGTAAAATAGTTATTAAAGAGACTCCTCAAAAATAAATTTTACTTAGAGAGGCATTGTGAAATGTAAAAGCAAAATGCCCACGTGCTTACTCCTGGGACTTATTGGACTCTATTAAAGTCAAAAGAAAGTAATCCATTTGCTACAGTGGACCTTCAGGGAAGCCCTTTATGATTATAAACTGCCTGTAATCAAAGCAAATCCCAGTATAATAAACACTCCTGTCCAGAATGCTGGTGTAAGTATGACTTATTGACATGTTCACCAGGCAGAATTTCTCTATCAGTCCTTTAAGAGTGTCTTTTGGTTTGTTTTTTTTTTTTGCTTAGCTGTAGATCATTCAAGAAGGTTTTGTAAGCACAACTGTTACCAAGTCTGTCTTTTAGGATCATTTGCCTCACATGAAATTGCTTTGGAAGGCTCACCTGTTTTACTAATAGCCTAGAAACACTTTTGCACACATTTCCCCAAAACAAATCACATTCACCAGTCAATCTGCAAACAAACTTTTGAGTTCTGTATCTTAAGAGATGAAGGGTGGAAGCACGCACAAATTAGTTAGCCTTGTCTGAGTATACATTTTGCCGTAATGACTGGAGAATATGCTCTTTTTAATTACTGCTGGGTTTATTAATAGTTTTGGTAGGAATCCATTTGAAGCGTCCAATGTGAATTAACTGGCATGCTCCTGGCACATCGCAAATTTCAAGAGAACAATGTATACTGAGGAAGAACAATTAAAGTTGGTTGGTTGTTTTTGGTTTGTTTGGTGTGTTTGTTTTTTTTTTTTAATACAAGAAGATTACAGAGAGCTGCATAAAGTTTTAAACCACAGCTGTACTCTGGAAAATTACTATAAAATCAGCATGGTAAGGAACCATGTTTATTGCGTCCCAGTGGGTACCATTTCCAATGCACTCGGCTTAGAGTGAGGAGATGACTCTCCCATTTGCTAATGCCACAGATCAAATCCAGAAGTCAAACTGGGTTTTGTATGGCTCTGCAGCATGAGAAATAACAATTGTTAAGTTAGCATTTGATTAAAGAGGCAGGTAAGCAAGCATGGGAAGACAAATAGAGCCAGCTTCCATTGTTAAGACAGCCTTATACACAGAATGGCAGCTGCAGGAAAATACAGTGATGCTCATTGGTTAGAATAAACATTAGCTTGCTAATAATACACAACTCAAAGAATAGGCAGCAAAATATCTGTCCCATCAAGTAGAACAAATTATTCAGGGGACAGTTTTTGCCCTTGAGAATAAATGGGAATTGATTTAAAGGAACTGCAGTCCTGTTAAAGAAGAACTGCAATGGGATGGCAGATCTTTGCTTGCTAGTCCAACATGATCCGCAGTTAGTGGCTGTTCTATGAGTCAGAAATGATCTCAGAAACAAAAGATATTTACTTCTAGGTTGCTATGGGCATATACCAAGGCTTTAGAATGATGAAGTAAGATCAGTTGAGCCGCAAAATATGACAGCCATCTTTAAAAATGTTCCTGCTTTGCACTTGATAAAATGACTTCAGTATTTTCATCTTTAACTTGCTTTTCCTTCTCTAACTACAGAGGTTATCTCAATAGCCAGGTGTTACGCAAAGGAATTTTTGAGTTTTGTACTATGATGTGAGAAAAGAGTCTGTTAGATAACCTGAGCGTTGTCTTCTCTCATTGGTGGGGTTTGCATATGAGACTCATAAGCACAAGAGGAAAACTGAAGCAAGGAAAAATATCAAAACAGTATCTAGTAAATTTTGCAAACTTGTTTGAGCAAATCTTTGAAGAAAACAGACCTGTCATGACATGCTACACTTACAGGTCGTGCATAAGGCTATGGATGCCTCCACAGTGCTTTCTGCTGAAATCAGGATCATACCGTTCCTGTTTCTAAACAAGCAAGGATTGATGGTAACTTCTGATATAGTTGAAAGTCCTTCAGCAGTAATTTCCATGATGAGCTGAGTGACAGAATACCTGAGCATGAACAAATACCATGAGGGCTCACCTACTCTAAAGACAGCTGTTCCCTAATTATAATAAGGCTTCTACCCCATCATCTACTGATCTCTGTCTTCTCTATTTTTTTCCTGCTTTACACCTTTACAAGTGCACACCTCCCCATGTATGTGCTCCTCAGCTGTGCACGAACAAGTTGATGTGAAGACTATTAGCACTAAAGGAACATGCACCTGCAAATCCACTATTTGCTTATGGACATACTGCATGAGAAACTGAGAGCATGAGAAAATGCACAAGCACTCAAACAACAGCAAGCCTATAATATTCCATATACAGAAAAGCCCATCTTCTGAGCCTATTTTAAACCTTATGTTTTTTTTGTGGAAGCCATCTGAGGTTTATCCTCTGTAAAGAAAAAAATTAAAAAAAAATTTCTTTGACCTATAATCTATTATAATGATCTAGGATTTCTAAATTTAACAACCACTGGCATAACAGCCATACAAAATCCTTGTCTCCCAGGCCTTAGTTTGAGACACGTTTGTATCTTATTGCTAATAAACAACTCCTGTCAATAGCAATGAAATTATATCTAAGAAGTATCTTTCACTGTCTCCCTGTATGTTCCAGTTAGTTTGTAATGTACCTAGAATTTTTCAGTCAACAGCTTTCCTAGAGGAGAGAGTAATTGCACCATAAATAGTATTTTGGCATTAAGTTTTGTTGGGTTGGGGTTTTTTGCTGTTAAAAGACTCTGCTCCTCCATTTATCCACTGAAACAGCAGGGGCAGCTTTTCCACAGTGTTTCACAAACATCTCAATCCTGACTAGAGGAATCATTTCTTTGCTTTCACGTCTTTTTGATCTCTGGCCTCCTTGGTAAGGTTACCAGTGGAGACGCTTCCACAATAGAACGTAGGTACAGATTACTCATTGATGTACATACACACGCACCCTGGGCAGACGGACCGAGCAGGCTGTGACAGCACCCTGCTTGAAAACTCTGTACCAGGAGGGGGTACAGCCAAGCTGTGAGCTCTTGCTGAGTCCCGTGTTGCTGTAACTGTGTTCCTCCAAGCACCAGAGTTAGGTTAAATATTAAACCACCCACTCATTCCTACTGATTTTTATAAACTGCAAGTGTACCAACCTTCATCCTTCCTGCTTATGAAAGGACTTAAATGCTTTGCTGATCACAAACCTTTCTTTATTGAAAGATCAGGTTCGGTTTAGGCAACGTTTTTGGGGGGTTTTTTTTGCCCTTCTGCTTCATGTCAAAGTAGCTAAAATCCACCTGTATGTTAAAAGCAATGAATAAAATATTTTCTCCACTCATTCACCCAGTTCTTAGTGCTGTTGCTAAATGCAGTATGTGTTTTGTTACAGTACTTTCTCCAGGATAAACTGTTCCACAACCAGCACAGTCATCTCAGAAATGAAATTGCATTGCTGCTGGGTAGAATGACTTTTTGGTTGATAAGGAAATAGATGAGCAGAAGGAAATCTGGCCAGTTCCCCACTGACAGTAACTAGCGCTGTCTCAATCCCAGCAATGCTCTTTTAAATGCAACTCCTTGCATGTACAAAACAAATCAAATGGATGAATGATTCATAAGATGAATGATGAAAGCTTAGCTAGGACGAATTTCCTAATGTTGCATTTCTTCTAGATCTCTTTTTCCAGTGTGGGCACCACGCTGAACACAGCTAACAACAGCTTTCTTTTTTTTCCCCCTTAACTGATTAATGTTTGCTCACGGGAGCTTGATTACTGTATTACAAGTCACAAATTTGCAAGATTAAAAATGTCTGTTGAATTAATTAGCTGCAAATCAACCTAAGCAAAGCTTGACAAGTTCCAAGCTGTTTCAATAAAATAAAAAAGGAGGAATCGATAGCAGCCACAAATACATGACAATATGCTGGCACTTTGTGACTATAAATAGTGGCAGCTGCCCTCTCTGCTGACAAAGGAAGATTTTTCATTGTCCATACAGTGCTGTCTAAAGGCTAAATCCTGCCCAGATCGGTGTGGCAATCTTGCCGATGGCTGAAGTGTTCTCAGTGAAGTATCTCCTGCGGGCCAGCCCGATAACCCAGGGGCAACTGGGGCTGGAAGCGAGCTGCCTACTTTGTCTTCCCTTTCAGCAAGAGCGAATGCCCGCAGCGCCGGCACTGGGACCGACCACAGCATGTGTGAATGCTGGCCAACAGGAAGGATACGTGTGTCCCAAAATGGAAATGTAGGGAACGACGTTGGGAGTCATTAGTGACTACTTTTGAACTTTCCCTCCGTAGCTACTGCCATTGTCTGACCAAGTCACTGCGACAGTTTTAGATCTATCTGTCCATAAATCAGATCCTGTTGGAAAGTGACTGTATTTTTCAAACACCATCCTTAATGCTGAATGGTGACTCAGGTCAGGAACTTGTGTCATATTCTCGAACTTCAGTGCAGCAAGTGCCTTCACTGGCTAGTAATCTTTTCCTCAGCTTCATAAAATTTAAAATTAATTCTTATCAAACATTGCCTAAGAAACAATCTGGGATACACAGATAGCAATGCAGAACACATACTGAAAAAAGCGTCAGTAATTAAAATTTCAGAAGTAGCTACTGTGTTTTCACGGTACATTTAAATTGACGGGGTACTGTTTTCAAATACATGCATTTGAAATTTTTTTTCAGTACATAATCCATGAACTAGCAAATCTTTCCTTCTGACAGCATGTATCAGGCAACTGCATATGTGTTGGATAGGAAACACTCTTTAGTGTTCTTCAGTCAAAATTCAAGTAAAACATCCTAATTATTGCAGGTTATTTCCTTCCTAAACTACGGACATTGATAATTGATAGTGAAACAAATACAACCAACATTAAATGAAACAAAGGTTTAATTGATCCCTTTGCCATTTGCCTGTATGTTTTTTCCCCTTGATTAACTAAATGTGATAAATCCTTATTTATTTTGTAAAAATCTTTTTTCTTTCCACTCTATTCTTTTATCAAAATATTTAAGATGATGAAATATAGCATTAGGCATATTTCCTCCACAATTTTTCATTGCAATACTGGCATAATACATTGCAAAGCTGTCTCCAATCATGGCTGGAATGTGTTTTCCAATAATGTTCTTTCCTTTTTGCAGTTATCACTTGATTACCCTTGATGACGATGCTCCTGGTGCTTTTCTTTTAGGCTTAGAATTTAAATTAACTGTAAGATTGAATCCTAATAGAATCTCAGGACTCATTGTCATGTGTACACACACACACACACACATATACACACATATATATAGAAATGCATTTGATACCGTAAATTTGCTCCCAAGTATGAGACATGATCCTACTATTTTTGTTATGAGAAAAACAAGCACTTTCATAAAGAGTACTCTTTATAGCATGCTCCAAACTATGGGCACTGAACTTCTTCCATTTGCCATAACCTGGGCAATTTGCACACAACTGTGTTTCAAAAGTACTGTCCAGAGAAACCATGTCTGCTCCACATGCTTCACTAGACAGCATAGAGCCTGTTTGCCCTTTGCTCAGCCCAAACAGATCTTTGTTCAGCAAAAGAACTGGGATCGCAAAGGGAGTGCACCATGGGCTCAGGGAACTTCGGATAAGCTACATGGTGTAGCTCTGGTGTGCACACACAAAGTCTGCCTGAGCTCCAACGAGAAACCAGGTGAACGTGGCCAGAGTAGCACACAGTGCATTAATAGACCTGATTCAAGGCAGCGTGTAGAGATTCAGGCTTTGTCACAGTGCTAACCATGTTCATACAGCTTTTGGTCAGGTTGGAAGGTGAGCAGAGTGATTTTGCATCTGCCCCAAATTTTTACTGTAGACATTACTCTGGCTGGAAGCAGGCAATGGCACTGGACGTGCGCAACAGCTTCAGAGTCCTCAACACTAAGGGGACCAAATACATCAGAATAATAGAAGTATGTCTACATTGCACAGGATAACCTTTACATTTTCCACAAAGAGGAGGAACAGCCTCAAAAGAAGAGGAAGGGAGCATGGCCTTCTCCTCAGTAGCGTGCAGCCCTATAGCCTTCCCCTGAGAGATGGTAGCTAGAGATATGAATCATTGCTAGCTGAAGAGATAACTGAGCCTGGCTCTCCCCTTGGTCTCTGCTTACCACAAATCTACTGCTGGAAAAGCAGTCATGAGTATTTCTGTGCAAAGCTCCATCTGATAGCACCCCAGAGGACCCAAGTCCTTCAGGTAGGATGGGCAGAGGAATACCTGCTCAGGGGACCCTGGCAGTCTTAGGTGGGAGATAGGAGCTGAGCTACTTTTTGCCTTGAAGGCTGAGATGTTTCTGACCAAGTCCAGGAGCCAGATTTTAGGTGCTTGAACATCTAGCATAAAAAGTTCAGGAGCTCCTGGTTCGTGCAGTTTGGAGGATCACAGTATTAGCCTGAGGCCCCTGATGTGCCTGCACTGACCTCTGAGTGTGTGCCACAACATGCCAGATATCTGGTCCCCGTGTGCCGTGGCTTTCGTCCAGCCCATGCACGTCATTTTCCTCTCTGTGGGCTCTTTGGTGCATGAGGTGGGGGAGACAGTGCTGGACCATGACCAGGCCTTGCCCTGAGAGGACTCGTAGCACCCAAACACAGCCTACATCTTGCCTTAGCACTATCTTACGTCTCTGAAGGCTCTTCTAGACATTCAGCTAGCAGCTTTTCTACCTCAGGGAAATCCCTACCAGTGAAATTCTGTTTTGCAGTACCTTTTACACACTAGGTGGCTGAGTGGACACACCTATTTCACACTAGAAATGCTTTTGTGAGGTTTAGTTCAGTGCAAAACCCCCCCAAACTGAACACTTTGTTAAAAGGATGTGGACTTTCCTACAGCAGAAGAGAACTTGTGTAGAAAAGCTGCTAGCATGCCTAGGGCTACAGCATGCCCAGAAGTAAGATCCAGAAGCAATTGCTTCCAAAGATATCTGAAATAAGAGGCTGAAACCTACAGATACAGAAAATGCTTGTATCCATAGCAGTCATGTCTTTCTTTCTATTAATGTAGCATCTAGTTACATTGACAAATCTGTTACATTTTTAAGTTTATCCCAACCATTCCTGGAAACGAGATTCTTTGTTACACTTGAAAGTTTCTTGGCTGCTTTTATTTTACAGTGTCTTGCATGTAGAAGTTTAGATTTGATCATTCTATTAGTTGGCTGCTTATCTCAGTGTTTCTTGTAAATATCAATGAATACAGTATCTGTAACTCTGTTGTGATTATACACAAGCTTCTCTCTTACCTCTCTAGCTCACGCAAATTACCCCATAAATGTGCAGAAGAGGACTTTTTCCTCTGCATCTGGCATATCTGTCCTCTTTGCTCCAGGATTCAGAGTAGGCACATGACTTACTAATGGGTATATAAGATCCTGCGCATAAGAATTAAATACTGAGCGTTCAGAACAAAACATTAAGTACAGGAGCCAAACATACATGTACAGAAAAAGTTCCTTTTAATGAATGTGCTGGTCAGCAATTGGCTTTTGTAAGGATCACTGGAAATGACTGGTTTCAGAGACATTTCTCAAAGTCTCCTTAAAAGGACCACAAAACAGCAACTTGGTCAAAATAGGTATATTCTTAAATGTTTGAACTAAAAAGGAAAGAAGAAGAAATGTTTTGATTCACGCTGAGTTAGCACTAAGGTTAAAGTATGTATTTCTGGTTGAGCCAAGTGACATTCAGGCTCTTTGGTACGAAGCAGGTCTCCAGCTGACTTCAGTTAGGAGCTAGGACATGAAGACTTTCACTACTATGGTCTGAATTCATGCAGTTATTCACTCAAGGTCAGGAGCCTACTTTCTCATATTCATACCAGTGTAACTGTGAAGAAATCCCACCAAACACCTGCAGTGACCCGCAGTAAGGTCACTACGGTAAAACAAATGGTCCCAGGGGACCCCCTCATGTTAAAAAAGCTTTGTAAATGGTCTGTAGATCAGTGACACTGTTCCCCTAACCTTGTGTGAGCAAGGCTTTACAAGGTCATCTCCATCTCTCCTGTAATGAAATCTGCTCATACCAGATGTGAGAAATCATCTCAGAAGCAGATCACTCAGCAATCTGCAGCCAAGTGCAAATGACGACAGAATTTGTTTCCAAAAATCACTGTATGTGAACTGCAGTAATCTGTTGTGGGTTTTTTTAATTCCCAGGTTTAAAAGAATCTGTTGTCATTTTGCATTTTATCTGTTTTATCAGAATAAAGAGGAGTGATTCAATGCTGTAAAGAAAAGACATAGTTCTAGAAACAATCAAGGGAAGATTTCGTAACATAATGTCTCTGGTATATACATGGCTGTTTGCCACTTACTCCATTTGGCTTTCTGCTGAGAGCATGGGCTTCATGCAAGCTAGTCTAATTGCTACAATTAGCAAAATTAAATGGCTTATTGTGTATTTAGACAATTCTTCCCACATTTGGCATTGTTATACTACAGAATTAGTAATTACAGTGTTGGGCTTGTAAATACATAGACACGTGTTGTGATTATTTTCATCATGCACCTCTTGTAGGGGCTCAACCTAAATAAGCTTGTTTAGATGGATGCACAAATGCAATTTACTCTGCTTCCCACCATGCACAGGAGCAAGAGAGGCAGCAGTAGGACCCCAGCAATCTGCTGAAGCTTTTCCTTGGCATTGTGCAGGCAGTGCAGGGGGTGCAGAGTAAATCACGGCATCTTAGTCACTCCGGATTGCATGACTTCACGGACAGAGAGGAGAAAGGGCAGTGGCTTTGGGAGCTGAATCACTGGCAGAGCCAACCAAAGCTCAGTACAACACCACTTTTAAGGCTCTTAAGGAATTGTATGATCAAATCACAAACACTTCAAAATTGTTTAATTTGGGTTCTAAAAAACCCAACAGGCTAGTTGTGAATATTTGCTCGCCAATAAAAAGTAAATGAATATAGTGTGTGATTAGGAGTCCCTTTCCAAATAAAGCAGCACTCGTACTTTTAGTACCACTCATGAATTGCTTTTTTGGGGAGATAATGATATATTGGCTGGACTATCATATGTTTTAAAGAAATTTGGGTTTAATAGCTATTCACCACATATTAAAAATTGCAGCTCAGATAAAATTTTAATTTACCTCCTCTGCTTAAGAGTTTACAAAATCAGGCAGCTGAGGCCTAGCATTTAATTTTGGAAGGAAAATTTTCTCCAATGTTATAGAAATTAATTAATAGAAAATTTGTTGATCTGCAAATGACCTCAAACCCATATAACCCAAGCACAGAAACATTGTTCTAGCACAAGAAGCATATTTAAATTGATATAAACAGAAGTGGAAATTATTTTTTCATTATTAAATCTGCAGGAAAAAAGTATTGCACGTATTTTCAAAGAATTCATTTTTTTAAAAAAAATTTATCCTATTATAGAACAAATAACTTCTCTTTTAAAATAAGACAAAAGGTTTATCTCACATTTTCTTATATGTTTTCTGAATGACCATGGGTATGCATTACCTCTCCTTTATCTATCTAGAGGACTAGTGAATACTAGTTAAATTGTCTTTTCTGTAGCGTACAAATCCACAACTCTCAAAATTTTAGGACCAAGTCTTTAACCAGGTAAGTTACCATTAAATCTGCTGGCAAATTTGTTTGGTTCATTAGAAGAATGTTTACATAATTCTTACTTCTAACAAAGAGATGTGATTGCTTTTCTTTACCAGAATATAATTATGAATTTTTTATTTTACTGTATTCTGGAATGAAATTTAAAGGACCTGTTTTTTTCATTATTTCAAAAGCAGAAGTTAATTTTTTTTTGCAATTCTTTTTTTGCTATTGCTGTCTTAATTGAACTTTATTGATTTGAAAACTGTCTGTGGTAAAAAGAATAGTGCATATTGATTAACTGTCCATAAGGCCATCATGGAATTTCAACATGGACTATGTTTAATCTTGACAATTTCTGTAAAAAATACTTCTAGCTTTTAATGTGACTATTCACAGCAATGCAAATTAAGAAACTGCCCGTGTAGTCATCTGAGCGTTAAGATTTCAGTGGCCACCCTGTTCTCAGTGCAGGTATCACTGATGTTACGAACATAACAGAGCAAGATTTTGGAGAGCAAATTTTGACGTGGTGTAAAATGACTTCTCCCCCTTCCTCAAACAGCCAGATTGAATTCTGAAGACAAGGTGTGTATACGTACTGCCACGTATGGCGCTGTGCACTCAAACCCTGCAGTAGTTTGCTTAAGATAAACATTTTTACAAACATTATTAAAAAAAAATTAAAAATCCTGGGAGAGTAAAGAAAGTAAATGCTAGGTATTAAAAACCACACAGATAAATAACGCCTCTGTGTCCTTCCTTCCAAAACCAAACAAGAGCAAATCAGACAAACTCACCCCAAACCTTCTTTAGAAACCTTGCAATGCAAGCACCGGTCCAGACCATAACCCTTTAAATTCTGTACGAGGCAACATTTCTTCAATTCTGCAGGCCCGCACCAAAGGGCTCGCAGCTCCGAGGAAGAGCAAGACAGGTTGAGAGGGAGATCAGAAGAGGACAAGCCTCCCTGCCAGCTGCGATGCTGGCCCTCTCCCTAGGAGGTGCTGGAGGGAGGTGAGAGCTCGAGAGCGCTGCCCACCGTGCCTCACTCATGCTAAAATTTCTGAGTTGTTAAAGCAGCAGCAAATCCGTCGAACTGGTTCCAAAAGAAACCCTCACATCTTGGATTACAAAGCTTGTCATTGGCCTTGTTTGTAAAGAAAAGCAGCAATTTCCTTGTGCGAGCTAGTGTTTGATTCTGGAGTGAAGGCTCTACTGAATTTCACGGGCCAAAGGACTTGCTCCCAAAATCTTTTTTAGCAGTTCCTGCAGTGGTATATTTTCTGACAAAATATGAGTACTTTTCTCTGAATAATTAGCTATTATCTCCATGGAGGAAAGGGCGATCATTTTGTACAAAGCTTCAGGTTTGGACTATCAAAGAGTTATTTTATTTAAAAAATGATTATAGAGGCAGCTGGCCACTGCTTAATTTGAAAATACCTAAGAAACCCTTGAAGCACGGGTGGTTTTGGATCTGTGTAAAGTTCCCTCTGCCTTGCAGATTCCTGCACTTTCACAGATGTTTTGTTTTGAGGAACTCGCCCCAGCAAAGAACAACAGGTATTGAACATTTTGCTAATAAAAAAAGTCAACATTAAAAATGGCTAATTGAATGCATACAAATAAACACAGGCGTGTAACCTTGGCCATTTCATAGTACAAATATTAATAATAGGAAAGACTGAAATTTACCCAGCAGCATATACAGCAGTGACTACACTGGATATACCTGACAGTGAAGATTACAATACCAATCATCAGGTCTTCTCCATCCTGACAATGCCATTTACAACAGTAACTCTTCAGTTCTGCTTCGCTCTCCTAAAATGGATGGAAATAATTATAGCAAATTGTTTCTTATGGAATTGCTTGGTGTCTTTACAAGCCACTTACATTTGAAGCAGGATCCACGGTTTATAGAGTATTCTAAAAGTACCCATGTAGGCTTTCATATGGCATTACACTGCAAAACAAACCCATAATGTGTGAAAACCAGGTTTATATCAACCTGCAGAAGCCAGTTGATAAAGTTCATGGACCAATTCTTAAAATCTAAGCTATAAAGAGAATGAAATGTATTAAAAGATTTGAGGTTTATAAAAAGTAACCTTTTTATACCATATTTTTACTTTACAAAAATATTGAAATAATTCATGAGTTTTTCACTCTGCACCAGCTTTAAAAAAAATACTATCAAATTTTGACTTGCACCTTTAATGCATCTGAAAGCACCATCAGGGGATACTTTTAACATAAAGGAGGATACCATTGACTAGATTTAGGGAGGTATTTAAAACCCAAAAGCTTGCAGCAAAAGCACTCTATTACAAGAGATTCAGCGTAATTTTTAGACGTATCTGGACACAAGTCTTGAACAAGCAGAAGAGGGTCTTCCACATAACTTGCTTATACTATACTTCAGTGAATATACTTACTAAGAGGTGGCTGAAAGCCTTTAAAAGACATCACTTCCACCTCGGGTGGGAAAAATCAGAGCTGTCTCTACACGTTGAGAACTTGATTGGTCTTTCCTGCTTCTTGTTCTGGTAGGGCTCGTGCCACTCGTTATCTGTCCCTCAGGCAATATCAACCTTGCAGTTATACAATGTTTGGCACTAGAAGGGTATGGCATGTCACAGTCTCTTGTCACCCCTGCATACATTCACACACTGAATCATGCATTCTCAGTCCCGAAACAGAGAAGTTTCAGTGTGTTCATCTTGTAGTTTCTTCTGAAATATCTGAATGGGGTCCTCCTAAAGTTTAGAATACGAAAACTATACTTCCTTGTTCTTTTACATATATATATATATTGGTTTTTTTGCAAATTGAACACTGAATCATGATTATCATTTAATTTACATCACTACGTGCTAGAGCTCCTTATTCCTCCTGAAAACCAGAAGTGAGCTGCATAGGATTTCTGTTGAAAGTAACATAAAGAACTTAAATTGCATTTAAAAAGACTTTGAAATTCCACAGAAAACAAACAGTTCTGGTAGTACTAATGTTTATGACCTAATTAATCAGAATTTAGTTTATTTTCCCTTGACAGCCTTACAAACATGACGATGTATCTTTTTAATGAAGAACCATTTTGCAAACCTATTCTAAGCTGAATGGTTGATCTATGGGCGTGCTGAAGACTACTATGCTCCTATTTTTTTCCCCAGAAAAGAGTTTTCATAACAGCAATACTGTGTGCTACGGTTTTGTTATTTTTGAAAAGGTTTTGTTTGTTTGTTTTTGCCATTGATTATGTAAATATCAACCATTCATTTCTAAAATAAATGCACTACTGGCTAAAGTTGAAAGCCCTCACCAGAGCCTTCCTATTGGTTTGATTGTGAGCACTGTGCAGTCAGAGTTTCATGGCAGCAAGAGTCATGGGTGAGTTTCCCCATGTGCAGTAACTGATCTGTACGTGTGGGTCAGCGTTTGGGTTTTTTTGAGGCTTTCAGGTGATGCTGCTGTATCAGTGTCTTGCAGACGGACTGCACACAGTGGATCAAATGATAATCATGATGATAGCCAGACTAAGAACACTACAGCTTGCTGCTCTACTTGTAGTATGCAGTTTAGTTATTCCTACAGCCCTACTGTCAACCCTTTAATTTGGACTGTAATGTCGGAGCTTCTTCAAGCTGTGTTTTTGTTTTGTTTATAATGTGGTTTCATATTCCAAGCGCTCCTGGATAAGGGCATCATCTTTATACTGTAGCCGTGGAGGAGCAGGGGAACATTCAAATGCTAAGATCGCCTTCCTCAGGCTTCTGTCCAACACGTGTCTCTCCCACGCTGGGTACCTGTTCCTGAACAGATCGATTTTAATGACAGACTCCTCAATCCTTGGTGGCCGGGATGAAGGTGTGGACGGTGCGGTGGGTCTCACCTGAAACACAGGCACACACCCATCCCTCTCCGCGAATTTTTGATCCCGCTCGCTCGTGACGCTCCGGTTGTTGGAGATGGACCGTAGGGTGTTTGTGGCCACTTCTGGGGGTAGGGTGAAGGCAGCTGCAGGGTCCTCACAAGCACAGCTTGGTGACTGCCCAAACCTTGGTCCGTTGGGGTGAAAGAAGGCATAGTACATTAGCATAAAAACAATGCCTGTTAAAAAGCTGCTGAACACTACGCACAGTGCTGGTATGGCAAATGCATCAGAGATTGGCGGGGCCTTGTACAGATACCAGAGAGCACTCAAGGCGGTGTTTTCTAAAAGGATCACAAAATAGTAAATGAAAAGCCTACAGCGTGTCCTTCCTTCCTTGACATTGAACCAGCTGAAGATGTAGATTATCCCAACAACCATGTCGAAAACTATCTCCTCCCATTTAGTGATGCAAAACTCTGTCTCGCAGTGGACGATCCAGAAGGTCATGATGCACCAGTGCAGCACGATGAAGATCCCGAAGTACAGCTGGAAAACCGAGGCAAACAGAGCAAAAGTAATGACCCTTGCTGCAATTGTGAAGAAATGCCAGCAAAACTGGATTATAACAGCCATGTAACTGATGGGTTTCTTGTCATCACGGGAGTCACGGAGGGCCTTTTGGTAGGAAGCCAAAGCCCAAGCCAGGGATACGAGAGATGCTGCAGCAGTAAGACCTAGGAGGAAACAGGAGATGCAGTTAAGGCATAATTAGTATATCAGCACTTGGTTGAAACCGGAGAGATCCTTGCTGCTTTCAACGCGTTCTCCACCACTGACATAATAAAAACCTCTTCCTTCTCCTTTAGCTCAGCCAGCACTGAGAAATGGACCTCTGCTGCTGAGATTTCATTGCCCTTACCATGCTGGATACACACAAACAAGAGTGGCTATCAAGCTGCACTCTGAAATGCTTCTCTAGCAATTTTATGTTTGAAACAAATTAATTAATTCACAGCTTTGAGCAAGTCGGGAATAGGTGTCTCTGTCAGCTGTGTGATTTAGCAGGATCTGCCATGGTTATTGTTTTAAAGAAAGGATATGAATTTTCTGATTTTGATAACTCATTAAAGAAGCCTAATATAAAGCAACCAAGTCTTTCTAATTAAAATGCCAGCATCATATACATATAAACCAAATCAATAACAATGTGAGCATAAACCTACATTTTTAAAATAAATGAATGTAACTCTTGTTACATCAGAATTTAAACTAACTGCCTTACTCTTGCTGAGGGAAAACTGTTGCCCATTTTGATATTTCTACTACTTTTAAACAGAATTTTAATAAGTAGCAAATGTTAAACCTTTATTTTCTTCCAGTTGGAAATCAAATACATTTTAGAAATGTTGGAATTTTCTACTGAATTAAAATACTGAGTATAGATGCTCCTAAAGTAGGGAGTTGGGAGTTATGACTTAATGTTCATATAGCCATTCTATCTCCCATGTATCATAGAACTGCCTATTTATAAGGCCCTGAACTATACTATTTCTGGAAAACCTGTCACATATTTTTCACAAAAAAGCATTCAATATAAAATTAAGTCTCATGAGATTTTCAAACATTATTTTTGTGAAAATAATTCCTATTCACTTGAAAATACAAAAAAAACATAAAGCAATTTTTTAAAAAACCCTTCTATGCCTATTTTAAAGGTGTATTATTCTTTTTTCCTCAAGTGAGTTTGATTGTTGTCGGTAGGTAAACCTAAAAAAACCCTTGCTTTGCAACTGAATCCAATTTTTAAACTAATCTGTTACTTCCATATACTACCAGAAAAATACCTACATTCCCATTTAAGAAGCAATATAGTTCAGCATAATTATTCAAATGCTTAACACTTACATAGCATTCTGTTAGAAATGAATAATTCTTCTTTACTAGCAGATTAATTTTTATTTACTTACGACTCGTATCAAGCTGCTTTGGATGGAAATGGGAATTCAATTGAAATGCAAAACCCCAGCCTTTCAAGTGTATTTATTATTTAAATAAAATTGCAATAAATATGTTGTATACAGAGGAAAAATGCATCAAACTTTTTATACTTAAAACTGGTTTATTACCAAAGCAAATTTTATATACAGTTAATGAATGAATTCATAAGTCTTAGCATACTAGACTGAGAATTTATTCATAGACCATTTAAAGATAATGATGCTTCAGGTTACTCTAATTCTAAGCAGATCCTTAACTTTGAACTAGTTATTGAAGTAAATCAAACTGATGAAGAAAACATTTCTTTTGTCTGCTGTTAAAAGCTGTTTAATAATTTCAACAACCTTTGGTTCTGGATGCATAGGCAGTATGTTTCTTCCCTGTTCAATAGCTTTCTTTAGAACTTAACCAGCAAGAATATATTACTTAAATAGTATAAATTTTACGCAAATTTTGTTAATACAAAGTGGTAAATTTAAGCCTACATACATGTTGCTATTCACTTTTGAAAAGGAAGTTTATTTTAAAACAGATAGATGTAGGTTATGGAAATAACACCTGATTCTGAAGGAAAAAAATCTATTTAAGCAATCCACCCGGCTTAACACTCTAAGATTTTGCTCAGTAAGCAGTACAGAGGGATTCGGATTGTGTTTGCCAGTGTTTCTCCTTCAGTCACTGGCAGGGTGCTAATTATGTTATTAGCTCCCATGAATCCAAAAAACCTTTGTTTTAAAAATAAACCCAATAAAAAACAATCAGCAGGAATATAGAACAAAATTAGGACTCCAGGGAGAATTTTTAATAAAACTTCATCATTTTTCTTCACACACAGATGCCTGGATGCCAAAACACCAGTGTTACTTCTGGAATCCTCCTTCACAGAGGGAATAAACTATCAGCAATGAAGACATGAAGGAGATGTAGTATAAACTGTTATTTTCATTTCTGACATGTATGTTTGCTTTTCACACTGGGCTGCCTTTCAGTGACCATTATCTCTGGAGTCAACACTACAGCTGAAAACGTAAGTTCTCATTTTCCTGTAGGAATGTTTGCAGTATTGAAAAACCACAGTTCATTTCCCTTATGAAATGAAAAGTTTGGAAAGGTAGATAGATAGGTAAAGGATAAGAGAATGTTTCAATAGAAATGAGCCACTCTGAACAGGCGCTCAAAAATAGCATTATCAGCACAGGAAAGAATAATGTGTGAGAGAAATCCATGTATTTTCTTTGCAAATCTAACTTTAACGACCTCACACACTCCCCCAGAGGGTTGTAGAGATATCATCGGTTTTGCATTAGGAGGTGTAAAATCATTCAATAGTGCACACAGAATGTTCCAAATAAAATGTTAAAATTCATAGGCATTTCCAATGTTCTAATGCTAATTAATTCATAGTCATTGTCTGGGAAAGAAAGAAGCAAGTACAATAGCAACGTAATTCTGTTATTTAAATAGTCATTAATAGGGAAACATCCTTTGCTTTTACAGAAAAAGCTCAGGGATACTGGCATACAGGAGAGAAGAGGAGACAAGGGAATGTACAAAAGGAAAGAACTGCCAGTTAAAGTAGTATGTATCTACTCTTGTGCTATTGGCAATGGCATTAAGGATATAGAATTAAGATAAGGCTAAACGCTTCATGAGCACCATCCATTTTTCTTTATTGATTAGACCAAGCACTAAAGAATTATTAAAAGTATAATTAATAATGAGAACAGTAATGTAAAAGTGATGCAAATGGCAGTTTGCTAATAAATGTCACTATATAAAGAATTCACTGGGAATGGTTAGAGATAAAGCAAATTATTGTAGCGCTGAATGGATAATTCATTAATTAGAACACATTGATGCATTTGCTGAGTATGTGTTTGTATAAACCTCTATCCCTATTTCAAAAGAAGAACTAAAATAAATTTCTGTTAGTATCAAGCCAAAACTTTAAAGACACTAACATGGCACCAGGAAAACAGGATGTCCTAGAGACCTAGTGGAAAACAAGTAATTTGTAACAATGCGGGTGGTTTAACTTCTGCAGTTGGGAAGGCTTATTTGCCATTCAGAAATGAACAGAGAAGATTGGACTGTGATCTGTGGAGCCACTGTTCATGAAGAACAAGAACCAGCTTTCCCACTTGCTCAGCTGCAGCCTCTGCACTCTCTTTGGGCGCTGCAGCAGCTGTCTGGTGTATTTGACAGTCTTGTATATCAGAGTCTTGTATTTAGGGTCTTGATCTTGGAAATTAAGATTAACTAGTCATTCTCAGTGAAAATATATTCAAGAAACTATATGCTTATCCATTACAGACTGTTAACAGTCCAGGAAAGCAGGTATTCTGTAAAATGGCCTTGGGAAAAATGAAATCAAGTTCCTGTTTCTTCCTTTTCTAAAGCTGAACCTTCAAAGTTTTTCCACAGTATGTGACTTGGTCTCTAAAGTTCTGTCCTGAAGAGGAAAGAAATACATGCTTTGCACAGGAAAAAGATCACTTCACATATTGCATCAAACAAATGATGCTTTTCTTTGTTTGTAAAATGGACACTTGAAAAACTCTGAATAGCAATTAGTGGGGAGTGTATCTACCCGCTTCCAGCCTTTGTAGCTTAGCCCATCGACAATAGTCTCAATCGTGAGACTAGCCAATAATGCATTGTATCAGGACAACTTTCTGTCAGGAACTAGTTAGAATATGTTTTGAGTGAAAAAGACAATTTAACCTCTTTTATTCTGCGAATAGTTTGCATTACTTAGCTATATGATTTGTATAAGGGAATAACAACTTTGTAATCACAGATGAGTTTCAGATGTCCTTAAGATAGTGCACTTCCTGTCTGAAAACAAAGAAAGAACAGAATTGCCTTGATTGAATTATAATTTTAACTTCTTTCCCTGGAAATGATTCATTTCTGCATACATAAGAGATGCTCTTGCATTTTATAGAGCGTGGCATATCTGTATTGGTACTTTAAATACAATGCATAATACACTGCAATAAGCTATAGCTTATTAAAGACAAGATAAAAAAACCATGAAAATGACTTTCACAGGTGAAAGCAAACATATACGAGGGAAAAGAGATTTATACAGAGATGGATACATTCACAAATGTAATATTATTTCAGGGAAGCAAGCTCAAATAGCTACAGGAGAGTCAATGAAGTTCTCCTCAATGGTATTTGTAAGAAATCTGACTGAAATGTTTCGTTTGTGAGTAATCCAAATAGAATTGTTCACAACAGATAAGGGTTTTCCATATTACATCTCTGCTTGACAATTCACAACTTAATTGTATCCTGCTGACACCTCTACCTTTGCATTATGGTTGTCCCAATTTGTTTAACTTTGAGGAAAGCAATTCAATGTCTAAGCAGCATATATGATTTACTAGTTTGTATTTTTCTCCCACTCCCACAATATAATCTTTAGACTGGGGTGTAACTGAAAAAAATATGGGTCTTATTCTCACACTAATTTTATCTTATTCCTGATTTGTACTTGGGAGAGTAAAGGCATATTGAGGTCCATAAACCACTTTTTTTCTATTCAGAACAGTCCACAAATCATATATAGGATAAGTACAGAACATCTCAGGTCAGCTGGAAACCCTACAAATGAATGAACTGATCAGAGAAAGTGCGCCTTGACATTCAACCTGATTTCAGAAATCAAACTCCTGCCAAGGCTTCTCTCTCTGCTTCATCCTCCTTTTTAAACTTGTACTCATCTCACCATTTCCAGGAGTAAATTCATGTAAAAGCAGGAATACCAAATGCAGCAGGACATCTGGGCATGACGACATTGCTTGGGATCTGGGACTATGAAACATTTTTTTCGGGAGCCTATTTTTATAAGTTTCCTACCCAGCTGGAGAAGTGACATTATATGCATCCAAGCTTCCAGCTGCTTCTCTGAACCAAAGCCAAGGATCTCTAATATTCATAGTCTCCCTTAAGGCCTTGTCCTGGTTTCAGCTGGGATAGAGTTAACTGTCTTCCTAGTAGCTGGTGCAGTGCTATGTTTTGAGTTCAGTATGCGAAGAATGTTGATAACATGGGTGTTTTCAGTTGTTGCTCAGTAGTGTTTAGTCTAAAGTCAAGGATTTTTCAGCTTCTCTTGCCCAGCCAGGGCACAAGAAGTTGGCACAGGACACAGTCA
Source organism: Haliaeetus albicilla (assembly GCF_947461875.1). NCBI lineage: Eukaryota > Metazoa > Chordata > Aves > Accipitriformes > Accipitridae > Haliaeetus > Haliaeetus albicilla. The sequence goes on along the minus strand of NC_091485.1, from coordinate 34,886,497 downwards.
GGGCACCTGACCCAAAGTGGCCAACAGGGTATTCCATACCATGGGACGTCCATCTAGTTTAGGAACTGGGAAGTGTGGGGGGTAATTGCCGCTCGGGGACTGGCTGGGTGTTGGTAGGTGGGTGGTGAGCAATTGCCCTGCGCATCATTTGTACATTCCAATCCTTTTATTATTGCTGTTGTCATTTTATTAGTGTTACCATTATCATTATTAGTTCTTCTTTCCTGTTCTATTAAACCGTTCTTATCTCAACCTGCGGGTTATGCTTCTTTTTTCCCGATTTTTCCCCCCATCCCACTGGATGGGGGGGAGTGAGTGAGCGTCTGCGTGGTGCTTAGTTGCTGGCTGGGGTTAATCCATGACAGGCCTTAATCCTGTAGGAAACAGTATATCATGACTGCATCCCTCCAGCTTCAGAAAATGCCTTGCCATATTTACACAGCTTTTGCCATGCTGCTTTGCAAGTATGGACACAAGCTTGACATTCACATGGAGGCCTTGCAGGCAGCTTGACAATAGTCGATGGGTTTCTGCACTAATTCTCTTATTCCCATATACTAGTATGGCAATGTATGACTTGATATACATACTGTGCTTCCACACACGGTTTAGTACACAGGACGCTTTGCATGCTTCAGGGGCAGCTTTTGATCGTATCAGGGACCGCGTGTCCAGGTTCTCGGTATGTGTTTCATGCTCATGAGTCTCATTCCCTGACCAGTACTGTGAGATGAAACCTGAAGATGAAGCTTACTTTTTTATGCTTTCCTGTTATCTAAAGGGATAACAATATAAACTCTTGCCCTCACCTGGGTATTTCCTTCCCTGATGACTGCAGATGTAGCCTGCTGGGGTAAGCTGTAGCACTGTACTGAAGTATCCGTACTGGAATCCTCCTTACAGCCCTCAGAGTCTGTCACCAGGTTTCATAGTTAGGGACACTTCATGTACAATGATCCTTGCTGACACAGTCTTTGCTAGCACATTTCTTTTTTCAGAAGAGGGAAGCATCACTAACTTAACGTCTACAGGCAGGTCCAACTCCCTGAAGTATGCTGTACACTGATCTTAACGTATCTTTCTGTACTCCAAGGTTTGTGCCCTTGTTGTCCAGGGTCATTCTCCATAAGCACATTGCCAAGATAATCCTATTACTTGCCCACATCAGCAAAGTTTCTCTTATATTAACTGTCCTAAATCATAGTCAAAGGCTTTCTGTGCAATTGAAACAAGCTGCTTGAGGTCAGAAAAGGATTTTTTTCTTCTTTCTTAGGTACCACTAGATCTGATTGTGCCTAAATAGAAACGGTACCTTACTGAAATATTCCACTTCTGTAGTTTTAGACTTAGATTGTTTTAGGCTTTGACTGTTTGCTACCCACAAACATGGGAGTGACACTGTCTGAGGATGAATCTCTAGTAGTTCATACTTCAAGTGTTTGCCACGGGCTCCATTCACAACTAGGGATTTTCAAGGCAATATAGATGGTTTCATGAGCTCGTCTGCCAACATTTGACTTCACTTTCTCCCACTGTGTACTGGGGTGGGGTAATACAGCACAAGGGATGACAGGAACTCTTCCTTGTTGAAATGTAAATCAGATTTATGCCTGATATTACTTCTCCTAAGTGCTATGTAATGCTTAGAGAACATGCTAGCATATATAGGAATAATTTCTCCCATGATTCCTTTCAGCTGCTTTCTATAGACACTTCCAGTGAGACAACTTCCAGCTGTTTCTTTAATTTGGCTCTCCATGACAACTTACCATTGCCCTGGAAGTCTAGAAACATTATATATACTAAATGTTACTTTCAACCTTAGTCATTTTATCTACTCCTAAATTTTTTCCAGTGGTGATTTGGCCTCTAGAGGACCAAAGTCAACTGACAAAAGGTTGGCTTATTGTACGTATCTTTAGCAGATTCTTAGGGTCTGTATCAGACACCTGCCGAATTATTTACTTCTTGCTGCACTCAAGGTCACATCCACCTTAGCAAATCTAACTGTTAGATGTACTGTTGAGATGCTTCTGCTGAGCAGCAATCCTGGTCATAGCTTTAAACAGATCTACAGCTGAATGATGGTCATAATTTTATTTCAAGCTAAGATCAAGAACAGTTTCCCTTTGCCTCTCCCCTAAATCCAAACTAAGTCTTTTACCCAAATTTTGTTGTTAGTATCTCAAGAGTTCCTTTGGAATCTATGAATAAAACTACTAAGGATAAAGTCAACTTAGCATGCAGGGACCACAAGAACCATGAAAGTTGGATTTCTCCTGTCTTTCAAGAGACCACAGTCAGCAATTCAGGCCTCTCTTTCTTCACAGACAGCTAATGATGAAAGGGGTTTGGGGCACAACAACCAAAAGCTCTGCTACCTTTTCATCAAGCCATAGAAGACTCTCTAAAATACTTGAACTGAAGTCACACTGCCAGAATATGCTAGCTAAGGCCAGGCACTAGCTGACTAAGCAGCCTGGGTGATCTCTTCTCCTCCCTCACAAGTGCATTTTCCTAATATTTGTTAGTTTCTTGTTCTACTAAAGATGCGTTATAACTTACAGTTCAGGAGTCCTTATTAGCCACTAAGTCCAGTCAAGTCCAGTCCTTCACAGGCAGTGACAACCGCCAGGTGCTCATGTATGTCATGCAGTCTGTATGCTGCCAGGCTTGGCAAGACAGCATGAGATCATTTTGCCTGTTAGGAAGCTAAACTTAGACTTATGTACTTTCACAGCTAGACTCCTTGTCTGTTAGGTAATTTGGTATCTTGTATTCCAGTGAAGTATGTGCAGCATAAACATACCCACTGACTCCACGCTCATTTCCATGATTTGTACATTTCTTCTTAGGCAAAAAGTGCTTTTGATGTCTTGAGGTTGCTGCAAGTAGCTTATAGAAATCAAGGGATTATCTGGAGACTGCAGCTACTGCAAGCAGAACAAAACCCCTGCCATTAGCTCTTGAGGAGAAACATCATGATAACATGATGTTAAGCTAAAGATAGGGCACCATCTATGGGAGAAGGCTCCACCTGCACTGCTTGGTCCAATGCACTGCACACATGGACACCTTGTACAAAGTCAATGGCACAAGCAGTAGCACTTCTGCCTGCTACCCAACAGGAGAAAAAGACGTAGTCTACTAGACACATAAAAAATCCTGTTAAAACATAAGTTTTGAGGAAACGCCTTTCTGTTGATCCACATTTCTGTGATTTTGCCTTTATTTTTCTGTTGCAAATAAAATATTTTTCTGTTTGCTTATGCAACTTCTGGACAAAGTTTCTCTTGTATATTCCACTGATTCGGAGGAACCAGCCACACAGATTTTCATTCCATGGCTGCTAACAAGATGAACTGAAATTCTTTTATTGGAAACACATTGGAAAAATATTCATCAAGTAAAAAAAAAACAACAAAGATGTACAGAGTAAATGCCATTTAGATTATTTCAGTCTTTTATGAAAACAAAATATATTTTTCCTTTAGGAATATGCAAATATATATTTTTTTAGAAGACATTGTACTTAGTCTACAACAGTGTATGAGCATGAATAGGGAGAAAATTAGCATTAGCATTTGTTGCTTTTGCCAAGTCACTGTGGTCGCCCATCCCAAGGTCTGTATGCCATCATTCCCAGTTCACAGGGCAGTGGCTTGCCAGACCCTGGCGGCTGGCTTGGGGCCGCCACGGGTGCGGACTGAACCCATACATCAAAAGACGGCAAGGAAGTAAAACTTCAGAATAACAACTCTCAAAGCATCCACACAAAAGGCAGAATTAAAATGGTACACAATTTGGAAATAAATCTGTTGAAGTGAAAACATGATGATATTGATTTCCTAATCAATTCTGCATAAAACTGTTTTCTAATGTACTGGATGTTGGTGCCAGGTGCTGGCAAGTGGGCAGGGGGCTGCCCCATGCCAGACACGGCCCCTTCCAGCTGCTTCCAGCCAGCTCCAGACTGAGCCACTGCAGGACGCAGCTGAGCCCATCAGCCAAGATGGTGATGCCTCTGGGAAAACGTATTTAAGAAAGGGCAAAACCACCCGATAGGCAGAGGAGGAGGAAAAAGAAGAAAGGCAGAACGGCAGCGTAAGCACCGGGGTGAGAGAAGAAGGAGGGGGAGGAGTTGCTTCAGGCGCCTGTGGGAGAGGACCATGGTGGAGCAGATATCCACCCTGCAGCCCATGGATATTTCTTGAAGGAAACTGCAGCAGAGGAAAAGTGTGAGGAGGAAGGAGCAGGAGAGACAAACTGTTATGGAATGGCTGCAACCCCTCATTCCCCGTCACCCTGCGCCACGTGGCGGGAGGATGTAGAAAGGTCAGGAGTGAAGGAGTGAAGTTGAGGCTGGTAAAAAGAGGATACAGGGGGAAGGTGTTGTTTTAATTTGCCTTTGTTTCTCACTAGCCACATCTATTTTAACTGGCCATAAATGATATTAATTTTTCACAAGATGAGTCTGTTTTGCCTGTGATGGTAACTGGTAAGGGATCTCCCTGTCTTTACCCCAACCCACAAAGTTTTTCACCCTCTTTTCTCCCCCTGCCCTGTTGAGGAAGGGGAGTAAGTGAGCAGCTGGGTGGGCATCTGACTGCAGTCCAAGGTCAACCCACCACATCTAATCATCTCACAGCAATATATTTTTTGCATGCACAAACCATACATACGGTCATTAAAAAGCAACATTCAGGCTTCAGGGGCCAGGCTGTACCTGTTACTTCCAGGACTACTCAAGAAAAAGACTTTTTCCTTGCACAGGGATACATGGAAACATTCCTCAAACTTTGCTAAACCCTCCTTCCTCTGAAGGGTGTTCTGCCACCTGCCAGCACCGTACAAAGCACTGGCCACCTCAAAGAACTGATGTCTGAGAATATCAAAGCTGCCACATAATTTCCTGACATTTAATTAGAGGAGGTGGGAGTAGAATGCAACTAATACCCAGGAGGATTAGAAAGTTACTACAGTAACAGTTTTTCGATGCCTGTAGAGGAAAGTATAAATTCTGGAAAAAGGAAGTACATATCAACATTTGTTTGTTTTAGTTTAACATAGTCACAACAAAGTTACCTTTTTTTTTTAATAGTGAAACATGCACAAAATTTGATAATTCAGTATTGCATGTCATAGATATAGATATATATTTAAAGTGAGATAGCACAGTAACAATCAGTAGGTTTACAATACAGGCCACAGAGCTTTGCCTCATGAACACTGAGTGAATCCCATACTTGTGTTAAAATAGGTGCATAAGAATTCAAAAGTTTCAAACAAGGGAGAAAACATCCTTCCAAGGGACATTTACCTTCACTTTAAAAATGCACTTTTTTTTTTTTTTCCAGTCTGACTTAATCTACCTTTGGTTTTCAGCCAGTGATTTGGCTGAAGTTCTGTAGAGTTCAAACAACTTCAGCATAACATTTCATGGACCTTCAGAATTCTAAAAGCAAAGGTTTCCAGGACATCAGTTTTTCACTTAGAAGCCCTCAGTATCTTTGAAATAGCATCATGTCAGGGCATACTAAACGCTGGAAGAGAAGGAGACGTGGACTTAGAAAGTCCCATCATATAGAGCCCCAGAATGAGAGCTTAAAGCATTATTCCTGATAGCTCTAAGGCTCTTAATCATCTGTGTGGCTAAATGAATATCCACAAAAATGTCAACAGCATGGACAAAGCAATTTAAAAAAAAAAATTAAATATCTGAAGATGATTTTCCTAAGCCTGAAATGAGCTGGTGAAAGATATATGTTCTCACTATTAACCAAGCTTTCTGATGTGTTTTCCACTACCATCCCACAAGTAAAACAGCTTGAAATGACCATACTGGCTGCAGTATGGTGGAACATATCAGAAATAGTATCAGATGGATCCAAACTCTCTCTTCTAAGTATTTTTTTCAAGAGATACTGAATATCATAAAATACACATAGCAGTATCACATTGGCCCTTGAAATGTCTGTTGAGGATTTGGGAGAGGAAGGGCTAAATCAGTATTTCAAATACACCAGAGATTTATTTTTTTTTTTAGGTGTTGCACTAGCAGTGGCCAGCATCCAACACAGAGAAGACTAGAAGCCAAGACATGTTTTGGCATGAAAAATGTCCCAAATACCTTATACTAAGTCTTATTACAAATCAATAGCATGGGACCAGGTCACTGGCAGTGAAACACTGACTCCGTGCAGAAAGATAGCATGGGGCCATTACTCCCCTTAAATCTCCTTAAGCCGTAAGTTTAGGATTGGCTTTCAGTGGTTCATAAGCTCATATTGGCTTTCTGAAAGGGGATAAATTTCAGTCCCATTAAGCAACTGATATTTCTCCCTGTTGCACATTAAAGTAATTCTGAAGTTAGTACCTTATTTGACACAATTTGTCTAAGAAATATTTTATATATATAGGATTTTTCTGTGTTTGCCTTTTAAACTTCTTTAAGCTCTTCAGCTCTGAAGAGATGCTGAGAATAATGCCTAATATGGTGCTCAGGGACAAAAGGCAATTAGTATCACTCTGAAAAGGAAATCGATTTAGCATTTGTGCAAGCCCTCTTAGCAGAGGGAAAACTGGAGCTGTTAGCTTTGGCTGGTAGATGGTGCTATTTAAGTTTCCTCTGGATCAAACTGAAATATTACAGTTTTCACTCTTTGCTATGTTTCTTTCACTTTGAAAAACTTCAAAAACATTTTCACAATAATTCATTAAAGAGACTTATTTTTCTGTTAGTGGAAAAGCAATCACTAACCTCCTCTCCTCCCTTCCAAAAGAAAATCCATATTTCTACCTACCGTGCAGATAATTTAAATTGAAGCAAAATCTAACTAACCGATTTGAAGAATATTCAGAGTATTCTGGGAAGTCTGGAGATTAATTCTGGTTCTATCTCATGCTGTTTTGGATTATTTTAGATCTCATATTTATATCTTTGTCTTCAATATTAGTTATGAAGCCATTCGTTAGCAGTAAGAAAGCTTTACAACTGTATATCTACCTATCTCTGATATATCTAGAATATTTCCTCATGATATACATAGGTAAATATTATGTATCTGTCTACACTTTATATGTACAGTATATTTAGATTTATATGCTACATACAGACAGATAAACTGGCACAATTTGAGCACTCCAAGAAAAATAATGACTCAACATTTCCTCTGAAAAGGTTTTTCAATATTTATATGTGGTTTGTGCCAAAAAATTGCACCTCATTGCAAGATTAAATTTAATTTTAATTAATAAAAAGATTAATTTCAATTTCTGGTGCTTGTCTAGAAAATTGAAAAAGCTTCCCTGGCTCCTGCTATCACACATTTTTTTCATGTACAAGTACCCATAGAGGATGATTGAATTACTTCTTCAACCTTCTGGGCTGATCAGTCCCTTAAAGTCTTATATCCAAATGGTTGACTCATGGCTTCTGGGACCATTTTGTTCCCCTCCTTTGAATTTCCTTCAGTAGCTCCATCGTCCATGAGGTGTGAGTCACAGAACAGGGCACAGGCTTTTAACAGCGGTCTTATTGGTGGTGTTCACAGTGGTATGTGTCTATTGCCTATCTTCCTTCTACACCCATGGAACAAAAATAAGGCTTGAAGCCACAACTTGACACTGAGATCTCACAAACAAGCTCTTCTCTCTGCTGACTGCTGTGCCATCTTCTGAATTACTGTTTTTTAAGATAGAAATTTTCCTATCCTATAGGTGTAGTCTGTGTTTCTGATTCCCAAACACACTTTTCTGTATTAGTTGGATGTGATAATTTTGACCAAATGATTCAGATCAACCTGTGGTGGTAACCTGTCCTATGCACTATTAAGTACCCTCACATCTCTGCGCAAAGGCTGGGAAGACTTAACCAGTCACTGGAAACTCATCCAGAAAATATTATGCATCATCATTCATAATGGTATCAAACAAGATGAGAGCAAGGACAAGTGTTTGGTACGTGCTGCTAAGCATTTCCTCCACTCATTCTTTCCTAATTTTCATATGCATTTAGAAGACAGATTTTAGTTCACTTAAAGTGAGCCCTACTCACTTTTACTTCAAGATCTCATATGATTTTAATTCCCATGAACTATAAACACCCCTCCCCCCCCCATACATTATTCATTATAGTTGCTGTCATCATTATAACTTGTAAATTTGTCAATGAAAGATAGCAGGTCTGGGTAACAAGACCTGACGTTCAGTAAAAAAATGTTTGCAGAATTCTACTACCTAGCTTCTAATTCTTTCTTACCTGAGTACACAGTTGACCTTTCTATTATTTTATACTGAATTAATGTCAGGCTAATCTATACCTTTTTTTAGCTCTATGCACCTTTTCTTTTATGATTTGTAGATCTGTTTCTTTACGCATCTGCACATCAGTTTGCTCCATGGTAATTTTTAAGAATGACCAACTGATTTCAACAGAATTTGACACAGCAATCTCAAAGATACTAAGTTCTGTGAAGTTCAGGGAAAACGACAGCTAGAGAAGGGCCCAAAGAAGTGTTCCCTCTGAAAGGAAAGCAGACTTCAGGCATTTTTATGCCTGAATTTTAGGGATTCTTATGCCTTCAGGCATTTTTATTCCAAAACCCAGGGACCAATTAGTAAGTGAATAAATATATTCCTGGCAGCTGGCAAATCCACACAGATATAACTTTGAGCTAACCCCAGCAGATATTGCCTCTTACCTATCCAAACCCAAAGTCATGAGAGAGAACTGAGAACAAGGCCGGGAGAGAACAGTACAGTGTGGCAATCCAGGGGATCTGAGGAAAAACTGGAGATATTTTGAGGGCAATCGTTAAGGGCAGGGTAGGAGTAGGAGACACTGTGTGAGAAGGCTATGAGGACCTTATGTGTTTACTCTTACAGTACAGATAGAAAGAAGCAGTAGGAAATGAGGCTTCATTATTTTTGCTGCTTGAAGAACCTATGAAATTATATTAATAGGCACTCTGCTTTTCTGGAATTCACCTGCTTCTCCAACATTTTGTTAAAAATGAATGGTTCAGTGCCTATAGACATCTGCAAAAGGGTCCTCCAAGCTGGAGACAGTATAGTTTAGGCTGGAAATGGAACACAAAGAGGGCCCCATAACTGGAACTCAGACTCAGATTATGTTTTAGAGATTACTGAGCATCTACCTCAAAGAGCAAATAAATGGATATTAGTTTTACACCAGTGTGACTTTAAATCAGGTTCTCTGCAGACACAAAGGGGGAAGTGGCAGTCAGCTCCATATCTGCTATTTATTTGATTTATTGGTTTGTTAATATGGCATGACAGCAGATTAGCAAGGCTTTTTTTCTGACACTGAAGATGATCAAGAAGTTATCAGTTCCCATCACTGGCACATTTTTACAAACAGAATAACAATAATAAAGCATTCAGTCTACACTAGTAACCTAACTAAACAATTTGATAGCCAAAACCCCGTCCTTTTTCAACAACAGCAGCAGTAGCAACAACTGATAAAAGCCCAGAAACAGTAGCTCTAAACCTATCGGTGAATACACTAGTCTAACAAAATGCCTCCACTATGGTCCACCTTACTCATCTTGATTTGGAGAGGAAACAGGGTAGAGCACATGCCTACAATTCGGGGGCGGGGGGGGGAGGATATGCTATTACCCTTCAACTTTGGTAGTTGTTTGGATGTGCAACAGTGAATGACTCTTCATTCAGCCTGCAGAAAAAAAGCTTACCTCTGCTACTACTACATTTAGATAACTCGTCCCTCTCAGTCAATTAAAAGCATAATTATTCCTCAGAAAACAGGATTCATAGAAAGCCCTCTGAGCCATGCCACAAATGCACTGATGAATAAAGAATCAAAACCAATACCATGACAAATGTCACATTTCAAGATTTGAAAGGTAATATGGAAATAGGCTTCAAAGAGTTCACATTCCCAGTTATAGTGAAAAAAGTGTCATGATCTATTTGAGTAAATGATCTTCCACAGAGAGATGAAGTAAATAGGCAAAAGCTTTTTTTATAATTGCAGTTCTTATTAGAGCAAATGCGAAATAAATTTCCCCAAACAATCAGGCACTGTTGGGAAAAAAATATTTCACATTAATCAGAAATCCATTCAGTATGCATGTAGATTGTTTCTACATGTTTTAATGTTAGGATACCAAAATAAGCTATATTTTGAGATATTAGTATTTAATTTGAAGTCTAAGCTCTTTATGGCCTGGTTATACCCTGATGAATTTAACATTTTTCTGTTACTGACTGTTTTGGAACAACGTATTATGGACATTGATACTAGCTTAGGAATAAATGCAACACTCTTGCAACAACCTAGTATAATTAAATTATCAACATTATTCTTTTCTTTCAATCTTACCCTGATTTGGGAGGCAGGAGACAGAGATACTTTGTTTTGTTTAGGATTAGAACAATATACGAGTACAAACTTATTTAGAGATTTTCCTTATTCTATTTTTGAATAGTAAGGTCTATCGAGGTGCAAGAGTGTGAGTCAATTCACGCTTTCTCAGATACTCAACACTTCCTTCTCCGCTTGCAAAATAACTGCCATAAGCGATAGCTTAAACATCCCATCCATTTTGGTTCTGCATCTTTTCCTTCTATTGTTTCTGCCCCTAAAAGTCTTCAGCATCACCTGCATCCCAAATGTTCCCTGAGACACCTCCCCTTCCTCTTTGTCACCTCATCTGCAAGGTTTTCAAACTACTCTTTTCCCAATGCTCCTTATATTTCTTGCTTTTCCACAGGTTTCCTGGCTCCTATATTAGTTTTCCGTAGAGGTGCTCCGAACCCCCAGCCCTGCCTCCTCCCTTCCCATGCCCATCTCACCTGATGTCTCCACAGTCCCCATGGCTGTCCCAGCACTGGGACAAGGTGCCCAGGCCTCTGCTTTTAGATACAACCCCTGGATGACCGGGGCATTGAGACCATCGCGCTCTGGTTCAGGAATGTGTTGTGGTCCACCATAAAACCTGGACAGCTACCATCTCATGCTCACTTCCCTTGGCAGCCAGCCTGTATGTAGTCGCAGACAGGTTGTACCTATTTGTTGCTCTTCAGGCCTTCCTCCCCAAGTCAGCTCTTTTGCTTTCCTTAAACAGCCAGTTCTTTCAAAATCCTGGTTAACAACTGTGGTGTTTATCTGCTGTTTGTTTTTGTTCTTTTTTTAAAGATCCTCCTACAGCAATGAATCCATAGGAAACTAATATTCTTGTTAGTCTTAAAGAAAGTGTTAGCTTTATTAACTGCTTCATATTTTAATATGAGATGTCACACTGAGGACAAAGGTCTGCTTGTGTAACTATCAAGTGAGCAAGGGTATTCACTGCTTCTTACTTTTTCCAAAGCAGCCCTCATTATCTAGGGCATTTCAATTCACTTTCTTCTGTTCTGACTAGCGCTCCTACTTGCTGAATTATTTCATCAGAATAACCCCTGCCCTGTGCCTCTATTCATTTTTATTACCTCTCTTTCTCATAATGAAGTGAGAAAAAACCTGAATACAATAGTCAGGTAATCAACGTAAAGTTCCACAGAATGCAGGAATATATTTGTAATTATTTGCTGTCACATTGTATTTCTGCCTGCAATAAAATAATTTATGCCATTCAGAGAGTATCTAGATACATAAATTCATATTTTAACATTAAAATAGATAAATTTATAGGCATGATCTCAATACACCCTATTCTCAGTGCAACCTCAAGAGTTCATAAACTGCATATCTCAGAGGCTTATAGAAAACGTGAGTGATGTTTGTGCAAAAGACATGTCTGCCAATTTTCAGTTAGTAAAACACATTATTTCTGTCCCCAGTATACGATTCCCTCTCCTTTATCAGTGCTGAAAAGGTGACAAAATTTCCCCTTCTAGCTCCATTGTATTCCTCTAAGCTCTTCAAGCTGAGCAACATATTAGCTCTCAGAATGTGTGTATTTCTGTGAATGGGACATTTTAACAATGCTTTGCAGATCTAACACCTTTTCTCAAAATATTTTAGTATTCTCTATAGTCATTATATTATTCTTAAAATAGCTCATGAAGAATGTCAGTATGACATCCATTTTCCTGATGGATGAAGCAGGGAAAGAGGAACTGAATGATTTGCCTGAAATATCAACATACAAAGCCTTTTCAAGAGGAGGAACCCAGGAGTTTTAAAGCAGAGTCTATTACCCTAGCCATGAAGAACATGCCTTCAGTGGCACCTCAGTACCGCTTTGCAGCGGACTCCTTGGCCAAACTTTCAAACAACAAATTAGCTGTCTGCACTGGTGTCCTGGTTTTGGCTGGGATAGAGTTAATTGTATTCCCAGTAGCTGGTACAGTGCTATGTTTTGAGTTCAGTATGAGAAGAATGTTGATAACACACTGATGTTTTCAGTTGTTGCTAAGTAGTGTTTAGACTAAAGTCGACGATTTTTCAGCTTCTCATGCCCAGCCAGCGAGAAGGCTGGAGGGGCACAAGAAGTTGGCACAGGACACAGCCAGGGCACATGACCCAAACTGGCCAAAGGGGTATTCCATACCATGGGATGTCATGCCTAGTATATAAACTGGGGGGAGTTGGCTGGGGAGTCTGGATTGCTGCTCGGGAACTAACCGGGCATTGGTCACTTGGTTTGTATATTCCAATCCTTTTATTATTATTGTCACTTTATTATTGTTATTTTCATTATTAGTTTCTTCCCTTCTGTTCTATTAAACTGTTCTTATCTCAACCCACGAGTTTTACCTTTTTTCTTCTGATTCTCTCCCCAGTCCCACAGGGGGTGGGGGGGAGTGAGTGAGTGAGCGGCTGCATAGTGCTTATCAGTGGACTCGAGCACCATTGTCCATGAGCCCCCATTACAATCTGTGGCCCCACTGCAAAAGCTAGCTTATCAGCATAGAGTTGGATCTTTGGAAACTTGTTTCCTGAGCAATTGGGTTACCAAAAAGACAAACCATGTGTATATTTGGGAAGCCAGTTGAGTCCCACTCAATGCATCAAAAGCAACTGGGCTTTGAAAATAGGTCAAAGCATCAAGGAGAAAATGTTTTCAAATTAACCTTCAAACAGTACTGGGCAGTGGCAGGGATTTCATTCTTAGAAGCACATGGAAGAACAATTACAATTCAGAATGATCACGATTAGTTTTTCTCAAGAGCTATATAAATAAAACTATCTTATCAACTTATCAGCTTTCTACATCCTAGATCAAGAAGTGCTTAATTTATCTTACAACTGCAGGTGAAGTTCTGTGCCTGTGCTCAACCAAAGACAGCGTTTAACCACCACCTCTCAAGCATGCTGAGAATGCCTCCCACAAACACTGGCATGCCTTTGGGTGAGTATAAAAGAAATTCTCTTGGAGCTTTTCCTACCCTAGATGCCATTCACAAGATTATCACAGCAGTGCTAGCTTTGCTCAAGACTTCACATTTGTGCAAACAAACTTCTAATGGGTTTCATGCTAATTCACTGGCAATAACTGTTAGATGAACTAATTCTTCTCAGATTAGTTTTACAGAAGTGTAAAATTTCAATAGTTTTCCTCATCTGAAAGATACTTGAGGACTGGATATTTATGAGCATAGATTCTATGGATCATTAGCGGAATTTGGTTCACTAAATCCTTATGGGCCTTTTGAAAATGTCTTCTCTGATATACTTAGTACAATTATTCAATCAAACACTGTGACTTGAATTTATTATTTCTGGCCAATGGCACTTTCCAGCACAGCCACATATGGTACTTCTGTACTTGTTCCCATAGGGTATATACTCTGCTGTTTAAATAGCGATTTAATAGCTGCACTGGCTAAATAAGGATATTGGCTCAAATCCATATTTTCTGAAATATTCAAGATGAATGGAGGCAAAGATTTGCTACTTGTCTTTAAAAAATTCTTTTACATTTTTCGAACAGAAATAAAGCAGCAATTTTATTGGCATATTTGTAAGTAGAATATTAACAAATTTCCCTAGCTCTATAAAAGCTAATGTATACTAGGTATTACCAACCTGAACAGAATTATTACTGCCTGGTAATAATGTCCTCAAAATAGAAGTCTATAATGTGAGCACTAAAGCTCACATAATGAATGCCAGGCTATCATACAATTATTACTCTGCACAGTGTATAATTACAGAAACTGGAGAGTATTCTGGGCTTTCAGTTTCTCTATTGTTGGACTGTTTGGTAAACTTGACTGGCAGCTTCTCTGTTAATTTTTTTTAACCAGCAGGGAATCAAGTCACGCAGTCACTTTGAGTGACAGCTAGAGAAATATGACTAACAAGCGAACACCCCACACTGCATCTTAAAAATGCAAACACCATCCAGAAAAAGGAATTGAAGTAGCCAATTTGTATAATAAATGACTTTATAAGGCATGCATGATAACAGAACTGAGGAAAAATGGGATGCCAATCCAGGCGGACTGCATGCAGCAGGCATCCACAGCACAGCACAGGACACCTTTACATCCCAAAAGGTAAACACCGCATACCTCGGCTAAAATGCCAATTAATTAAATAAATTGTTAATATAATTAGTTTGCTCATTTTTGGTTCCCTGGGTTGAAATTAATCAAAGCACCCTTCATACCTTTGAAGACAAATGCTTAAATAATCACATATATTTCTCATAGGAAATGTAGGTCCTCGGCCCTCAAAGCAGCTGGAGGGTGGAACGAGGGAGTTTGCCAATATGTTAACCCGGTATAAAGTAACACAGCTTGAAGGTGGCTGTCATTTGCCTTTGCTGCTGACAGTTTTAAAGGACTATTGATTCAGCTGATGAGCTTTGGAGGAGTGTAGCCACGCTGCCTTTCCCAGGGCCATGCTCTTTGCACAGGAGGGAACAGCTACTCGCCTGCCAGAGCATCAGGGGATTGTTGCACACTGGAAAGCTCTCCTGCGGTCCCTGGCTATGGATTAAGGGCTGCTTTGTGGTGGGAGTAATTGCCTGTGTTTGTGAAATAGGTCAGCCTGCCAAGCAATGCCAGGGTCTTCCCTCAGTTACAAAGCATCAAAGCCCAAGAAAACCACCTAAGCTAAATGTTTCAGAGAGAAGAGGGTGAGGGAGGGAGGAAAGAAAGTGGAGCAAAGGTTTAATGCATTGTAAGCAACTAGAAAACACCTATGATTCTTTCTACGAGGAAAAATAAGGGTCTCCAGAACTGCTTTCAGTACAGGCACATAGTCACATGGGAGGAAAATGGTACTGCAAAGGAACATAAAGAGCTGTTTCTTAATACAATTCTCTTTCTTGCGCTGACTGTATTTGCCAACATTTCACCTTAGGGGTAAAACTTTTTACTTTTGTTTGCTGAATGGTGACCCATGATACAACAAGGTGCAAAGGTGACACATAACACAGTAGGATTTCAGTCATGTTAAATCCATCATAAGAAAGATTTCAGTTGAGATTTGTGAAAGGTCCTGGTTCCAGTTTCAAAAGTAACTTAAACTTGGATCTTTGGCAGTATTTAGGTACTTAACCCCCCTGACTTTAGTGGGAATCAGACATTAAAGTACTTCAGATGAAATCCCATGGGCCAAGATCTCCACATTTAAAAGTAACTTTAAGTTTGCTGTAAGACCCTTACTACAGCTCAAAATAAACCCTTTGTGTTGAAACCTCAGTGCCAGTTCCAATTCAGTTATAGTTTTGGAAATGTAACCTGAGGGCACATTGACCTGGTCCCTTGCTGAGGACAAATTCACTGCCTGTCTGGGAAAATTACACTTCCTTCAAGACTTGAGCTATGTTTTCAATGGTAGTTTTCTTCCGCTAACTTTTAAATGTTCAGCCTTGCTCTGCTGTTTCCAGGGACAGACAAAGAGGCTCTATCTAGCTAAGATACTTGTATATCCTTTTCTGCCTGTGGTCGGTCATGTACCCATGAACTTGCTTTTCCTCTGTGCTGAAGCTCCTACTTAAGCAACAACAGAAATCAATGAAAAATCCAAGACAAGGTAAAAGCACCATTAGAACAATCTTCCAGGAGGGAAAACACATCATTGTTCAGAGGCCAATACACTTCTAGAGCAAGAGTCCTTTGACAAATTGCTAAGTCCCTGCAGCAGTCCATGGTGTTCACTAAACCATGCAAAATGAACGTGAACAGATGTAAGGACCCTTTCCAACTACTGAAGACCTGAGCACAGTCACAAAAGAATTTACTTTCTTTGCCATCAAGTGCACAAGTGCTGCATGCTAACCAGCCATAGGTGTAGACAGGCAGAACTACCTACCATGAAATCCAGGCCAATGCTAAGAGGAACTCATTCACTGTGTATTCAAAGTACAGCGAAGGTGTCATTCTGGCATATCCTCCCAGGGTCATTTTGCCAAAAACCACAGCACAATCCCCCATCTGACCAGATATGTTACTGGCAAAGACAAAGAGTATAGAGAAAAACAAGTAGACATAGCCAACTTTTCTTCTGAATTAACTGAATACAGAGGAACAGAAGCAGCAGCAATATAGCAAACTGCTTCACTACTGTACAGCCAGCTGAAACATCAAATAGTAAACCCAGAAAACATTTAAAAATCCTACCCATGATTCTGAGAGAAATGAAAGTATTATTGCCCCTTACTGTTTGTGAATATCTTCTGCAATCCAAAGGAATACTATGCCATAAGTTTCTTTTTAAAAAAAATTTGGTTTTACTCAGAAAAATTTCAAACATACTTTAGGAATTTTCAGGGTTAATTGTCAAATCCTACATGACACCATGTCAACTTCTCTGTGGTAAATATAGGCTTTTGATCAGCAGACTGTCAACTGTATTTATTTATAAGTCAGTGTTCCTAGAAACACATCTAAAGGCTATACTTAGAGGTTGTGCCACGATACTGCAGTGCTGCAAAAACTGGTCACATATGGAGGTAAACAGTTTTGAAAGGTTAACCCTCCTCAGCTGTGATGTGCTCTGACATCCTGTGGATGCCAACTGGCTGCAGACAACACCAGAGAGGAAGAGCTGTGGGTATGTCAGAAAAGGAGACAGCTGCTTATTTGGATGAAAATTTACAACTTAAAATGCTAGGATGGAAAATCTGCAGGGTATTGTAGGAAGGTCAATGATATGGATGTCAAGAACGGGAACAGGCTTACAACTGACTTAATCCTGAGTGAGTTTTATGCTTGAGTTCATGAATATTTATTCTAAGTAATCAATTATTTACATTAGATAGTAAGTATATTTATTATAAATATATTTTAAATACAGTATTAGTTAAAAAATATAAGGCATCTAGCACAGCCACCCTAGAGAAGCATGCAAAAATTCTCCAGAAGATTTTCAAGGTCTAATTTAGTGCAGACTTAAAATAAACATGTCTCTCACTCATCTGTCCTGAGACAATCTCCTGAGCAAATATGAGCTGAGTGTCAATAAATCCAGTCTGTGATGCACTCCTCTTCCAGCTAACAGTCTACACTATCAAACAACCCTCTCAATTAAAGTCTCCTCAATATTTATGATTGAACCTCGAACACTCTTGTAAAGTATTATTACATCTCTATTCTCATTTTGTAGATTAAAAATGGAGACATACATAGACTCCTTTAAGAAATGTAGATTATTTAAGCAATTTGATACTTTGGGCACTGATGAATCATTAGTTCGTTTCATTCTTTCCATGTAGCCAGGTTAGGTATTTTTAGAAATGAAATGCAATCTCACTCAAGTCTTTGTGCTTGGTATAAGGTATCTAGGTAGAACTTAATGGAAAGGGATATACAGACAGTTGGACCTTAATTACTATGAAGTTGCAACTATCCAAACCAACAGAATGACCTCTGGGAAAAGTTGCAAGATGACTCCATTTTCCCATGTCTCAGGTCCTTCCTTTTCTACAAGGCTCTATTTTGTCTTACTAAGAACAGATAATTCCAGGGTCAAGAAGATTTTACAGAAGGCATCATACTTTTTCCCTTAGGCCCATCAATAAGTCTTCAAATGCATGCAGTGCCCTGATATTTCAGAAAGCGTATTCCATGGAGATAAAAAGATAAGAATAAAATGAATAAAAAAACCCCACCCAGCAGATATGGTACAACTGATAATATCAGTCACATGTAGTCCAAGGTAAAAATACATGGCTTTGTTAATCTCCAGTGAACGAAAGAGAAAAAGCTGTAGGGCAGTGTTTATATATCCTTATTCATGCCAGATAGCATTGTCCTCTTCCCACAGTAGCAGCACTACCCAGGATTGCTGTAAGGATACCAGAAGCTGTCCTTAATGATACTTCATATGCTTGAGAATATGCAATACTCTTTTTCACAGAAATGTGTTGTGATGATCACAAAAGTACAGTTCAGAGAGGCAAACAACCTGTCCATGGCATGTTACCTCTCTGCAGAACTCTCCAGATTGTTCGACTTGCTAGTTATATAGAAATGTAATAGCAATAGTATCTGATCATTAAAGATATTGATAAAACCCCCTCAAAACCTAAGGAAAAGCCATTCACTCATGTTCAAATCTACACACTATTTTTCCTTGTAGGGTATTTTTGTAAGCAGTCTAAAAATAAAAAAAAGTCTTGTCAAAAAGAAGCCTTGAAAGAAAATGTTGCCCTTAAGGGTTACAAAAAGAGAAAGTAAACTCAAAAGAAGGATGTTCTGCCTTGTGCAGGCCAGAACAGTGAACCAGCTAATTGCATACAGGCAGATGCAGGCTTACCAATGAAGCGAAGTCACCTCTAGTGTCTTCTTTTCAGACCAGCCAGTATGGTGTGTGGTCCTATGTTGCAGGATATGACAGGTTGTGCAGCTCTGCAGCACCATTTCCCTGTGTATCCACGTCCCCCCACCGTTCGCTAATCCTTCTGGCAGGCTATGCTGGCTCACCTGGCTTTACATGAGTGTGACTGACTCCATGATGATGTTGAGGGAGCATCCTCAAAGATAACGGTCCTGACAGGACCATTGTTAAGATCAAGTTTCAGATGGCTGATGTAATTTCTGCAGGAGTCCATACCATCCTTTAGGCAGGGGAATTAGGGTGGTGGAACCCTAGGCTTTGCTGTTAGGAGGCAATAAGCATTGATAAGTCCTGCAGAAGTGGATGTTTGCTTATTTAGTTGACAGAAGTATTAGAAACCATATAATATTTAGGTGGGTGATTCAACAGACACAATCACCATCTTGTGATAATTTCCCACTTTGTTACAGTCTTTTTAAAGTACCTGATTACCTGCAAAGAACAGTGGTGATGACTCATTATTTTTTCTTAACAGCAAAGCAAAAGAAAAACTCCTCTCCTACATGAATACCAATGAAGAAAGATTAAGAAGATAAGAGTTGCCACACTGGCTCAGGCAAAGGTGCATGAAGCCTCGTATCTCTGGCAATGGCCCAGATCAGTCACTTAGGGAAAAGTACACAAACAGGACAGTCATACTCTCCTCTTTCCCCAAATATGGATTTATGTTTTAGCTACCTTCCATTCTTTTTCTCTTCCATGACCACTCCCAGCTTCTCTTTGGACTTGTATAACATATCTCACCCAGAACATCCTCTAGCAAGGAGCTCCAAACCTTAAATATACCCTCTATGACAAGCCACATCTGTTTATTCATTCTGAATCTACCATCTGCTAAGTTCCCTTCTTAGTCATCAGACCTTGTACCAAAAGAAACTGCAAACCATTGGTCACTCACTCCTCAATGCACTCACAAGTTCTTATTTGATAAACATAATTTTAGCTTTCAGTTTTCAGAAAAGGCTGAAAACATGGCCCGTATGTGTTCAATGTCTTCAATGTAATAACACATCTACTTTTGTCCTCTAGAGAAGAGAAGAAGGGCTGCCACTAGGACAAAGAAGAGACTACAGAGCTGAATCAGGCACCTTAGGATTGACTCATCCTTGGTGGAAGGTGGACAAAAGCCAATGCTAGGTTTTTCCTGCTGCATAGTGGGCTGTTCCAGTCAGGAAGATGAGGGAGAAAGTGATACAGCTTTTTGGTAAACTCCCTAAAGATGAGACCAAACCAAAATGTCTGCATGTATAATACTTTTTTCTATGTATTTACTAATCTTCATTTTTATACACTGTAATGAGCAGTGAAGTAGTTAACAGAGGGGTCTCAGTTCAATAACTGCCACCAAACACCTGACAACACATTGACACAAAGGAACTATTTCATGGTGCTCAACATAATTTATTGAGACTTTCCACAAACAGGCACACATCACTTTCTTGATCTGGAGTTGTTTTAATTTACTTCATAACTATAGGGATTAGGAACTTTAGAAATAACTAAACAGATTCTGGAGAACAAAATGTCAGCCTCAAACAAGAGCAAGTTACCTTCCAACTCATCTGAACTGAGCTTCTGGCAGAACCAGCAGAAGCTTTAATGTGAGATTTTTCTTACTTTATTCTCAGTTTCTGAGTCTGTACAATTCTCACAGCATACACTATATATCAGACACATCCTGTTGACAAGGGAGGATACTGGAAGAGAATCAGGTCTATTTAATTCAGTAGACCCTCATTTATTTCTTATAGATACAAGGAATAATATGATAAAATGGGAGCCTGCAACATACCAGTTGCTCAATATTGCTTAGTATCTCTGTTTATGAGCCAATGAAGTTTGAGACGTCAGGTCTGCTGATGTCATTTATAGAAGGAATCAAAGAAGTTAAGAAAACAGTTAAAAAGAAACACATAATTTGAACATGTACCTTTGCAACAGGCTTGCATGGAAGACAAAAAGCAGCTATTAAGCTTGCTTACGTGAACTTCTTTTATTACTAGATTATCTTTTCCTGCTTCCTCCAGAAAATAAGAAGAACGGAAAACTGAAGTCTGCTTGTAAGAGGAGTGATTATGTTGAATTGGCTGAAGAACATGGTGAAGTCAACAGAATGTGTACAGGACCTGCTGCCCTCAAAGTTCCTAAATGCTGCTTACTTGGACAATTGTCCTGGCATCAATTTTGGCAATTAGGCAATTTTTTTAAAGTGTTTGCCCTATTGCTATTACGGTATTATATTCTGAACCAGTTGTTCCAATTGGCTTTGGAAAGTATTGGTGACATGTACTTTAGCATTAGGGCCCATGCAACCAATTTTTATGTTCCTGTAGCAGTTCCATGCATGTATTTCTATGGGTTGTATTGGAAATTTCCCCACTGGTTTGCAGAGGGGCTATTTATGTATATGTCATAGGGACTGAAATGGCCACTGTTTTCTTGGCAATGATTGCCAGCTTGTGCCTTTCTTGCATTGTTCACAGAACTTCATCACAAATGACATTCTGCAATAAGAGCAAAGTACACTGTAGTATACATTACCAGCTGAGAATATGTAGAGAGAATATATATGTTCAGTACATTGTACTGTTACAGCACATAGTAATGAACACTAAAAAAAAATTATCTCAGTAAGCCTTGTCTGTAACTCAGGAAAAAAAAAAGAACCCTCAACCTGGAAGAATCTGTTATTAATTTCCATTGTATGGAGTCTGAATGGTTTCCTATTTGAACAGAATACAATGCTCACCTTAGTTACGGCAGCCACTTGCTCAACACATCAATTTTATTGTTATAAAGAAATACAATTCTCCAGCAGAGGAAATGGCATGTTTCTGATCTACTTGCACTGCCTGAATGACGTAGTGGAAGTTTTCTCTTTCTTTATGGTGACCAGGTGTGGCAATAGGAGCCTTTGTACTAAGGCAGGTTTAGATTCTTTATCAGACAAGACCTGACACATTTCAATATAATTTCACTGAAGGTATCTTGTAGAAAGGTTAGTTTTATTCTGCTTCCTTGTTTGCCAGTAGTTGATGGCCAGGCCAACTCTGATTCATGGGTCATAAATATATCTTTCAGTCATTTGATAGGACAAGTTTATATCAAAAACATATGTAGGATTCTTTGCTTTATTATGAAGAATTATTAATTATTGCATTATTTATATTCATAGCACAAATAAGTTTCTGCCCCACAGTCTGGGTATTTTCATGTCATTTAATTTCACAATCAATCTAGTGTGTGTCGTCCCCCTCCAACAATAAATGCTCCGACAAATAAGAAATTAAATAAAATCCTAGGAACTACACCTAGCTCCCTCTATAAATACCTTATGCTAAAGATGAGCTTTCCAGAGAGTTTGTAAGATAACTAATACAGGCCTTAATGGATCATGTAGGAGACAGATAGGTCTAGAGCTCAAAAGTTCATCATGAAGAGTATTTAGGCAAATGCACCTACTCAACTAGAGTTGCAGTGCCTCAGCAATACCAGCTGCAACAGTAACAAATGGGTTGCACCAAATTACTCAGCTTGGAGGTGATAACAGCTGTTCTGAAATGTTACTTGAAAGAGAGAACATGGAAAAGTCTTGTTTCCTGAGTTATTTTGGTATTCGTGCCTGCTGTGTGGTGTGCAAGGTGAGAGACTGAACTCTGCAATGACGGCAAGAGATTGCACTTAAGTGGCCGCCTAAAAGTAAAAGAAATTGCATTTGGTTATATGTAGCCAGAGCATAAGGAGGCGGAGGCCAGTATATACACCTGTGATACAAATCATGTCATCCTTGTTTGCTAATATCAGTATGATCCCTTGCTATCTCTGCCAGCTTTTCTCCATTTATCACCTTTCAGTCTGGATTGATTCATACATCCCTCCTACAGAATACCACACAGCTGGGAGTACATGACATCTACCCGCAATCCATATTAAACAGACCTCATGACAGGAGAGCAATTACTCACAGCTACTCATTAGGTCCTGCCAAAGGACAAAACCAGAACAATGTAAGGACCATATCACCCACCCTGTTAGGACCTGCAATGTGTCTTTCATAATAATAGTTCACAGCTTCCTACAGATCTAGAATAATCAGAGTTTGTAACTTGTTGCTTCTGCTGCCAGGAATGGGTAAACAGGTCATGCAACTTCTTTTCCACATTCAGATTCCAATCAGAGAAGTTGATGAAAACCAAAAGCCAAAATTACCCTGGCAACTCCTCTCAAAAAGCCTCCATAAAAAACAGTGGAGGAAGTGCAATTCAGAGAATGGTCAAGACTTCCACCATGAGGTGTCTAGAGTTTTTGTGCAAAGCTGAACATCTTAATCCATACCCTTTCAGGAGAAGCACTGACACTCTAACAACCATGGGTATGTGGCCTTCAAAGGCTGGTAGGTGAAAGACATTCTAGAACATGCATTGAGATACTCAGAAGTTGACTCAGTGACTGGTGTCTTTCCACACTGTTTTTAGGACAGCACAGATCTGAGATATCTAATCTACAAAATAACTAAATGAGGAAAACCCAGCTAATGACCACTTGGAGCAGTCTTCTAAGTCAGTTTGTCTGTGAGCAGCAAAATAAACCAATCTTGATGTTGTGAACTGCCAATGCATATGATATTTCCTCTGACTATTCATCTGCAAGTCTATGAGGAAAAATAAAAGATAGTAATGAGTTGTAGAAATGTTCAAGATAACATTGTACTGCCTATTACTGAAGCAATAGTGACAGAAAAACTGTTACCATTTGCCATTGTAATCATTCGCCAAGTATATGACTTTGATAAATGGATAAATCTTGTAGTGCTGCTTCATGGCCAGCAAACTTGGGATTTTCTGAATTAACTAGATTACAGAAAAAAAGCATAATCTCAGAGAAAACTCTGCCCCTGGTTGCCTGAAATACAATATATGGAAGCATTATAGTGTATCTTGATTGTAAACATTATTCATTGGGAATACTAAATAGAAATTGGAGCTGATATTCATCCCAGGGTTGTCCCATCTAAAAGCGTCGAAGATACTTTAGTGAAAAAAAAAAAACAAAACCAAACTACTGTGGCAGCTTGTATTATCATTATCTGTTCTGGATTAATGCAGTCTTGTAGTCCTGGCAAATTTTACCAGCCAAATGGCTCCTTAGATAAGAAGAGTTAAATGTAAACAGTAATCAAGCATGCAATAACTTTAAGATTCCTCATGAATGGCTGTTGAATTTCTAATTCTGATGTTTCTTTTATTCATAAACCCCCAAGTGTTCTTTGGCTACCAGGTAAGCATTCAAAAGAAGTAATACAGCCTTTATATAATGTACAGATCTCTGGTACAGTTGCTTAATTAAACAGTAAGGTTTACACAGGCACAGCCCAAGGCACAAAGCTCTGTTTGACTTAGATCCTGGCTACCAGAGAGCCATCAGGGTCTGGAACAAGTATGCTTAAACTAACAGCTCCTTTTTATTAGTTGACAGGTATATCTGTGGTAAGGTATATTCAGTAAGAGACCCTAGAGTCTGAAAACTCATTTTTGCTTTTTAGTGAGCAGAATTAGGAAGAATTCACCTAAGGGTTTTCTGCTGGATTCATGCATGGGTCCTGTTTACATTTTTATGTTGGGCATAGCTTCTGAAGTAAGTGTAAGCTGTGCATTTTATAATGGTAAAGTTTTTTGTAATATCTATCACTGAAGCTCTATGTAGCTGAAGTCTTTTGATACTGCCATAAGGATATCCATGCTAGCCAAAACTTGAAAGATTAAAGTGGGGACCTCTATAGCTAAAAAAATTGAACATACTACAGACTGAGCTAAAAAATTTCGATTTGCTAGGTAGCACTGTAAGAAACTAGGCACAGGTGCAAGAAGACCTACTATATACTCCCTAATGGGACACACAACGTATTATTGATCTAAGTCTTAACCAAAACCAGTTAATACCTTAGACTGATATATTTCTATTGCAAAGGCTTTCAGGACCTTTGGTCCTTATGTAAGAATACTTACATTTTCCAATTAAATAAGAAATATAAATATTAATAATATCACTTATGTTTGCCAGTGTAAGCTGACATAATTATGAAGAAATTTTATTGGAAATTATTCATTCACAGCCTACTTAGAGATTAGATCATTCTCTTACTTGCCTCTGAGGATTTTATAAGCTATGGAGGGCCAAACTAGGTCAGCTGTAGAAGCAGTTTAAAGGTGCTATGAAAAGTAAGATATTCTACTTGAATGCCAGAGTGCTAAAGTTTTGGTCTCAATTTTATCCAAGTATTTCAATTAAGCTGAAATATGAGTCTATAAAGAAACTTCAAAAGGGTTTTTCCTAACCCATGAAAGTTTAGTAGAAAGAATATCTGAAATGTAAGCATGATATTTCTCTCTCTATATTAAAAGGTTCTGCTAACATTATGCGGTTATAATATTATTCCGTGTAACTTCAAACAAATGACTTCAGGCTCCTCTAGAAAGCCCAGCTACAACTACAATTGATTTATGGAACTAGTTAGGGATACAGTGGACACACAGCATGGCTTTGGCTCATAACCTTGATGAATACTTGATTAGCAACTGTGGCAATTAACCAACTTCCACTTGTCAGAAACAGAAGACAGCACAATGTTGTCTTCTCTTGTCTTGCTCACACCATTGTCCAGTTTTCTGAGGGCCAATGCTATACTGGGGCAAGATGCTGAGTGACTGACATAAGCCTTTGGGCCTTCATACAGCACCAGAAAGCCCCTTTAATAGCAAGGTTTTATAATAAGGTCATGTCAGGTATTAAACTGGTACAAATGGGTATTGCACCTGAGCTCAGTCAATAAGGCCATAAAGATCAGCCAGTTTACCACGCTTGTGTGTATGCACTGACTAGTTCTCCTTTCTTCTGTTCCTCTATACTTTGCCCGTGTGGGTTAGCGATGCCATTGCACAGGAAAGCCTTTTCTTGGCTCTGGAAAGGTAACAAGAGAAGCTGCCTTGATTTTCTCAGACCCTGGTGATGTAAACACAGTTAGGTAGTGCACTACCTATGCGCTGTATAGATGTGAAACGGTTTAAATGCATCTGTTGAGAGTGGATCAGATAAGCCTGTCATCAACTGATTCATTGCAGCTGTTAAGAGGGCTTATACAACCAGGTGGAATGCTTGGAATTGCTAAACAAAAGTTACGTCATTCAAAGGTAGCGTTCAATCTCTCTAGTGCATTTTTAAAAGGAATGTCAGATTGATTTCTAAGAGCTGCTTTGATAGTGCAGATAGTACTGCGATTAACCAGGCTCTTTACAGACAGACTCAACAGTTTGCAGTCACATAAGGGTCACCACAGATATGAAGAGTTTCTGATAAAAGCTTAAGTGAGGAATCCATTTATACCAACGAGTTACTCAGCTAAGGCTATGTCATTTACATTTGTTTTAGGGTAACAGTCATCTGCACATCTAAATACATTTCAAATGTTGATTACTTGATACTCTCCACAGTCTGAGAAATTCTTATTTTATGATTATGTCCTGGTTTTGGCTGGGATAGAGTTAATTGTCTTCCTAGTAGCTGGTACAGTGTTATGTCTTGGATTCAGTATGAGAAGAATGTTGATAACACACTGACGTTTTCAGTTGTCAATAAGTAGTGTTTATACTAAGTCAAGGATTTTTCAGCTTCTCATGCCCAGCCAGCAAGAAGGCTGGAGGGGCACAAGAAGCTGGGAGGGGACACAGCCAGGGCAGCTCACCCCAACTGGCCAAAGGGATATTCCACACCATGTGATGTCTTGCCCAGTATATAAACTGGGGGGAGTTGGCCCAGGGTGGGGGAAGGGGCGCGCAGATTGCTGCTCAGGAACTAACTGGGCATCAGTCAGGGAGTGGTGAGGAATTGCATTGTGCGTCACTTGGTTTGTATATTCCAATTCTTTTATTATTATTGTTGTTGTTGTATTTTTATTATTGTTATTATTATCATTACTAGTTTATTCCTTTCTGTTCTATTAAACTATTCTTATCTCAACCCACGAGTTTTACCTTTTTTCCTTCCAGTTCTCTCCCCCATCCCACTGGGTTGGGAGGAGTGAGTGAGCGGCTGCGTGGTGCTTAGTTGCTGGCTGGGTTTAAACCATGGCAGATTACTTTTATCAGGCTACAGCATTAGAAAGGTTACTGGTGGCCTCCTGATGTCAAAAAGGTCTTTCCTTTTTCCTTTCCTTTCCTTTCCTTTCCTTTCCCTTTCCTTTCCTTTCCTTTCCTTTCCTTTCCTTTCCTTTCCTTTCCCTTTCCTTTCCTTTCCTTTCTTTTCCTGTCCTGTCTTGCACTCCTCTTAAAAATGCCATCTTTAAGAATGAACAAGGAGCTTATTAATCCTCCCAAGTATTCAAGGGTATAAAAGCCTTTAAAGAAAAGATAAGGATCTCCAAAAGACAGTAGCATGCTCACATTTAACATAGGATGAAAAAGAAGAGTGGACAGAAAGAGAGACACTTCAGATTTGAATTTTAAACTCAGTGAACATGGATTTTCATTGTTGGTAATACTAAAACAGAGTGAGAGGGCTAAGGAAATCACAGCATAGCCCATATAACCATCAGTCCTATTATTCTCCCAATTTAGATATACATTAAGTAGCCATAAAGAAACAGAGGGAAAGACTGGTGATCATTTTAGCCTTATAGCTAAAATTTGCTTACACAGACTAGTATCATTAGTACAGGCTTTCTCTACATACACCTTTTAAAAAAGCAGTTCCAAATCTTTAGCTCTAGGGATTTCAGTAGGGCTACAGAAAATCATGCTTCAGTGACTGGGTCTGAGGTGCTTTGTACTGGACTATATGGCCCAAAGTGCTTAGGCATCTCTCAATACGCATCTCTCTAATTCTTTCAAGGTTCCTCTCACCTTTCTTTAGTGTCATGACTGCTTAAGTAACAGAATAGTCCAGCTCTGGACCACTTTCAATTTTTCCTGCACCTCACTAGGGTTCCAGCTAACGGTATTTGAGTGAAATAAAATATAAAATTTAAGAACTTAGAGATATTCTAGGTACTGTAGACATTGCTGATCCAGGATTAGGGACCTTGAGCTTTAGACTTTGTGCTAGATGAAAATGGGATATTCACTTTATTTGTCTGAAATCCTCTTTCCCGAATGTAAAATGGAGGTAATATGAAGAAGCTATGCATAGTTACCGTGGATGAAAAGCAAATATAGAAAGAGTTCATTCCTAAAATGAAGCAGGTGAAGATACTGTCATGGATTATGACTACAGGTGTTTGGGGTACCCATGACTTATGCCAGAGCTTTAAAGTCTTAAATAGCTAGAGAAACTCTTAAAAAGCTGGGAAGGGTAGGTGCTGCAACAGCAGCAATGTTGTCTTCTCTGAGAGAGAGCGACAGCACGTGACAGCGTTTACTTCTCCAAGCACCGTGAAGCAGGTGACTTGCCTGGATGTAGAAGCTTATAACGACCATGATTTAAGTAGAGTGTATTCTCCCTCTGTTTGCTTGGTACCTGAACAGTAAATAATATTTCAATTTGAAGAAGCTGCTGGACAATCACTTCAATTAGCTACTACCTTAGCTGACAGACAAAAAAAGACTGCAGAGCTCATGCTATTGCCTAAAACATTGGGGCTGCTGTGTAGATCGAAGATGAAAAGTGGTTAGGCTAGGGAGGGCACCGTCCTCTCAGAGAAGGAAATTAGATCTGTTAGAAATGGATTAGAAAACATAGCTCACACTATATTGATAACTTCACCCACAGGCACCAAAGACTCAGTCCCTGTGATGCTGCGTGTTGCAGTGCAATCCCCAGTGCTGAGATGGGTGCCTTGCTCTTGGCTTAGGTGAGGTACCAAATGAGGAGAGGTAGATGCTTAATGAGTGATCCCTAACAGCCTGCATGCTGGCTGAACCAGTTGGAAGTGCTGAGAAAAGAGCTGAATTACAAAACCTTCTGGGCTTAGGAACTTTGAAGAAACTGGTATTTGCAACCAGCTGAGATGAGTCCATGCAGTCAGGACAGCAAGCACCGGGAGTCTGCAGTGCGCCAAGGGCAACATGGCTGGTTTGGAGGTTTTTTCTTTTTGTTTTGGTGAACAGACCATTTGGAGCAAGATGCCTACACTGTGCCTTACAACTTAACAAATCATTTTCATCTTCAAAGTGCTGTACAAAATAAGTAATCCTTGCCGAGTGTCTGTGAAGTATGTTCAGTTGCTCAGTTACTACTGAGATGAGTGTACCATGCAGGTTTTGATAAGGAAATTGACTGTCTCAATTTTATCCGAGGTGCAAACAAGGCAGGGAGGAGGTTAGGAAATGAGCGCAAAGTCTTGCAGTGACCCAGAGGCTGAGACTGCACTGAAAATTAGACATTTCAGAGCTATTATGCTTAACTCTCTGCATTAGTGTACTCCCTGGCTGATTCAGGTCTCTCAAAAAGGGAGTAAAGTAGAAGGGGAACACAGTAAAATGTTTGGGCTCAGATTTTAAACATCGAAGCTCAGTGAAACTAAATCATTACCTACTAAGATTAAAATAAAGACAGACTCCCGTTCAGACCAGACCTAGGGTTAGTCTTCAAACAGCACAAAAATATATACTAAAAGTATATATCAGTATATAATCAGCTCAATTGCTGATTGGCTTTACCAGTCAAAGCTTGATTTTGTTAATGAATAGCTCACACTGTAAATTATGTATGAGTTTTGCATTAAAAACCATTTTTTCCTGTGTGAAAAGACTAAAAAAAAATGTAATACAAGCAATGATTTGATTTTATCTCAGCATCTCTTCTACCCTCTGTAGATATCAGAAGCATAAAACAAGTTCCATCCCGACTTTGTAAAGAGCTGTTGCTGAAGATTCAATACCTTCTTTTTGTTTTTCATATTGACAGTAAAGTTGGCCAAACCGTTTCTAAGACATAAGCATTTGATTCCATTCATTCAGGCACGTTCAAATATTCTCACTATACTTTTACATTTGACCTTCCCTAAGTGAACCTTCAACTTAACTAACAGCTTTCTGATCAAACAAAGGAGTTTCTCCTCCAGGAAAAGAGGGGTGATGTCTTCCAGACCACCTCTCTTCTTCTCCACAGGGCTCCCAGGCTCCTCCTCCATCCTGTTCACTCCCGCACATCCCTTGCGCCAGCAGCAGCACTTGTGCAGCTTTGCAGTTGGTGGTTTGGCAAGATGATCTGGATGAAAACTTGCACATTTTGTTTGTACATAGGGTTAGTTTCAGCAGGATCTGTGTGGCCCCCGAAGTCCTACCACTAGACAATGGAAAGGTAGGAAAAGTCTGCCAAGAAGAGGGCGGGAGGACTGACCATTTCATCAGTAATGTGACTTTAAATTGGTGTAAGTACCTTGTGATAGTGGCCCCAAAAATGAATTTTAGGTAACAATTGCTTTCGCTTTCCTACTTTAAGCAAACACTAAATAGAAAAATGCACTGAAAAGAACTAATGTGTTGCTGTCTCTGGATCTCAGTGTGAAGCATCTTCCGGGGCTTCAGCTATTTAATTTCAGTGATCAGAGGCCACCATTACCTGAAAGACGTACACAGGCTACTTTGGCAGGGGTAAATTTTCTGAAAAAAGCTATCTTGAAAAATGCCATTTGTACAAGAAAAAAATAAGATCTTTCCTTCCATAAGATGTGTTTAAAGACATTTATCAGCTATATATTCCTTAGCAGGGACTTTATAACAAGAGTGCCCAGATTCAGCTGAATGCCTAGATGAATGCTTAACTTCAAACAATCATATATACCCAAATTTAGGAAAGTACTTGAGGTTGGGGTGAATTTTATTTATAATGAGCTTTGATAAAAGCATTCAAATGCTTAAAGCCGAGTACCTGTTTAAGGATTTTGCTGAACTAGAGTCTACAGGAGAAATATAGATTTGAAGGATCAATACAATCATCTACAGAGAACTGACTAATAACACATGGATTGCTAGGGATGAATTTTTTATTTTTTCTTTAATTGGTTTATATTTACCAAACCTGTGTTTTTAATGGCTCTGGTTCCACATACTTTTTGCTCAGTAGCAACACTGGCTTAAAAAGTTCTTATCTTTTTTCTCTCCCTTCTCCCCCATATGCCTTAAACTTCACCCGATCTTCAGAAACATCTATATTATTCATGAAGCCTTTGAGAAAAAACATGAGTTTAAAAACTTTGATCACTTAAGTTAGCCAGTTTAGAAGGTAATGCCATAAGCAGCTGCACCAGCACAAGTATGAGTGGTCAGCTTTAGGAGGGGACAGGAATAAATAGGTCGCTTTGAAACTTACCTTGTGGTTACAGGCTGAATTTGAATGACCAGTTTATGAGCCCAGAAATTGTCTGCATCATTTAATAGACATAAAAAGTTGTGGGTGCCTTTCTACTACTTAGGTGTGCAAAACGATTAGTTTACAGGCAAATTAAAGGCTGTGGACTTCTTTAAAAATGATGCCTTAAGCATGGTTCTTTGCTGAAAAGTTACTGGAAGAATAATATTGCAAGAAAAGTATGGCGCAGGGTTTGTTTCTTTCAAATCCAATCTACTTAATGTACAGCTTAAAGGTGTGCTGCTTTTGCTGCCAGTATTGCAAATTTAGGATACTCTTGAAAGTGACACTAGTGTCTTACTTCAGCAACTCTGAGAGCTGTACACCTGAAATTTTGGGCTAAATCCTGGTTCATAGAAAGGTCTCTTGGTGCTCTTTTGACTAAGTAGGGAGCAAAAACTTCCCTAGGACTGACACATCGCTGACTGACAGAATTATGATCATTGTACTCCAACGTGCATTAAACTTCAGGGACAAAACTAGATGTTTCTCCCAGCTGATTTGAGGGAAGAATAGGAAGAAGTAACCTTTCCTTCCCCAGCAGTGCTAGCCGTTGTCTAGAGGAGCTTGAAGACTGAGATGAGAGTCATCAGTTACTTAGATGATGCACAAGCTCAAACAGCAACACCCTCTGCATGTTTGTTAGAGGCTCAAGGACCATTTTGGTAAAGGCTGGTATGGACCTTAAGTATTGTGTTCAACTTTGCACAGCTTAAACTGGCTGATCATGAATGACAGCTGCATGAAACTGCAGTAAAGGAAAACAAGACTAATGGTTTATAGTTAGACTGTGTCACCCTGGCTCCTCTGGAAGAATTTTTTGCAGAAGCAAATGGACTATCTTTGGAGTACAGTGAAGGAACCTCATGTAACTTAGAGCATCAAATCTTGTAAAAATTGACATAAGTAGAAAATGTAGTTGTTTCTAAGCATACCCAGAAAACCTAATACAGTTAAAAAATCAGAATATAAATGCTTGGTTACTTTACATTCCAAAATAACCACGTGAGCTTGAATTGACAAAGAAGTGGGGGGAGACTAGAAGCAATTCAAGCTACAAGATGACCAAAAAGTACTAGGTCACCTGTGGTTTTTGTAGGGGTTGCTATTTTCTTCCTTTAGAGAAGGGATTGAGATCAGCTGTGAGTCGTATCATTATCTACAATTCTTGTAACAGCAGCATGGAGAAAAGCTGCCAAAGCATTTAAAATTAATTCAATCAGGCTGAGAGGAGTATGTCAAACTGACCTCTTTGCCTGCAAATTACAAAATTATCTGTAGTTAAAATTAGTTTCTAACCACCTTGGGAAGGGAGGAGATGAGTTCCTAAAACTACTGTGTGCTGCCATGAGGCTGTGATGTAGGCTGGGCTCACCAGCAGCACTTGCAAAGTCAGTTGCTGTTGGTAGAACTGCTGAGATGCATATGTGGGGCACATGTGATAACTGCTGCAAGACAAAGGACACAATAATAGTAACTGTAAACTATCACCTAGACACTGAATTATGTTCTCTTTTTCTCCTCAAAAATCAGCATAGCATAGCTTACTTAACTCTTGCGTATAGTAAAATTAATTTTTGACTTATTACTACTAGCTAGAAATGTCAATAAAATTTCCCTTAGCAAATTTGGTTTCAGTCACATCTATCTTCTGATTACTGTCCTTCAGCATAGGGACCATTACAGTCAATTACATTGTTATCTGACTCAAACATGTGGACAGCTCAGGCAGTGACTTTAATTACTTTCTCATCAAAGCCATGTTGGACAGTGTCTGAAATTTCTTCTTTGCCTCCTAGGACATTGTAAAGGACAAATGATTTTTGCATCCCGTTCATCAAACATGACAGGAAATCTTTTAGTTTAGTTATCTCAAGTCAAGTTCTAATAAAAAAACTGTATGTATGCCTGCATTGGCAATCGGCTCATACCTCTTGAGATATGACAGGCATTGTATGCCCTTAGCTTCATGGATTATTTTCAGAAACAGTAGGCAAAAATGCACATCTTCATTCACAGAGTCTGAAATTAATATATTAACAGAATCCTTTTGTTAAATTAGTCCCTTCACAATACAAAAATCTTTTCAAGTGGTCTCCGCTGGAATGGAGATTCACAAGATCCTGTGCTTACATGCTAATTAATTGTGCTCTGCTTTAGCCTTGCCAGAACTACTGGATGGGGCACGTATGTTTTTTCAGACTGAGTAGGACTTTTGGTCCTAGCTGTAGCTGCCGAGACACCAATCTCCAGGGTTAATTTCTAGTTTGCTCTAGAAATTCAAAGCATTGCACCAACAAAAAAGCTCAAACTGTTTGTAGATTATTTTGAATGTGCAATGAACTTAATAATACCTAAGTACTTCTTATTGTTACTAAAGCCTATGAACACTTGGATAAAGAGATAAACAGGATGCAATTACTGGATGTTCATATCATCAACAGAGGGATGTTGCATTGTAATTGCAGAAAGCAGGGCAGATACCTATAGCAAACCCATCTCATAAAACACATCTCTCATATACTCAAAAGAATCACCCCATGGGGCCATAATTAAAACTTTTTTATCAAGAACACTTATTTCCACAGAAGAAGGTGTACTGCAAATGTCACTGATTTCTTTTTGATAGCTACAGCTGCCAGTCCCTGCATCTAAGGGGGGCATTTGAGCCAATGTTTGAATAAAAATAATCACGGCCTCAGACAGAATAAAATTCTATGAAATTATAGTCTAAATACTGTTGCCTTTAGAACGGACAAAACTGCAGCTGTTCATTTCATGAAGAACAGATTTAGACACATGCAATCAGGGTGAGAACTGCTCAGAGACGTGATAGCTCTCTGATTGCAGAAGGGACAATTACTCCTGTAGGGTTTCTAGAATCAATGAATCACTGAGGTTGGAGGGACCTGGGTCACCTAGTCAAACTCCTGCTCAAAGCAGAATCAACACTGACTACAAGCCAGGCTGTTCAGGGCTTTTGAAAAACTCCAGGGAGGGAGGGTTCACAACCTCTCTGGACAACCTGTTCCATGATTAATTCTCTTCTTGCTGATTTTTTTTCCCCTCTTACACACAGTCAGAACATCTCCTGTTTCAATCTGTGATCACTGGTTCTCATACTCCTGTTGTGCAACACAGAGAAGAACCTGCCAAGAGAAGGGAGCAATATTTCCTAGTATTTTCCCTAAGTATCTCTCCTACTGGCCACTGTCAGAAATAAATTATTGGTCTAGCAGAACCTTTAGTTTCATCAAGTGCAGTGCCTCACAGAACCTCCACAACTTTTTTATAAAAACCACTGAATATTAATTACTAGTTTCTTTTTTTCAACATGCTCAGCAATGACTGATGTATAGAAACATGCAGCAAAAAAGCGGCCGATCTACAAAGAGAGACATTACAAAAGTTAAGGCATTAAATGCCTTACGCGTTGTAATTTAGAAAGTTGAATTTAATTTTCTTGATAAAAGACCACATGAGATACATCATTTAACAACAGAACCTGGTGAATTACGGAGCAGGGATCAGGAATAGAAAACAGCATTGAGAAGGAGCATGCTAAAAAAGTGCAGGTGCCAAACATGCATTTGTTAGCAAATGTGTCACTGACTCTGAACTGGAAAGTATCGTCTCCCACTGCTCTAGCACATTCGCACCTCTGTTCTTATATAAATGTGCAAGAAGAAGAAACTGCAAGCAGTACGATGGAGGTGGAGATGCATGATTACAACCACCCCCACTCTGGGAGGCACCCAGGCATTGCTGAAAGAAACAACAGGTTCAGACCTGTAGGAGTGCACCTTAGAGGTGATGTCAAGGCTGTTGAAACTAGTGACTTGACTGGTTTGTTAACAGATGAGCTGGAAGTATGTGTACCATAAAGGGTTTGGATAATGCAATAGAGCACTATCACATAACAAGATGACTGGTTCAATGGGACTTAGTGAAACAGAATTGTTATCGGGGATTAAAGTGGGCTGGTATTGAGTTTATGGTCTGAGCACACTCTCTTGATTTCTTCACACAGATTTTGCATAGACTAGCAGAGTGAACTCATATGTACCATTTAAATATGTCAAATTAATTTTGGAGTTTATGTTGCATATAGAGGCACATGGGGCACTGGGATTTCTCTACTGAGGCTTAAAGAGCAAGTGCTGCACTGCCTTTTGTCCACTATTCTTTTGTAACCTCTGCCTTCATCTCCTTTATGCTTAGCATTTTTAGCCTGTGCTGTAAAACCTGCTACTTCTTTAAAGAAAACAATTTACTTTAGGATAAGTTTGTAGGGAGAAATGATACCTTTTATTACAACAACTTCATTTATATCCTTAGGGCATCATGGTTACTTTGCAATTTACATGGTTATTTGCAATTCACTTAGAAAAGAGAAGTGGGTTGCATGCCATTCTTGGAACTGGGATCCTCATGAGCTCTGTCAACCCATACACTAGCAGTCTTCACTTGGCACTTTCAAAAGAGATTTGAAGTAAATGTTATGCAAAAAAAGTTGCTGTAACATTTACTCAAATTAAAAGAATGCCCAAGTGCACTCCTAAGTCATTGTTTCTTATAAACACAAAGTTGTAAATACACTTTACAAGAATAAAGTAAGCACTGCAGATCTTTTGCTCTTTTTTATTTTAATTCTTTAACTTTTAAATTTTAATTCAGTTTATAAAACAAATAGTGGTGGGGTTTTTTTGTTTGTTTTGGCTTTTATTGAGGTAGTGCATGGAAGAACATATGTTTTTGCAGTTATAAAAAAGTGTAATCATTAAGGCACTGCAGCTAGGATATGGGAAATTTGCACAGATTTCACAGTTGTGCTGTGGGCTTCCTTTTTTACTCTGGAAAAATATTTAAAAACCTTAATACCCTTTTCCTCCAAACTTTGTTTACATACCATTTTCACTTGAGAGGAGACTATAACCTACCAAATGAAGGCAGAGTACAGCAGGGACCAAGAGAGTAAGAAAATGAAATACTACTCTGTTTACTGTAACTGCATGCACTAAACAGGCAAGGGACAAATTATTTGCTGCAAATATGTCGTTTTCCCCCTGAATATGCAACTATTTTGTCTAGGAAGCTGCAGAAAACTTTTACAAGGTCACAGACAAGCAAGCTTCATAGGCATTTGTGTGTGGTTTAAGGGATTTCAAGTTTTAACATTTAGTATATGCCACTAGTGTATGCATTTAGTGGTGCCACTTAAACTGGTTTAAGCAGTCACCACCATCCCTGTCCTGAACTGGTTCCCACCTCCACACCTCCCCCACTGTTGTCATGGCACATGTGAAAGCATGGCTCTGCAGCAAACTGGACCACAAGTGTCATCCAGCCAAAACCCAAACTATTTCTGTCCAGGTTATTGTTCAGCAGAATCAGTTCTGCGCAGACACAGACTGAGGGTTTTTACACAAAATTGTGGAGTGACTGCTCTTGGAGCACATTCCCAGCCACATGGGGAAGAAAGTGATTGGGAACTGCCAGCATAGATTGACCAAGGGTAAATCATACCTGACCAACTTGATTACCTCCTACGCTAAAATGGCGAGGACACTGGGCAAAGGAGACCAAAGGACGTCATTTACTTTGACTCTAGTAAGGCTTTCAGCTCTGTCTGCAACAGTATTCTTGTGTTCAAGTTGGGATGATACAGTCTGGAAGGGTGGAAAACTGGGTGGGTAAAGAAATTTGTTGGATGGTTGGGCTCAGAGGGTGGTAGTTAATGGGTTGTACTCTGTGGTGGCTGGTGAGAAGCAGAGGACCACAGGTGTCTGTCCTGGGACTTCTACATCTTTATCAATAACTTGGAGGATGCAACACTGCACACTCATCCGATGTGCAAATGACACCAACCTGGGAGGATCAGTCAATATGCTCAAAGGCAGGGCTGCCATCCAGAGGGACCTAGACAGGCTGGAGGAATGGGCAACAGGAAACTTATGAAATTCAGTAAGAACAGCATAGTCCTGCCCCTGGAAAGGATGAACGGCTGGCAGCAATGCAGGCTGGGGACAGACTGGTGGGAGAGTAGCTCTACTGAAAAGGCCCTGGGGGCTGTGGCAGACAGCAAGTGGCACATGAGCCCCATGTGCCCTGGTGGAATGGCATCCTGAGTGGTATCATTAGCAGCACAGCCTGTAGATTGAGGGAACTGATGATCCCGTTTTATGCAGCACTCATTAGGCCACATGTACATACTGCATCCAGTATTGGGCCCCCAATACAAGAAATGCATCGATCAACCGGAGTGAGTTCAGGAGAAGGTCACTGAGATGATCAGGGGCTGGAGCGCTTAACCTGGGAGGAGATGCTGCAGCACCAGGGCTTGTTCGGCCCGGAGAACCTACGAGGAGGTCATCAATAAGATGGACCCAGCCTCTTCACAGAGGTGCAAGGTGGGACAATGAAGGCAGTGGGCTTAAGTTGAAGCAAGGGAGGTTCAAACTGCACATAACGAAAAAATCTCTTTCCCCATGAGGACAGTGAGGAAGTGGCACAGGCTGCCCAGAGCGGTTATACAGTCCCCATCTTTAGAAATTTTAAAGACCTGACAGGATAAAGCCCTGAGCAGCCTCCTGTGACCACACCGCTGCTCCTGCCTTGAGCAGAGGTCCCTTCCAACCCCAGTGACTCTGTGATTCACACCAGAGTCAGGGATGCTTGAACTGGCTCTGCTATGGACCAAACATATATGAAAGTGTGCTATTTATCCCCAGGATCAAACAGTTGGGACATATTATGTCAGCAAATGAAACACATGCTTTCAGCCCTTAAAAGCACAGGAGAAAAGGAATACTGTGGTATCACACTCTATACATTAACAACTTCTGGATAAGCAACACAAAGAATGTCACTACCAGAGTTCCTATTTATCCCTCTGTCTCTCTATAGTCTATATTTTTGTGTATTTATGCCTGTGAGTATGCAAAGATATCACTGCTTGAGAGGTTTACCCCAAGCAAAAAATTATGTGTACAGACTGTTTGTTACTGTACTGCATACATTTCTTAGCTGTCTCAACAGTGCAGAGAGTTAAATCTTTAAGAAGCTCTTAGCGGGCCAGAACTGGTTATAAGGGTGTGGAGAGGGTCAGATTATGCAGCACTGATTATCAGAAATCAGACAGTCAATAAAGCTGATCTCTACAGACACGCTGGTGCTGAGTGATTGCAGTACTACACATGCATAAGACTATCTTGGATGTATTAGGAAATAATTGGCCTGTTGTGTTTGTGTGCATTGTACTTCAAGAGATGGATAAAATACTGGATTTAAGAGAAAAATAAATATCAATACTTCACAATTCTAATGGACCCTCCCATAATGCTTAAGACATGGATTTGCATTGTTCCTTTCACATTATTTTGTAAGGTAGGCATGTGTGTTCCTCACCTTTTCAGATGAAGAAACAGATGCACTGAGATTGAATGGCTTGCCCAGGATCACATGTTAAATCTGTGATGGAATCACAAAGAAAACCCACATATTAAGGGCAGCATGTCCTGTGAACTTCTAAGCTTATCTTTCATCATTTTTTACTGCTAAATTAGAAGGTTACTGGGTCAGAGAAGCTGTTTTCTTATCTGCCTGTGAACCACCAATTATGATCTACCTTAGTACCAGCATTATTCCTTAACATGCTATCTGTGTACAAATGTGGGGATCACTGCTCAGCCTCATAGGCAGTATTTGCCATCGGAATGGAATCACTGTGAAAGACGCCGATATCCATTCTACTCTGCTTTCCTCTTGTAATTTAGCCTTATATAAGAAGAAGAAAAAGATAACTTGGGAAAGGGAGCAAGAGAGAAAGCAGGGAAAGAAAAGGAACACCATGGAGAATGCAGAAGGACAATGAAGAACAATGGTAATGGAAAGGAATATGGAAAGAGAAAAAATATGAAGGCAGAAAGAGGAAGGAGTACAGGAAGGAAGAGAGAGGAGAGACATAGAAAGTGTAAGTAAAAGATGGCAAAGACGGAAGACAAGGAAAGAACAAAAATTAAATAAAAAAGAAAGCATAGCAAGAAGAGAGATGAGGGGAGAGATCACACAGGAGTACTAGAACCTGGTAACTCATTATGTGTATTTAAATAAATTTAACAGAACTAACTAAATTACCTTTGTTTCAATGTCTAATTCTATGGATTACCATGGACTAAAAATGCAAAATGGCTTTAAAGTTATGGCCATAATTTCCAAGTTGTATTAGAAAAATTAAAATATGAAAAGCAAAGATTAATACTAACAGTCACACCAGGCCCTACAAAGTCCAGCCTGATGTATATAGTATACTTTCTGAAGACAAATTTGTGTTTGGTATTACAAAATGTGGAAAGTTTATCACGTGGTTCACTGCATCTCCTGAAGCAAATCCATAAAAAAATGCACTCAAAATATTGTATTGCACAATAGGATGGAAAGTGTACCATGGAGCAGCTTTATGATACTTTTTTTGCTAGGCTTTTGCAAAATGCCTTTGAACTTCCCTCCAGAATAGATACAGCAACTTTTACCATGTATACCACCATAGGAACAGCTATTGCTATTTTTATTTAATTAATTTAAACTGTCATAACTTCTTTTTAAGATGCCATAACTCATTGGGACTTTAAAACATTTATAACTTGATTTTTTTTCAACTTAACAGAGCAATTGGAATATTAATAACAATACAGAAAGAAATCTGAGATTTACTTTTCTACATTCTCTTTGAGCCTAAGCAAACGAATTTAGAGAATGTATTTTCAAGTGAAACATAACATCACGTATAGATACTTCTGTATCCATTTGGAAATAAAGTATTTGCATTAAAAGAAGATTCAAATCTACTTGGCAGAATTTTTTGAATAGACATATTGAGAGGAACAGATACCATTACATTGTGGTATTAAAAAATACCAGCTCAAAATCTGGCAAATTGCAGAGATTAGTCAATCAAGAAAAAAAAATGTGAAAGTTTAATTTAATGGAGAAAGATAACTTAATGTAATTATCTCTTCCTTGGTTTTCCTTTCTGCGGCAGATATACTTTGCTCATTCCGTCTCTGTCATCTTTGGAGACTAAAGCCAGTTCAGCCTGCCTTCCCATGAAAGTGTCTTACATCCTTTCAATAAAGTAACAGGGGTGAAAAATCACATCTTTATCCATGTTCACACAGTGGGTGGGCACTACGTGCGTTTGCCTTAGGTTCAGTATTTCTTACATACATACTCCTTCTCTAACTTTTCCTATTTAGAAGTATTGACTACTTTCATACTTCTGGGTGAAGTATTGCCTTTCTTCTTGCAAGGGCAAGGACACTGACATTGATTCTCATCAAGCTTTAATTTAAAGAGGACAATATAATGGAAACATGCACACTTGTCTGCTCTCAGCTCCATGATTCATCATAATGACAGAACGTTTAATATGTGTTTTCAATTGAGAATGCCCCTTCTGGGCAAATGACAAGTTTGTGGTTTTTTGAGGTTTGCCCTATAGGACATGGTAGACAAGGAAACACAGATTAAACAAAAACAGGGTTAAGGAAAAATCCTAAGTACCCCAGTCTCCTAGAAACTTTGCTGTCACTACTTTTCAAAGGTGACACAACATAAGCCTGCAATGGGTGTCAGATGCCACCAAAGGACAGGAATTTCATCCAGTTGATCCTTGTGTCTGCTGTGTGAGGGGAAGGTGTGGGAAAGGGAGAATTTGTCTTTTCTGGAGTGCAAAAAACAATAACCAGTCACAGAACCCTGGGAAATCCAGTAGCAAGGCATTGCTCCAAGGCTGACATCCAGCTTGATGCGATACATTCCTCCCCAGCTTAAGGTACATAGATGAGAAATCAGAGAAGCTACCGTAAGTGACCAGGCACAGAATGCTTCGTCAGCCCCCATGCTGACGTCACGTGGCTACTACAAAGGCCAGGAGCAACCCAACCTGCTTCTGTGCACCCAGTCTTCAACTGAGAGTTATTCTCTGTGTTTAGAAGGGGTGGTGGGCATGTCTGAAAGGTGAATTATTCCTTTACTCCACATCTTGGTGCCTGATTTCCCAGCTTGCAGGGAATAGATCTGATTTTGACTGGGTCCATTCAGTAAGAAAAAATGTGGAATGTGGTGTTAAGTATCATGATCCCTAGTCCCCCAAAATGAAGCAGTATAATTTTATGTTTTAACCACGCTACTAAAACATCCCAGCCAGGTTTAGACCAGCTCCTTCCAGCCTGCTCATCAGTAAGGGCCTGTCTGAAGGTGGCGGGGGCTCTGGCAGATACCCCGTGCTGAGCTCCCTCCCAGCACCTGCCTGCAGCCAGGTTAGTGCTGCTGACAACAAACCCACAGCACCGTCACACGGGCGACTGAAGCAAGGTCAAACTTGTTGTCAGTGATGGTGGTGTTATGACACTTGTTAGGAAATGCTTGTGGCACTCAGGTGATGGCTGAGGGGTCTGTGGCAGGACAAGATGAAGATGGTTAAAAGCCATTTGCAGTTATTTCTCAGATTGGTCCTAAGACTGCTCTTTGGTTAACCCTCTTCTAACCCTCACTCAGGCACCAGTAAAGTTGATTTTTAATCTGCTCATAGTTTCAAAGGGATGACATGTTGATATCAGGAAAAAGGGAGGATACTTTCTAGATATTATCTCTGAGGGTTCAAGAAGGCGAATGGTAGGATGAGTAAAGAATCACAGAATCATAGAATCATAGAATGGTTTGGGTTGGAAGGGACCTTAAAGATCACCTAGTTCCAACTCCCCTGCCATGGGCAAGGATACCTTCCGCTAGACCAGGTT
The DNA here is from genome assembly GCF_947461875.1 of Haliaeetus albicilla. Classification (NCBI taxonomy): domain Eukaryota; kingdom Metazoa; phylum Chordata; class Aves; order Accipitriformes; family Accipitridae; genus Haliaeetus; species Haliaeetus albicilla. The sequence continues at coordinate 34,844,572 of NC_091485.1, read as the reverse complement.
GCTCAAAGCCCCATCCAACCTGGCCTGGAACACTTCCAAGGATGGGGAATCCACAACTTCTCTGGGCAACCTGTTCCAGTGCCTTACCACCCTCACAGTAAAGAATTTCTTCCCTATGTCTAATCTAAATCTCCCCTCTTCAGTTTAAAGCCATTGCCCCTTGTCCTATCACTACACTCCCTGATAATGGGTGCCTCCCCATCTTTCTTGTAGGCCCACTTTAAGCACTGGAAGGCTGCTATAAGGTCTCCCCAGAGCCTTCTCTTTTCCAGGCTGAACAACCCCAACCCTCAGCCTGTCTTCATAGCAGACGTGCTCCAGCCCTCTGATCATCTTCGTGGCCCTCCTCTGGACTTGCTCCAACAGGTCCATGTCCTCCTTATGTTGGGGGCCCCAGAGCTGAACACAGCACTGCAGGTGGGGTCTCACCAGAGCAGAGTAGAGGGGCAGAGTCACCTCCCTCGACCTGCTAGTCACACTTCTTTTGGTGCAGCCCAGGATACGATTGGCTTTCTGGGCTGCAAACACACATTGCTAGGTCACATTGAGCTTCTTGTCAACCAACAACCCCAAGTCCTTCTCCTCAGGGCTGCTCTCAATACACTCATTGCCCAGCCTGTATTTGTGCTTGGGACTGCCCCGACCCATGTACAGGACCTTGCATTTGGCCTTTTTGAATTTTGTGAGGTTCGTACAGGCCCACCTCAAGCCTGTCAAGGTCTCTCTGGATGGCATCCCTTCCCTCCAGTGTGTCGACCGCACCACAGAGCTTGGTGTTGTCAGCAAACTTGCTGAGGGTGCACTCAGTTCCACTGTCCATGTCACTGACAAAGATGTTAAACAGTGCCGGTCCCAATACTGACCCCTGAGGAATGCCACTCGTCACTGGTTTCCATTCAGACATTGAGCCATTGACCACAACTCTTTGAGTGTGACCATCCAGCCAATTCCTTATCCACCAATTTAGAGACAAGGATATTGAAGAAGAGAAAATTGTTTCAGAGATCAGTGCATGAACATTTCAAGGCTTGAAATAAATTTGACAAATTACGCTACCTATTTTGAAAACCAAATTAGAATTTTCAAAAGCGGACTCTGGCCTCAACTTACTTTAAACACTTAAAAATACACCCATCGAGGCCAGTTCAGCCTAAGACAAATACAAAACAAATGAATAAATCACTGTTCCTTGGGGCATGATTTAGTTAGTCTTCATTTGATTTTTCAAAAGTTACCACTCTATGTATATTATTTTCAATGTGGGAATTGTTTAAGCATTATTTCATAGCTAGGGTATGCAGAAGTAAAGAAATGCAGTTTAAAAATTACATATATCCACAGCTTGCACCATTTTCACATCAGAAACGTGGGAAAAGAGTGGATGGCATTTTGATTACAGCTGTGTATGTCAGCAGGAAACTGAGGGTGCATGTCTGGTGAATCATAAGATTGGATAAAAATAGATGTATTTAGTCACTAGTACATCTACTCACGTGTGTGTATATATATAAGTATATAAACTATTTCTAGATTGAAAATTTTCAGTAGATATATACACACAGTTCTGCATGCAAACACTCAAACACAGCGTACCTGATGGTGACATTAATTAATAGCCCGAGCGTAAAACCCACTTACTGCTGCCTGGCTGATGATGCCCCTGAAACCCCCTTACCAAATGTTCCTGGTTTTAGGTGAGAGGCAGAAGCCTGCCGACCTGGCTGGTAGGCAAGGGTGCAAGGTCACACACACAGGCAGGCTCTGACCCTGCGGGAATGACCTGGCTCTGGCTCTGCTGCCCCCCACCAGGTGCCCCATCAGTCCCACCACCAAGGTGAGGAGGATTTTTCCCGGCTCCCTTTCCTTCTCCTGGGCTCAGACTCCCTCTCCTGGCCTCTGGCACCACTGCACCCGTGTCCCCCTCCCCCTATTTAATCCTGTCCCAGGGCTTAAATGTTGCTTCACTGTCACTGTTCCCCACAGAAACTTGGGGTCACCTTCCCGGGGTTCCATCACAGCACCTGCTTGTGTCAATATGGACCTGCCTGTTGCCGTTTTCCCATATATTCCCTCCAGCCCACAGCTATCCAACACAGGTGTCACCAGAGCATGGTGACAGTTCACAGCGTGGGGCTTTGAAGGAATGTCACATCCCAGACTTCCCTCTTGTGACACGCTTCTCTGGGTAGCAGGGTGATGAGAGGAGCTGCCACCTTACCTATAGGCACTTGCTGGCAAATGCCCCCATTAGCAGTGTGGCCAGCTCCTCTGGTTTTGTCACGGTATGTATTTTAATCTGCCCACTCCTAGTGTCAAACAATATTTCTATTTCAGTCTTGCAAAATTTCCCATTTTCAGAATAGTCCCCGCTCAGAGGTGGTAAGATGTGGGCACTGGTGACTGCACATGCAGCTGCCCTAGTAAAACGAGCATCAGTTCCCACTGTTTCCAGGGAGACGAAGGGCCTTCAGAAGATTTATTTAGGGGTTACACAAATAACTGTAGAGAAGATGGGATTGGATGACGTAAAGGAGCAAGAAAATGGACAGCGAGAGTGGTGGTGGATATAAGGCAATAAGAACTAGAAGAAAAAACCTTGATGCTGTGCAGGAAAATGTCTAGACTGGTGAATAGACAGGTCCAGGAGCTGTTGTCTGTCCCCGAGGGCAACTTCGTTTGCATCCCTATAGTTACAATCTTCCTTCTGCTCCACCTCCATCTCCCCAAAACACCAAACCCAGACAAGCAGGGCAATCTTATCCAAACTGCCCTCTGGAAGCAGACCCTGGGTCTGTGCTAATTCCCCGAGTAGCCCAGCCATTGCCTGGATGAGTATTGGCAGCTTGGGGAGGCACTGTATACTGATGTCCACCACACCCTGGTCCTGGTATATGTACTTGGGTACATACAGATAGATACACATATGGAGAATGTGACAACTGACAAAAGAAGAGGGAAATACAGGCCACAAACAGATGTGGAGGACCAGAGAAGTCAGGACCAGTGGAGAAGCCAGAAAAAGCATTATTTAGACAGCTTTCTGTACAGGCTAATTGCTGTGGGATGCAGCAAGGTAGCAAGGCAGATCCCCACCTAAGCAAAGGAAACCAACATAGCCTTAAAGCAATGGACAGGGAAGCCACTTGCATGCGTATGGTTGACATTGTTGAAGTTTGAACCTGAGATGACTATAGACAAATTTGAAGTTGTCAGCTTCACTCTGAAAGTGAAATCATGACAAGATAAGCAAAATCAATGCCATTAAAAAACCCTCTTGATTTGTAAGCCAATCTCATGATTTTTTTGGAAGTAACACACTCTTCCTTAACACCTCTCTTTGGCACTGGTGAAAGCAGCAAGAAGGATCAAATTGCTCATCTCAGTAGCCTGCTACTATCAGTGAGCAGTGTGTGTGACTGTGGCATGGTCCAAAAACATCATTCATCAATGAGTGACATAGTTATCAGATCACTAAAATGGAATTTACATGCTACAAAGCATTTAAAGTTTGAATGAAGAAAGAAATGAAAAATTTCTTTGCGCCTTCTGTGCACATGCCTGTGCTTCTTCCTACCTCTGCTGGTCTCCCTCTTTTCACTGAGGTTATGGACAAGATCAGAAGTGAAGGCTAACTAACTTTTCCATCCTAGATTATAAATCCAGAGTCTCAGTGTCAATTAGAGGCACAGGTAACTATGGAAGAGGCAGTAACAATCCTTTCCATTCTCAGATCAGTAAAAGGGAGAGTACTGGGTCTGGCTGGGATGGAGCTAACTTCCTTCGTATCAGCCTGTATGGTGCTGTGTTTTGGATTTGTGGCTAAAACAGTGTTGATAACACACCGATGTTTTGGCTGTTGCTGATTAGTGCTTGCACAGCACCAAGGCTTTCTCTTTTTACTATTCTGCTCCCCCTCTCCCCTCCCCCCACGAGCAGGCTGGGGGTGAGCAAGAAGCTGGAAGGAGACGCAGCTGGGACAGCTGACCCGAACCGGCCAAAGGGATAGTCCATACCATATAATGTGACGCTCAGCAACAAAAACTGTGGTAGAGGAAGTAGGAAGTTGGGGATTTTGGCTTCCAAGGTCGCCATTGCTCAGACACTGGCTGGGCACTGATCTGCTGGTGGAAACTGGTGAGCGATTACATTTGCATCACTCATATATATTTTTTTTTCTCTTTCCTTCACTTATTAAGCTGTCTTTATCTCAGCTGTCAGGAGTTTTCTTGCTTTTGCTCTTCCTATTCTCTTCCCGTCCTCCTGGAGGAGGGAGGAGGAGTGAACAAGCGATTGTGTGGGTGCTTGGCTGCTGGCCAGGGTCAACCCACTACACTAGGATTTTATCCCAGCCTTGTAAAACTTTTACCAAAGTGGAAGGAATTTGTCATGCATAGGAACACATAAAATATCTATTTAAAATATTATTTTGTTAATAGAAAGGAAAAATAGATAGCGAGATGATTTAATGGCCAGCTTGATTGCAAATTTTAATATTGTAATATACCTTTAACCAAAGTTGTCTTCAATTATATCCCAAAATATAAAATAAGCATATACCGCAGAAAAGCTACATTTCCTAACCAATCTTTAACCTTTATGACAGTAACACTAATCAACATAGCCAACATATTTTGACGACCACATAGAAAAATCTTGCAGTGACCCATCTGAAATAATTTTTTTCAACAAAGATTAAAAACCTTGGATATCTAAAGGCAGAGATAAATTTTCGCTCCAGTTGCTACTTGCTATAAAGACTCAGGCATAAAACAGAGAAAATGAATGTCCTTCCTTATCTGAAAATTTTACTTTTCAGAATGAGCATATTTATGGGACTGGACATAGTGTCTTTATCTTTTAATAATCTTTGTGAAATGAAGTTTGTACATATTATACCTTTTGCTCAATTTAATCTACAGTGATTCTGTTAATATTACTTTCTGCTTCTAAAGTCCTATTCCGGTAATGATTTCTGGAACCAGACTGGAGTGCTGCCCCAGTCCAGGATGCTGTGGTTATCTATGATTTGGTAGAACAAACAGGCATCACCTGCAAACCATGTCCCAGACAGTGGATTAGGAAAGCCAAAAAACCTTTAGAAAAGGAAATTAGTTTTCTCTATTACTGCAATGTAAGATAGTTATGATCTGTGATTTTTTTTCTTAAACAAGCTGCAGTGTTGTAGGAACCCATCATCCATTTTTCAATTCAGGAAAAATTGCATGGAAAAAATGTCAAGAAAGGCCCCATTGCACAGGTTCCCATGCATTGTATGATAGCCATTATAGCAGAAAATAGCCTTCTGAAGCTTCCCTTTTAGTGACGAAATTAACTATGAAATTAATCCACGATGGTCACCTGCACAGAAGTGTTTTTTTAATGCAACACTTTCTTTTGGCTGTGTGCTTTCACAGAGAACTCCCCCTCCCTGACACGCAAGGTGCTGGTGATGGCACTGGGTACAGGCTCAGGGGACATGAGCTACCTGGGCACCTGCTCATCCGGTACTGGCCCAGCAGTCCTGCTGCTCTCTGCCCACCGTGTTAGTAAAACCAGCCTCCGTCTCTTAGGGGCTGTTGGGCTGGAGCATGAATATGCTGTTGAGCAGAGCAGGAAGTATTGCTGAAGCATGGTCTGCAAAGGCAGAGCCCCCAGCCAGAGAAGCAAGCAGAGTGTCCTCTCTTGCAAAGGGAGACTCCTACCTCCTCCTATCCTGCTTTATCCATTTGCTGCTCAGACGTGCAGAAGCAAGGGCTGTCTTTAGCAAAGATCTCTTCTTCTCACCTCTTCTAACCCAGCACTCTGCCCTATCCCCACTCTCTGGCTCTTTTATGAAGAGTTTATGAAGACTTATGGCAACCTCATAGATTTTATACCTCATAAAACCTTTCTGCATAAAGGATTTTGATAAATAGAAGGCTCAGGGGGGATCTTATTAATGTATTAAATGCCTGAACAGAGGGTGTAAAGAAAATGGAGCCAGACTCTTCTCAGTGATGCCCCATGACAGGACAAGAGTCAATGGGCACAAACTGAAACATAGGAGGTTCCCTCTGAACACAACCCCCCACTTTTTTTTTTACTGTGAGGGCCATTGAACAACAGATCAGGTTGCCCAGAGAGGCTGTGGAGTCTCCATATGTGGAGATATTCAAAACCTGACTGGACATGGTCCAAGGCAACAGGGTCTAGGTGATGGCCCTGCTTTGAGTAAGGGGGTTTTACTAGACGATCCCCAGAGATCTCTTCCACCCTCACCTAGTCTATGATTTTGTGATTTGCTGTTTGTTTCTTCTCCTAACCATTTTGGGAAGGAATTTTGGACCCTTAGTTTTTATTAAGTTTTTCAGCCAGCTGTCCAAGGCACACAAACCTACAAACACAGGTTTACAAAACTCGTAAGAGATTCATGCATACTTCTGTGTAGCTGGATTTCACGTTCCTCTGCTCAGTTCTGGACCCTTTTCTCCTCTCCTGGACGGTGCACTGTAACATAATATTGCAATACATGGTAGCAACCACCACTAGAAATGGCAAAATCCCCCTCCTGGCCTGACTTGTGTTCAGTCATTTCTTTCCACTCCTCAGAAGGTGTTTTAACTCTATCTGCATGACTGGTATCAGTAGGCATCTTCTGCCACATTGTAGATGGTAGATCCTGTGGTTCAGTGTAGCTGGCTTGTGCCTGGATACAAGGAATGAAATGAAGCTCTTTGGCCAGCAGTGCTCCAGCCTCCTGTCAGTGTCCAGATGTATTTTCTGTTATCCTTGTACAATGGTGTCCAGTCCAAACAGAGCTGGGTCAGCTGCAGCTGAACAGCTGTACCACTTGATGTTGTACTAACCAGATCTTTCTGTGTGCACAGTCTGCCTTCCTCTGATCAGCTTCCAGCTTTTCAGACCTTTCAGCTTGGAAGATTCACCACTATATTGTGCAGTCTTTAAAAATCTCCTTAGGGTTTTCCTCATCCTAAATCCTCTTGTGCTGGTTTTGGTTGGGATAGAGTTAATATTTTCTTCATGGTAGCTAGTACGGGGCTGTGTTTTGGATTTGTGCTGAAAACAGTGTTGAAAATTCAGGGATGTTTTCGTCCCTGCTGAGCAGTGCTTACACAGCATCAAGGCCTTTTCTGCTTCTCACCCCACCCCACCAGCGAGGAGGCTGGGGGGGGCACAAGAAGTTGGGAGGGGACACAGCTGGGACAGCTGACTCCAACTGACCAAAGGGGTATTCCAGACCATATGACGTCATGCTCAGCATGTAAAGCTCGGGGAAGGGAAAGGAATGGGGGACATTCGGAATGATGGTGTTTGTCTTCCCAAGTCACCGTTAGGCGTGACGGAGCCCTGCTTTCCTGGAGATGGCTGAACACCTGCCTGCCCATGGGAAGTGGTGAATGAATTCCTTGTTTTGCTTTGCTTGTGTGCGTGGCTTTTTCTTTACTTATTAAACTGTCTTTATCTCAGTCCATGAGTTTTCTCACTTTTACTCTTCCGATTCTCTCCCCCATCCCAGGGGGAGTGAGCAAGTGGCTTTGTAGTGCTTAGCTGCTGGCTGAGGTTAAACCATGACACCTCTGCTGTCATTTGCTTCACTGTCACCATGACAGCTTAAAGCAAATCTTTAATGTTTCTGTCCCATTCATCTCCTACTTTCCAGCCATGAAAAGTCTTGCTGTTGCTTTCTGTTGATAGATACCTGCCAGACCCTGGCTCTCAAAAACAAATTATTTGGTGATGCTTTAGCCATTTCTTGATTCAGCAACCACGTTTGTTGACTTTCTCCCCATGGATGAATTTCTGACCCTCCACATGGATGATTCCAGTCCATATGCGTTCCTGTTTCAGACTCTGTTTTTCTCATCCCTGAGCATGACCTGCAGCTTCTCAATGCTTTGCCTATCACATTCAAATGTGGTCACCCTGCTACTTTTGTCTTTTCTAAGCTTGCCACAGTCATCTGGCATTTCATCCCACACACCATCAGTGATGCACCCCTGTTCTGCCCATGTTTAGTGCACAGAAATAGCTCCCAGCTTGTCTTCTTCATACCATCAGCATGGTCCTGTACAATTTTAATAGGCAGCCCAGTGAAAGGGGACAGAGGGCACCAGGCTCTGTATTGGTTGTGAAGTGACCAGGGTGGTGCATCCCCACCTACTGTTTTAGGTAGATGATGTCATGGGGCATTTGCTGGTCCTTCTCCCCTACCGTATGCAGGGCAGGAGTGCTTCACACAAAGGAGGTGCAGAGGAGTGCCTCCTGTTAGGCTTACAGCTGCCTTAAGCCGTGACACCCACACAAGTAACACAAAGGGAAAATGAGAAACGCAAAGAGAAGGATGGAAGTTTGCTACAAAGCCATGCTGCCAGAAGCCATGCAGAATGAGCTTCACATTTGCGACCCATCTGTAATACAGCAACAAGCAGCTTCTGGTTCATGGGTGTCTGGATGGGGATGATGTCTTAAGCTTTGCTTACAAAAGCAAAAGTGTTTGTGTTACTAAGGTATGACTAAGGGAAATCTAAGGCTGTTGAGGTAAATCTGGGAGAGTTGCCCTTGTGCCAGTACTTGTGCCACAGTGGGAGGCACTCCAGGGCACTTGATCTTGCACTGAGCTCTTCAGCTCTTGCAGCGTTGCATGTCTAAGTAGCTCTTCACTTCTGTTCCTTTATCTGGGTCCTATTAAGCTGTGGTCAAGGGGTCTGCAGTGCTAGCCAGCTCTAGCCACCAGAAAAGAAAGCAGACAGTAATATGGCTTGGAGCCTTTTTCAGGAAAGCCAGTGTAATTATTACTTACACGAACTGAAAACCCCAAATACTCTGCTCCCCAATGAACTTACCATCTTGTTGAGGACAAGACCTGTCACATTCGTCCTCATAACTGCCATCACAATTATCTCCTCTACTGTCTTCCATTCCTCTCTCTGCCTTTGCTTTCCCAAAAATACAGCTCCTCATTGTCCATCAGCCCACATTGTCTTGGGGCTCTTTTGTAGTCTCTCTGGTGTCTTTCACTTACAGCAAGAACTTCAATAAAATGCCTGAATTCAGAACAAAACTATCCTCTTTTTCATTTTTCCTCAAATCTCATCTCTATACTATAGGTAAGGCAGCTGACATGAAACTGTTTATTATATTCAGTGGTAGCAAACAGACTGTTTATCTGCCCTTTCCATTTTTTTATGTTTCTACTTTGTCCTCCATATGTTTTAACTCACTATGAGTTATTGTTTTCAGTATATGTAGGGATGGCATATAGCACAATTTGGCAAGCTTGACAAGTACTTCTTATAAATGCTACCTCAATGCAAAATACTAATTGAAGAGAAGTAAAGAAATTTTTACAATGATTTCTATATATTCCTATATGAACATTGACAGAACCCTGCTTGTTTAAATGCTCTTCAGCTTTCTGGTATTTTCTTATAAAGACTGTTATGCTACATGCTCTGATTCCAATTTCTCATCTTTATGTTCTCAAAGTCACACTTTGAATTTCAACTTCAAAAGACAAGATATCATGAAAGGACACTGTTGAAACTGTAGCTGTAGTAGACCATTTGTGAGAAGAAAACAGGATGCTTTCATGTATTAACTTATTTGACACAAATGCTCTGTTCTGTTCTGAATTCATACAGTTTGAATCAAGCCAGGAAACTAGAATTTTGATTTAACAGCATAAACTACTCCAAATTTCCTGGAAAAGTCTGAACAATAGTGATCTTTTAGCTGAACAGTGCTTGAGTCTGGAAAGCAATCAGTATTTGAGTTTGAGTTTGTTATGCAACCAGGAGCAAGAGCAGGCAACCTGAATTTTAAAGTGAACAATTTGCATTGTACTGTAACCACTTTGTTGCTGAATAGTGTAGTGTTCCTGCATACCACTGCTCTCTTCATCACTAGAAGCTTGATTTCTCATTGCTTTGCACCTCTTGAAGTGGTTTATGGCTGTGTGAAGTGGGTATTTAAAAAATACCATTTTGGTTTAATCATATTTCATACCTGCTTTGCGCAGGATGCAGAGAACAGACTTTATATGTCACTCCAGCTGTACATTACCGTAGACATCATGATATCTTAACTTACTAAATCTGTCATATTTGGAAGCAAAAACCCATCTTTTTTTCCCCCATGCCCATTTCAGGAACCAGTGCCTTGATGCCTTAAAGGGGCATTTTTAAAGTAGTTAAGTTGCTTGACTCTTGCACCTCCATCTCCTTTCCCCCATATTAACATCATTAAGAGAATGCAAAGAAGTTGCTTAAATAGGCCAGATGGCACCCCTGGGGCTGAGGGGATACCCTGCCAACATGCTCCTAGACCACTTACTCTCAGCTTGTTATATGGAAGTTGGAGATTCCTATATTCCAAAATGTGTAAACATGGCAGACACCACCTGGTTCCTGAGGTAGTTATTAGGGAAGACAGAAAATAAAGGAGATGTTGAATTGCAGTCCACAAAATCATTAACTCAATGAATGCATTTTCATTTTTGCAGTATCTGGACCATTAGACGACAGGGCAAGATTAAAAGAGAGAAAAAAAAAAGACGACTTTAATCAGAGCTTTGTGAAGTGTGTTAATTATCTACAGGGAACAAGATGCTACAATGAAAGACTGCGGTTTAAACTCCCTTTTCTGAGACTCTGGAGCTTGCATTTGTTCTGAGTGAGCAGCGTGTTGGGTAAGGACTCTGGGGTAAACCTAGAGTGGATGTGTTTTGTGATCAGCGGACTGTGTAATGAAATACTGATGCAATATATTTCCCTTTTTCTGCAGGGGAGTCCCTCTGGGAATGAATGTAGCTACATTTGATGTCATAAAGAATTTAAAACTGGTAATAAACGTGTGCATATCTTTTTCTAAAAAAACAGGTATGAATTTTGATGCACTATTTATTACGCGTGGAGTTGTTTTTTTCCAAGCAATATAACAAATCTGCCTTGCTATGTTTTCTTTTAGCAGTTTGGAACTGTATTATATGCACACCAGGTACTAGCAGCCCCAGCAAGAAAGCCGAAGAAGCCAGTGGGGATGAGCCAAGCAGCCCAACCACTGCAAGCCTACAGGACTGTATCGCCTCCTGCTCATTCCTCTCTGTATCCAGTTGCCTTCAGCTTCCCCTTCACCCGTCCGCACTATGGGTTTCTGGTAGTAAATTTACTCAACGTGGGTTTCTGGTAGCATATTTACTATGCCAGATGTGAGGGGCAAAGTTTGACCTCAGTTCCCACTTGTTTTTTTCAGCTCCGTGAACTTTAGATTACACGCATACCCAGCGGCACGCACTGAACCCCCAGCCGTTCTGACGAAAGCCACCAGAGCGCTCCCAAGTCTCCTCCTGCAAGAGCAAGCCCAACGTTCCCCTCCCCAGCACCTCTCTCAAGCAGGTGCTTAGAAGGCCGAAGTCTGTGTAGGCTTCCACCCGCTCGCGCTGTCCCCTCTGCTGTCCTGCCCGCTCTTCGCTCAGCAGCTGCGCAACTCCCCCGCGCTGCGGCCGTCGGCGAGGACCCGCAGGCCGAATCGAGGCGCCGACCCCTCCCAGGGGAGCCCCGTAAGGCCGCCTTTGCGGGCCGCTCACAGCTGCGTAACCTGGAGCCGGCAGCGCAGAGGCGGAGCGGGGCCAGCCCGCCCCCGCCGGAGAAGGCCGCCGGCCCCCGGCCGCGCTCTCACTAGATGGCGCTGCGGCGCTGCGGCGGGGGGGCGACGGCCCGGCAGCCCCGCGCCCGCCCCCTTCCGTGCCCGCCGGCTCCTCGGTTTGGCTGACCGGCAGCCCGAGCAGGCTGCGGAGGATTGTTTCCGTACCCTTTGACGGCAAAAGAAGAACGGGGTCTGCCAGCCGAGGAGCCCTGTTCCCTCCCTCTGCAGGGAATAAGGCACCGAGAAGGATTCCCCCCCCCCCCCCGGGCTGTTTCTTCTAGCAGGCGCGGGGAGACTAGGGGGTTCTCTCACGTAAAAAAAGTCTGCATGGCCTGTAGGAGCGGCAAATCATGCTTCACAGCTCACTCGCCTTAATTTTGAATTGCACAGCAGAGTTATACCAAGGTGTTTTAGGAGATCCTTGCGCTCACAAATTCTTTGCATCTTTCAAAACTCCTCAGAACAGATCTGACCTGTCACGGAGAGCTTGTTCTAGCCCCTGTAGAAATTTCCCTGGACATGCAGGCAGCAGCTGACAAACAACAGCATCCCTGACGGAATGGGGAGAGCCTGGAATATCTTGATTCTGCACACGACTAAGCCAGATGGACACAAACTGCTCATTACAGATCGTGTCAGAGAAGCTGCACGAAAGAAAGGCTGGAAATAGACGAAATTCTGTTTTAACTGCAGAGGAATCACCTTTGGCTAAAATGGGGCACGAGGCTGCTAAGTAAGCAACGGTGCTAGAGGCGATACCAGCCCTTTCATATTCCACTTTTCAAAAGTGAAGAAATAAACGTGTTGTATTAGTGAGGCTTTGAGCCTGGATATCTGAAGGTAGCATTAAACCCTCAGATGAATTATCAATTACTACACTGTTCAAACATTAGAAAAATATAGGGGATTAATTGCAAATGTGGCCTGGGATCCTTGGCCTAGAAGCATTCCTCAGCTTAATGAAACTCCTCGAAAAGCCTTTGTTGTGATAACTAAGAAGCATTCTCTGTGTACGATGAGTAAACAGTTCAATAGTAGAGGGGGATCATATTCTGACTGAATAAGATTTCATTTCTATTGAAATTTCTATTTGGCAAAGACTATGAAAAGATGTTTTTAGATCCATACTGCACAGGAAATTTAACTGCCATTATGGTAATCTTTGAGGACGTTCCACCTAATTACAGGTCGTCATTTGAAGGACTATAAAGCATTGATCCCAAGAAAACTTCCAATATTAGGATGATGACTTAGTATTTACACACACACATGTGCAGATACGCGTGTCTTTGTGAACCTCTGTTGGTAGTATGTCTGTGATTTAAAGCTGACTTTTTAACGAGTTTAGTCAGGGCAGAGACATATTCTGAGCTAATGTAGGAGGGACAAAAGATCACTGGAAGGCGTATTGTCATTTCTCAGAAGGAAGTTGACAAGGAGTTTCCGGAAGGAGTGATAGGGAAATGGCGTCGTGTTTCCTCACCACAAAACAGTTTTTAGCAGATCCTAGAAAGGTCTCACTGTTTCCTGAACTCTGCTTATTTATTAGAACTGTCACAACTGTTAAGATGAGGTTTTAAATAAGCTCTCATTATGTAGTCACCTCAACAAAAGGCTAAAGAAAGCAATCCTGGGCAACCTTTACAAATGTGTTCCTCTTTACAGCTTTTGTATAATTGTCATCCTAATCAATACCTGAGTAACTGAAATCCTTCAAGATCAAAGTTGTGACCTTCTGCCTGCCCTCTTTCCTGATCTACTTTCTAACTCCTCTAGAGGAGGATAGGGTCAGATGATTGGCTTTGCTGTCCTAAAAGCTAACCAGTCTGCTTCCGCTGTGTCAGCCAAAATATATCCCTTCCTTACAAGCTCAATAGCATCCTTTCATTTTCTGCTTCTGAAATCTAGGTATCATTTTACATATCAAAAAATAATAAATCTACTGTTTTTTTCTACATGCAAGATTAAATTGCATTTTGTTATCATAATTTGAATATACTTTTTAGGCTCAATAGATATTTTTATAATTTTGAGAAAAATGAAATCATATTGCTACCCATGCAGTCTCACTTCTTATCTGATTTTGCTTCTCCTGGGAGTGAAATCCTAGCCACAGTGTGAGCAATGATAAACTTCAGGTGAACTGAATGACTCCAAGATTTTTCCCTGCAAGTTTTTTTATACTATTCCCAATGTATTTAGATGCAATTAGAATATTTTAAAAGCCTGATACTAATAGTTACAGTAATTATTCTTTATTTTAAACATAATACAATAGAAAGTTTTGAATTATGCAGTTCATTAACAAATCCTCATGTAACTATTATAAAATCAAGGTTTTCTGCAAGTATATTTTTTTCAAATGTTCAAGACACTGTAGTTTACAGGAGGAAAATATCCTCAGTCCCAAGAACTTAAGACTTAAAACTTCAGTTTTGTAATGGGACCCAGGTCCCTGACTCCACCCGCATTCTCAGTGAAATCCGCAGGTCTGCACAGTGTAGGAATCTACAAATTCCATTTCCAGACTCAGTATACACTCATGATGAAACAGTAAAAAGGTGGTATTAGACACTGGGCATAAATTTTAAACTTCTGTTTATTTTAACCAATTTAATGAGAAATTTAGTAATTGCCTTTTTTTTTTTTTTTCTTAATTTATGTGGCTTTCGTAATGTATTTCAGTGCATATAAGGTGCTAGCCTTGGGAATGATTTTCATGCATTAGGAAAGAACTGAAAATAAAGCATGTTACCACCAAAAAAAAAATATTGTGCATCACATCAAGTACTAGAGGAGCATGTAGAACTGTGACAGGGTCTGTATATTAAACATTTTCATGGATTTGCATTTTACAGTAGGACAGCTCTAGAGGTATCATAACATAGGACTGATTTGTATTCAACAATCTGCTCTTTTAGATAAGAAACATTTCATTTAGACTTTTTGAAGACTTAAAATAATTAGTTTTGTACAAATTTTATCTTAGAATTTTGTAGTTTGCACTTGATCAGTTATTTTTTTCTACACTATTCATCAGACTTAAATGTTGAAAATTTTCCACTCGGTTTGGGGAATTAAGCAGATTGCTAGTCATCAGAACTTCTTTTTCGGAGACCAGTCTTAAGTGTGCATTTTTCCTCCTTTGTTTTATTCTTGGTAGTTGAAAAATCAGATCTTTTGATTAATCAGCGTGAAGTCGCTGAATTAAGGGAAGTTAGGCCTCTCGTTTCAGAATTACTTGATGAAGGGTTTTTCCATTATTTGTGTCACTTGCATAATCTCTCACAGTAACAACAATATCTATCTGAAACATAAAAGATTCAGCAAGCAAAACCAGCTAGACATAATCCAGGCTCCCTGGCACCATGTACCTTCAATTTACTCATTATTTCTATCCAATATACTTCAGAAACAACTTCACAGCTCAGGCCTCCTTGGCTCTATTAGCCTCCTTTTTATTTGATTTGAAATCACTCTAAAGGTAAGAAATCATGCTAGCTGCTAGATACTATCTGTTAATTGCTCCTGCAGATAACGAGCACCCTAAGGGGCAAAAAAGGTTACAAGGCCTATAGAGACACATCAGAAATGCATAATTTATGCTTCTTCCAGCAGTTAACATTGCAATGTTTCTGTGTGCACAGTCTATCTTATGCTGTTCAGCCTCCAGCTTTTCAGCCATTTCATTTTTGGATGGTTCACCATTAAACAAACTAGTGAAACCTCCAAAAATCTCCTTAGGACTTTATCCTCCTAAATCCTCTTCTGTCATATGCCTCAGTTATTTGATGGTGAAGGAATTTCCATTTCCCTGCTCTTTGTTCCTCTCCTCACTTCCCCACTTGCAGTCCAAAATAAGTGCTAAGTGGTGAAAAGTGTTTAAAATAATTAACTTGGCATCTTGTGCAACTTGATTGCAAAGCAGGAATTATTAGTACAAATGAGCAATGCCTGTAGGACCTTTGATATAATTGTTTTGTTTATGCTGACAAAGTATAATGTTTGCATTTTGTTATTCAATTGTTATTAAGATCTTTGAGACAGTGAAGATATGTCTTCAGTATACAAGAGGTATTTATAATTATTAGAACAAGAATTGTAAAAAGTAGTGCAAGAACTGCACACGTCGTGTCTGCCTGTGAGAACCAGTTAAACTGGGGGCCCAATATTTCATCCCTAGAAAACCAGTTTCCTTATGCATGCCCCTTCAATAAAGTGTTTGCAATATAGGCACTTGCAATCAAGTGGTCTTAGCTGGCCTCTGTACTCTTCTCCTTTGCCCCAACAGTTCTCTGAAGCAACTCACAGATGCTGGTGGTGCCTCTGTTGGTCTACTCAAATGATCTCGCTGATGAAATCTCATGTATCTTCTGATTCACTGAATTTAGATTGTGTCTGCCAGTATGAATTAGACAGACCAGTTGTACGAGGATACTCCCAAGGTATCATATTGGAGCATTTTCTGTACAAGGCTGCAAGGCTGATCTTCTGGCAGGTGGAACAAGCTGTTCCTTCCTTGTAGAGCAGATATTGTAACTCTCTGTATGAGCTGTAGCATTATTAAGTCACAAACATTTTCAGCAACATTCATTGCTGCAGGTTTGACACACAACTGCCATAAGTTCAGCAGGGGTTTTTTAAGTGCAGCATCCTATTTTCATTCTAAACTAACTTTTAGCTTAGTCCTGGGTGATAATGCAGGAAAACTTTTTGTGGTGGAGGAATTCAAAATTTCTCAGATTCTAAAGCAATACAAACTCCTGGCACGTGCATGGAACCACGTGAAAGCTCTCCGCAATTTTTTCAAGCAGCTATCTTGCAGTGAAAGATGTGGAAAAAGTGAATGTGTGTCCATGTCCTTTGATTATAGCCATCTTAAAGTCAGATACTGAAACTACATTAATTACCTGGGCTCCACTTCTAGGCCATGGAGAGAAGCGAGTGTATCTATAGGGTAAGCCACCTCACCTATATTAGATGCCCCTCAAGAAAGGATGAATATCCTTCAGGTGCCTCTCTCTTAATTGGCTATAAAAGTAGCTTAAACAGGACATCTAACTTTTAAACAGAACTACAGTTCAGTGAGATTAATTCCACCCTTAACAAGCAGTTTCCTTAGTATCATCTTCACAATTCAGCAAGGTATTTAAAAACATGCCCAGTTTTCCACAGTTGAATGACTAATCACATGGACTGGCTTAAGTATCTTGTTACATCAGGACTCAATGGTTTCTTGAACTGAACACTTCACACTCTGCGTGGCTGCTTCTGTTAGACTCCAGGCTGCTTGTTTATGACACTAATTCTCTTTAGCTTTCTTGAGCAGTAGTGTTGATATTTCAGAGGGCAAATGGAAAAGAACTGTTCTAATTTCTTGGTATTTTCAACAGAAATACATGGCATCATTTACTGCCACGCTCTGTGCTGCATGTCTGACTAAGAGTTTGAATTATTTCTGCTTTCTTTTGCCTCAACCTTTTAAATTTCTTTATTCTCTGCTGTTATTTGCTGAGACTTTTATCTAACTCTTTTAAGTGTTCTGGGACACAGATGGTATGAAATGCTCTACACATAATAAAGACTCATTGTTCAGGCAGCTCCCATGGCAGTTGATGGTAGAGATTACAGTACTAGGCCATAAATTGTATCAGTATTGTGTAAGCAGGATATTGTTGACACTTGATGTTCCCAATTAAAAAAAAATACAAAAAAACTTGTCAGTTTTTTGAGCAGCTTCCAATGATTTCTTCACATGAGAATCTAGGGAGCATATACAGACTGTTGACATCTCTTCATTTGGTGTAATGCTGATTTCAGGCAAACTTTTCCTCTACAACTGGCTGAGTAATATCTAGTTTAAGACAGTTTTTCTCTCTTGTTGACGTAACTATACATGTTCTTGCATAAAACTCCCACTGACGACAAAAAGAATTGGATATTCAGAGCAGTATCTATTAGAAGGTGTGGATCAAAAGCCAGCTGAAACCAATGGAAAACCAAGCCCCCATCCAAGCAGAGAGCAGAAAGGAGAACATTGCTAAAACAGGCTCATTGGAGATAGCTTGAATTCTGGCAGAAGACAAAACAAGCCAAAACAAATGTCAGCTCATTTAATATACAAGTCAGAAGAAGAACCTGAGCCAGATGATCAATGATGTTTGAGCACATTGGCATATTCCACCAGAATCCATCTAAAAGAATCACTGACAGTAACCCTGTGACAGTGGGTGATGTCTGAGAAGCATAACTCAAAATCACTGAGCCAAACTGAACCCGAGCCTGAGCCAAAACCAGAGCAAACCATCACTTGTCAAGAACCAAAGCTGAACCCAAAAGGCTAGCGTGAAATCTTTGCAGAATTTCCTTGTGCCATCCCCAGTGTCAGATGCCCATGCCGGGGGCCCAGTACCCCAGGACTTGCTCAGACAGCCCCAGCACAGGGGTGGGGGGGCGTGGGGGGAGCAGCCTGCTCCTGAGCCACGCGAGGCTGGCTGTCCTGCAGGACACAGCTCCGCTTGGCGTGCTCATCGAGGCTCACAGGAGCATTGCCGCTGACATACATGGCAGGAAAGACTGCCCGCAATACCTGCAGGTCTTACAACACGAGTTACACCAGGGGGGGTCAGCTGGAGGTGACCTGGGTGGATGGGACCCCCGTGGGTGATGCTAAGCACGTTTGAAGCTTATGCTAAGCTCCTGCAGGCTGCTGGGAGGGCTGGGTACCACTTGTGGCACCAGTGTTACAATTGTTCTAGAAAGCTATCTTGTCTGGAAGAAAAGATATGGGCCACGTGCTTTTCTTCAGCATAATGTTGCAGAAGGACTCAGTCCCACAATGTCTCACCGTGGCTTTGGGTGAAGCTTGCACAGGGATGAGAATTAAAATGTAAGTGAAAGTTTGGTGGGTCACTTACATGCTTGCACTCTGCTGGCTGGTACCTTTATCTGTTTGCCTCTTTCTTCCCCTCTCAGAACAGCACATTTCTGCTATTTTAGATCTAGCTTTTCAGTATCCTTGGGTTATAGCACTTCATGGCAGCAAGAAGGTATAATTTTAGCATATTTTAGTTTTTATGCCATGCTGTCTCGATCTGCCTCCTTATCTCCTTTTGTTCTTTTTCTCTTAAGCAGAAAGGCAACAGAAACCAGGCACTGAAGAAAATGAATACTGCTCCCTGACAAGAAAATCTAGAGCCAACTGTTGCAGTCAGTTTTAATTTGCATTCCTTGGTGAAACCCTGAAGCTTACTGGGACATGGAAACACACAGGCTAGAGCAATTTATGATTATGCACATAACTACTGCTTTATTTACTTCTTTTTCCTTGCAATTGTTTAAAGGAAATGTTAGCAGAGATGCAGACTTCTGCCAAACCTATTTGTCCTGGTTTCAGCTGGGATAGAGTTAATTTTCCTTCTAGTAGCTGGTACAGTGCTATGTCTTGGATTCAGTATGAGAAGAATGTTGATAACACACTGATGTTTTCAGTTGTTGCTAAGTAGTGTTTAGACTAAGTCAGGGATTTTTCAGCTTCTCATGCCCAGCCAGCAAGAAGGCTGGAGGGGCACAAGAATTTGGGAGGGGACACAGCCAGGGCAGCTGACCCAAACTGGCCAAAGGGGTATTCCATACCATGGGACGTCACATCTAGTATATAAACTGCGGGGAGTTGGCCGGAGGGGGTGGATCGCTGCTTGGGAACTAACTGGGCATCAGTCAGAGGGTGGTGAGCAATTGCATTGTGCATCACTTGTTTTGTATATTCCAATCCTTTTATTATTATTATTGTCATTTTATTATTGTTATCATTATTGTCTTCTTCCTTTCTTTACTATTAAACTGTTCATATCTCAACCCTTGAGTTTTACCTTTTTTTTTTCCCCGATTCTCTCCCCCATCCCACTGGGTGGGGGGCAGTGAGCAAGTGGCTGCGTGGTGCTTAGTTGCCAGCTGGGGTTAAACCACGACACCTATATAGCTTTTAGGACATCCACGTGCAGGGTGAATTCTCAGTTCTGACTGAGGAGAGTTGGGGACATTTCTCATGCCCTAGCTGGACAACAATACAGATTTAATGCCTGTTTGCCTAGAAATCTCTAATCTCAGTCCTGAGTCACTGCACATATAAATACATGAGCTATTCTGGGTAGTTTGCCTATTCTTCCCTTACTTTGGACACGGTTAGATGATGTATTGCTAATTTTTGTTGATTATTGTTTTGTGTTTTGTAGCTTAATATTGTTTCATTATTTTCTTTGTGTTTCATTGCAGGAGAGTGAGTTTGGTGACCCAAATACATCCCTTCTCATCCAACACCTGACATTCCTTTAAGTATTGGGAGAGGCCATGATAAAAACAGACTGAGTTGTACCATTACAGCCTTTGTAATGGCCTTAGAGCCTTAGAGGCCTGAACATATTTTAATGATTGCACACAAAGACACTCAACAGCTAAAGCATCTGGTTTTGGCAACAGAAACACTGGTTGAAAGCATAGCCTCCCTCTTCTTCAAAATTTATGACATTGTCTTTAAAACCAGCATCTTCTGCAAATGACAGGGAGGGAAAAGTGTGTTTGGGAGGGGGAATGGAGGGGAGGACAGGAAGGAGGAGGAAATAGGATTTGTCACTGTGGATTAATAAGCCAGAGAATGAATGTTTGGGCAGTAGTGCTTAACTGGAACCAGCATCAAATAGTCACTGCGAAAAAGTAATAAACATTTTAGCACTCACCGGTGAGGTGCTAATGAATTTGTATGTATGTTTTGGTGTCCATAGGGGGAAAGCAATCAAAACCCATATATTAGTTAGTTAATTAATACTATCCTTAAGGAAAGATTTTCTTCCTCTTGGCCATCTTATCAGGCAACAAAATTGTAGACCTACTTATAAGTAAGTTCACAGTCTGATGGGCATGAGATATTTCAATAAAAGAGCAAAAATGAAAGAATATCTAACTGTGTTCCAGACAACCCTATTTTTTTTAAAGAAACATATATATTCAAAATCCAGTAATGATATTATGGTGCTCATTAATGGAGTCAAGAAAGCATTTTAAGTTGCAAAATATCTTGTGACTGGTTTATTATTAGTCACAAGACTACGAGATATTAATTATTTCACAGGTTACCATAAAAAGACTCACAAATATTTTAATGGCTTTCAACGTTACATAATTTCAGTTTTTTAATGGGGCAAGCTGTCATTTGGGTCAACAGGTATTTAGACAATTCCTCTGTAGCCATAACATATTTACAAACACATAACTGCAAACTTTTTTTGAAGTTACAAATCCTTATCCATTTGACAAGCATATTACCTACTTACGTGCTTAACTATGGATCCCTTTTCCTAACTTTAGACACCCGATTTTTAAAGTGTTTGTCAAAGTAACAGGTTATTGGCGTGTTACAGGAAGAAACCAAAATAGCATCCCAAAGACTTGATCTAAAAGTCTGGTGTTCTTTTCATTATATTCCAGCTTTCCTCAGACTTCAGATCTTTATCTTATCTCCTTCCAGACTTGGCAGTGGAGACATTTGGCAAAGTTTTCTACACAGTTCTTGGGACCAGGAATTTGGTATCTGAGAACCATCCTTCCATAGTCTTGCCAGCAGGGCTATTTTATTTCATGGCAGGTACGGCTCATATGTAGAAAAATGTGTGAAAGTCTCTAACTGGAATTCTCTCTTAGTTGAGGACTTTGTTCTACAGATTGCTCATGTTAAGATATTTGTCTAACCATCTTCTACAATACCTTTCAATTTTACTTTTAACTTCTGTATATGCAGTGATCTGTCTCTTCTGTTTTAAGGCTGCATAAAGAACTCTCTAGTTAGCATCAAATCTGGATATCATTTCACAGTGTGTACAGATATCAAGACTGTCAAAACAGGAGATATTTTTAAGTGTCTGATCTTCCTAATTTGTTCTGCAGAGCCAGTTTAAATACTTCTGAATGTATAATCTGAAAGACTTGGTCTTGATGACTGTTTCCTATTGATGAAACCTCGAGTAGGAGAAAAAAATCCCATAATGCCGAAGAGTTGCCCAAGTGTAGTAACAGGTGAACATAAGACAAGTCAGCTACACTGGACTTGCAGGCCAACTATTTCATTTGTGTTGCTGATAACAACCAGTGCAAGACACTTCACTGAAAGGTATAAGAAATTCTACAATAAACAGTTCAGGAATATCCTGCCATGAAGAAAAGGGCTTTTTCTACCTCAGGAAACAGAACTCTGAAAGATACAAGTGTGTAATTACCTCCAGAATGCCTGGATTGTAAGCATTTGCTGTTAGAATTGTTAATATTAATTTTTTAATTATTATTAATAATAATAATAAGGTTCTTCAATCCTTGGTCACCCTTACTGGTTGCTTGGCCTCAGTGATACTTTATGAGAAAGGGATACCTTATACAGGCTAATGGTTTAAAGAGAGTACTTTCTTAATACACAATTTTAACTGCCACTGTTCAATTTACTAGTCCTTTAGCTTTCAAGTTAGGTGAAGTATGGCTGATGTGCTTTCCTAGAGATCCCTTGCAGCTCCGTACATTTTATCCAGCTGATCCTTTCAGAAGAGCTTTTTTCAAAGCTGTGTTCATTCTCATTGCCTCACTTGCGTCAGCTTCAGAAACAAACACAGGAGCCTATCTGTGGGCAAGCAGATTTTGCTACCCTCTTACATTTAAGCTTTTTCATGCTGGGAAGCCTTTCACACAGAGATGAACTGGGATCCCTTTTTAGATTGCTCTGGGTCTTGGCCCATGTCCTTGTTCAAGCCTCAGCTAAAAGTGAATTTTTACAGCTGCTTGAAGTCATTGAGAATTGAAATTTAGAAGTGAAATGCTGACACCACCTTCCCCATTACAGCATTTAGCTGCTTCTGTCATGCTGCAATCAGCCCTGTATTGTAAGCGTCTGTGTTGTGAGCCTCTCTGATCTAAACATTTGTTAGCTTAAAATATCAATTCAATTGCAGTCCATTATGCTGTGCTCAGAAAACCCATCTGGCTCCAAAGGCTGCTGCCATACGATGTGCTGCTGCTGCGAAGCCAAAGGCTTGATTCTGCCCTTGCTTGCACCGCTCTACATCTCAAGGAATGGCATTGAAGTAGCTGAAAGTGAACCACCCCAGAGCAGGTGTGGGGAATGAGCCAGCCAGGTGCATGGCTACATCATGCACTCTTTCCAACTTGTTTTCTCAGTTTTGTTGCTACCCTCATTATCAAGGAGGTGAAATTCCAAGTCTGAAAAAAAACCCCATCACAAACAGAAAACACGGTTGGATTTTTTTCCTCAAGAAGATGATTGTAATCCCCTTTTTTTCCTGCTGAATCACCATTCAAGACACTTCTAGGCATTTCTGAGACAGCTCTTTAAAACAACACTGACTCCATAGGAGTGGAAAGTAAAATCATGCTTTTTAAAGGAAATGCCAAGAAAAAGATATAAAAAATTCATCACCTAGAAGAATCACTTTGTACTGCAAACCATTTTAGTGTGTATTGTGCTTGCAGGTGAAAAAACTCATGGCGTGCCTACGAGATCTGCTGGAACTACAGTGGGTCTGAAGAAAAGACATGGGAAGCCATTTTCAGTTTACTGTTGCATTGGACTCGCATTGTATGTTTTCTGCCTTCTGCTGAGCAAAATCAGCAAAGAGCCCAGTTACCTAAGAAAACAGTTATGTTTTGTTCTAAATGTAAGTAATAAGGATGACAAGCTGCTATGAGTGCCCAGAAAGTAAATGCTACCATGCCACTTAGGGTCAGGATCAAGAAGATCACCAGAGCTCAATTTTTTATGGCTTTGGGGCATCTTACTTATTAAGCTTCATTACCAAGAATGACTAACCTAGGAGTTCAAAATGAGCTCTGAACGCCTTTCTGTGGCACGAGAGACCTGGGAAAGATCCAATTTAACTAGATGGTGCATGCACGAACAGCTCTTTCCTATCTATCCACCTTTCCAGTGATAATGAACCACTCAATACATTTTTCCACAGAGCGGGAAAGAATATGAGAGCACCAAAGGCACTCGTTAAAACCTGAAAACAGCCTGAAGTTGCATAAGCTTTCCGAGGGCTTTGACGCAGGGGTGGCAGCAGATGGCTGAAGGAGGGGTACACCCCGTCGTTCACTTGCCCCTGTGACGGGGACAGCAGCACGGCTCACGAAGCAGCCCCTGAGCTACCGCAGATTTTAGCACAGCATAAACAGTAAGCTGAGATGGGGGTTAGTTTATTTAATTTCTTAGACTGAAAACTGCAGCAAATCAGGAGGTTTTCCATGAGTCATTCGGTCGTCCCCACCGCCGGGGACACGGCAGCAGCCTTGCTCGGAGCGATACGGCAGCTGGCAGAAGGGGCTTGCTGCTGCTGATCTCTGCTACACGTGAGTCCCGAAAGCCCCGTGGCCCCAGTGCCCAGCACCTGCAGGGTGCTCCCCATCAGTCCCTCGGCCACTCTCTGACCCTGCCACGGGGTTGCTGGGTCCTCCTGGTGACACTGGGTGGGTGCTCCAGGAGGGTGCTGCTGCCAGAGCTCCTGCAAAACCCCGTGACAGTCCCGGATGGCTGCTGGAGGGTGACAGGGAGGACTATTTGTGGCTGTACCAGGAAAGCCACACTGAGAGAGGATTCAGTTCATGCTTTTTACTCAATTATGTGAGAATGGAAGAATTCCTCTGCACCTTGAAATGTCCACAGTGTGGGAAAGAGCATGCAGACGCAGTGTCTGTTAAATGCAATGGACTGGGATCAATAGTGATTCAGTAGCCTTCATATCATGAGATTCTTCCTGCCCAGGCTATTTAACTCACGAGAGCACACTGGCCACCCATGCACAAACGATACGCTAAAGGCCCCGGTCAAAACTAAAATTAGAAATTCTCTCTTCAACTGTAACACAAAAGCCATTAACAGTTTGTTTTTAAATTGTATTCATTATATACAGAGAACAGAATATAGTTACCACTTTATTAACTGACACACTATGAGAAATAACACCCACAGGAAAAAAAAAAGGATTTGAAATTTATTTTCATTATAATTTAGTTAGGGAAACCGAAAACTAATAAAATACATTTAATAGGTTTGTATCCCCATTAGGTTAGGTAGAGTGTCAAGCCTAACACAAAAGAGAGCTATTTAATACCTTTTTGTAAAACAATGGTCCTGTAAACCCCAGCCTAGTGAATAGTCTTTATTCATGAAAGCAGTTCCACTGGCTCCAGTGAGAAGGTGCCCCAGGGGTGACCCTCCTGTGCCAGACAGGACCTTTCATTTGAGTATCACTGTAGCACTGGCTATTCATTGATACTTGCAAAACTCTGAGCACAAAGCAAGAATGCAATGCATTTTGTTTATATTTGCAGTTTGATACTCACCTAGTGTATGCACAACTGAAGAATACTAATAGTTATAATTTATAGATACTAATTTCCATAGGTTAAGTTCATCACCTGTAGTATATCCTGTATACAGCTAAACAAACTTCATGCGAGACACATTTTAAAACATGCAGTCCCACTTTGACCTGCAACTTTCAGCTAAAATCACTCTCAACAGAAAGGATTACTTTTCTGGTAAATTTTGGCAAAAAAAGTAATTTTGCAGGTAGGCAAAAAGGTGCAAGATGAATAAGGGAAGTAATATATCATGCACTAACAAAGAAAATGGCTGAGGAAATTTCAGATCTGTGTATTTGGAGTAAGGCTGGATGTTTACATTGGCTCCCTGACTGAAGCTTTAAAGGCCACTGCCTGATGAAGAATTCACATTAATTCTTATCTTTGCCGTATTGTGCAGTCTTTGGGTAAGACACAATCACGACTGCAATTTCTCACTGCTATATTAGACACAAGAGAGCTTTTTCTGTGCCAAGCATGCATCACTTTTTTCCCACCCCTGAACAAAAGTACCAGTCATAGAAAACACAGTAACCCAAAATGAAACTAGGAATCTGTTCTTTGGCAACTGTGCTTTTAGCACAACAAAAAGGGAGCAGAAGGATATGCCGCTAACTTTCTGACATTCCCCAACAGTTAAAATTCAGTGTGTAGGCAATATATCACGCTCGCAGAAACTAAATGCACTACTTTGTGTCTTGGGCTGTCTTTACCACTATCTATCTATTAGCAGCTTTGTGGAGCCACTATTTGTCCTGGTTTCAGCTGGGATAGAGTTAATTGTATTCCCAGTAGCTGGTACAGTGCTATGTTTTTGAGTTCAGTATGAGAAGAATGTTGATAACACACTGATGTTTTCAGTTGTTGCTAAGTAGTGTTTAGACTAAAGTCGAGGATTTTTCAGCTTCTCATGCCCAGCCAGCGAGAAAGCTGGAGGGGCACAAGAAGTTGGCACAGGACACAGCCAGGGCACCTGACCCAAACTGGCCAACGGGGTATTCCATACCATGGGACGTCACGTCTAGTATAGGAACTGGGGGGAAGTTGACCAGAAGGGGCGGATTGCTGCTTGGGAACTGACTAGGCCTCGGTCAGTGGGTGGTGAGCAATTGGATTGTGCATCACTTGTTTTGTATATTCCAATCCTTTTATTATTATTATTGCCATTTTATTATTGTTATTGTGATTTTATTATTGTTATTATTATAATTATTTTCTTCTTTTCTGTTCTATTAAACTGTTCTTATCTCAACCCACAAGTTTTACTTTTTTTTTTTTCCTGCACTTAAATGGAAAGAAGAAAAATGCTCACTAATATCTTCTCTGGTTGACTTTCAGAGGTTGAGGTTCTGTACAGTGGGTTTGTTATGGATGTCCTAAGAAACAACACCATCACTCTGCCAACTCCTTATCTTCCTGACAGTACCTGCCACGTTGCATACATTGGTTCTTTTGCGTAAAGTTGTATTGATGTATCATACCCAGATACATGAATGGACAGGGACAGGATATCTGGAAACAAGAATGCAGCAGTTGGCATAGGGACATCTATTACATCAAGGTATACAGGAAGAAAGCCAAAAAAAGTCATATCTGATGAGAGCTGTAGTTCTGGTAGGTGATGCAGTTAGTGAAAGGATAGTGTCTAATGCATGGAAGACGGAATCAGTTAATGTAAGAAATAAGAGAACTATTGTTGCAATGAATCTGGGTATCAAAACACAGGAAACAGTCATGGGTAAAAGCATACATAAAGCACTACAGGGTTGCAAAGAGTACTAGAGGGTTACAGAAACATCATGGACTCATGATGATTCCCTGCACATAGGTACTGAAGGGGAGCTGGTATTCAGAAAAGATGACAATGATGGTAAAAGCGGTGTGTGTGAATGGAATGACAGACTGATGTTTCAGAAAGGGATCCCCGATAAAACAGATTCTGTTTGCATAGAAAATTACTTTGGGGAAAGACAGTGGGTAGTTCTGCTGTAGAATTCCAGAGTTATATTTGGATATGGATAGAGATGTTCAAACCGTTATTACAGGGAGAAATTCTGCAGAGAATTGTCTCATTATGGCAGACTCCAATTTCTCAGATACAGGCTGCAGAACAAATGCTACCGAAGGCAGCCCGGATATTCCGGAGTGTGACAACTGACAGATTTTCTGACAGAAAGTAGAGAGAGAGGCTTCTTTCTAAACTTAGTTGCAGAAAGTATTGAGGTTGTTATAGGACAGCTAATTGTAAAAAATAGCATCAGATGACATGAATGTCGGTTTAATCTAAATAAAATGGAGAGATAAACAAAAATAGATCTGTTGGTAAGTCTGTCTATCAGAATTTTAAAGAAATGAGTGAAGGCAGCAGAATTTAATTGTTCAGGGACTTCTCTGTGGAGGAGACTTGGATTCTCTTTAAGGCAAAACACAGAAGAATTTCTGGAGCTTTTAAACCCTGCAAAGCAAAAAACTTCTAGAAAAAGCCTCAAAACCTACCTGTATGAAAACCCACCTCAAAAATGGTGCCTAGATGGCAATGGAAAAAGGATGATCAGCAATAAAGGATGTGCCTTATAGGTCAATTTTCAGTAAGGGCTCTTGAGACAAGGGCTCAAAGACACCGCCAGCTGATAGGAAATGAGAACAGAAAGGAAATCTGCATTACTGTGGACGGAAGCAAAACTCGAAGCTCCTTGTTTTCACCCAGTGCAACCAGAAAACCTCTGTTTCAGGATTCAGAAAAAGCCGGCATATGGAATCCTGCTGCTGGTGAGAAGCATCTTAAGTCTCTCCATTCAGAACTGGTACCATGTGACTGGAACAGAGGCAATCCGGTGCCTCTAGTAGAAGATAGCTAAGGCAGGTAAAGGAACTAGTTAAAGAAAGATACTGCAGGATTATGTTGAAATGCGATTGAAAAATTCTTGGGCTGGAGTAGGATTCCTATTACCTTTTTCAGTACTGATTACTCTTGAAACCAATCTTAGCTGAATATTTCTGTTAGTGACCTTGGTTTTAAAAAGTAATATACTAATAAGGTTTGGGGAGACATTATCAACATAGAAAAGGAGACTGATATGCGGAAAAATCAGGAGTACCTTGCAGGCTGGAAAAGTAGAAATGAGATGAAATTTCATTACATGCATGTAGTTACTAATAATTTTTTTTTAATGTGATTGAACCCTCATCAGAGTAACATGACACCAGAAGAGCCTGTGTGTTTTAAAGGATCATGAAATAACTAGGATTAACCAGTGCAATGCCTGAGTCAACAGGGAATTACAATCCTAGATCACACCTAGTGAGATATTGCCATAAGAAATATGAGAGCTCTGGAGAAATGTAATCTGGAGTACTCTGTACAGTCTTGGTCATCCATATTCACCAAAGATGAATTCAGACTGGAAATGATGAAGGGAAAGTCTGTGAAGATAATAAAGAGAAGAGAGTGCAGAGCCTCTCATGAGATGAGAGAACAAGCAGCAGAAGGAATAATTCTTACTTTCCCATCAAAGTGTCTCTCATTCCCTAATCCCATCTGTCTATCACAATAGTCCCACTGGGCAGGGGAGAGCAGTGCAGGATGGATGCTGGAAGGATGCATATTTGGACCGGCTGGTGGCTGGTGCCTAACAAAAAGAGTAACAGCTGAAGTCTGCCTGCTTTTCCCTTTAGTGGAGGCTCTCATTTGTCTTTTTTTCCTCTGACTTGGCTGTTTTTTTCACAACATTTAAAGAAACATAATTATCTTTGAGATGTTGGCTGCTCTTTTATATTTGGTTGAAATAGTGCAATGGATCACAAGTTCTTAAAAGTCAGGACTGAAGGACAGAAATGGACTATATCATCACATGAACCTCATTTCCTTAGGGAACAAGTGTAAAAACAGGGATGGCACAAGAATAAATAGGGACAGACAGCTGATGAAATTAAAAAGGCGGGACAGCAGCAGCAGGTCTCTATCAATCAGACAATTAAACTTCCAACTGGTATATTAGATACAAAGGGTATAACTAGTTTTAAGATTGTAATCAGGTTATGAAATGGATTATATGACATGATCGCCTTCAGGAGGTCCTCTCCCATCCTATCAGAAACAAGGGTGTGCTAATATGATGGCTCCATCCTAATGATTGCAAGATAACATTTTAAGACTTGCAAAGAGGCCTACAGATCAGTTTAAAAGTCATTTGCAGAAGACATATTTACTCTATAGTATATCATATTTGTTCATCTTTGTCACTGAAAATCTGTTTTGCCAAGTTGCAGGCAGAATCTGGGACTATTGCTTGCTCTGCTTTTCTTTCTCTCTGGAAAGGCTGGGCGCTGGACTGCAGTGGTGCAGAACCTTGACGGCACAGAGAAAAGCAGTGGCAGCTTGCCCAGAACTCAAGTGCCGCACCTTATTTCCATACAAATATACATTGAATTGTATAAGATTTTACATCAGAATTCTTTTTTTTTATTTATTTAAAGAGCACTGCAAATGTAGGCAGCACTTTACGGAGAAATCCAAAATTGCTGTGAAGGTAAGAAAAAAAGAAAAGCCATGTAAAAGCATAGCGTTGTGCTCACAAAAAAAAAATGTACAGACTTAAATGAATTTCAGTTTATTGCACTGATATGAAAAGAGTTTGAATTCCTGATGCACGAGGATGAGCTTTGCCAGAGGATTTTTTAAGGAACTAGCTAACACATAATTTCCTTCTGCTAGATAAAGTTAGGACCTATCAGCCACGTCATAAACTGCTAGCAAGTCTCTGAACCTCTTGTTCAGCTCAGGCAGGAACAGCAATTCTTTTGGAGTAGAAGGACAGGAGAGCGATGCTTAGTGGCACTGTGAACTTTTGTACGCTGGCTGCGGTGTCAGCATATGAACAGCGTAGGAGTTTCCAACAGAGCTGGTAGAAAATGGGAAAATGGTTGGCCAGGGTCATTTCATGGAAATGCAGTTTCAGCAGAATGCAGCAGCTCTATGGGAGTGTGGTGACTTCAATGAAACTTGATGAATTTATAAATCGTTCTGAACTTCTCATTTTGCTTCTGCACTGCTGTCAGTCTATATTAAGAACTGCAGCTTTATATGATATAAACTTTGATTAGACTTTGATTAAACTTTGATAGAGACTTTGATTAATAGTACTGTATGGAGAAGCCAGAACAAACCCCCCAGGGGCTGATGAAGAAGAAAATGTCAAGTGCTGACTAGCCAGCATAATATGCAGTAAACAGGAATGAGAAGCTAATCTATAATTTAAACAATGTGTTAATTAATACAGCATAAATAATGAAGTCTGTGGTAAAATCCAGGGAGCAATCTTGTCTATCTGCTCATCTTGGAGCAGCTAGAACACCATGCCCTTGAGTAAGAGGACAGTAACTGTATGCTAACAGAAAGGAGTCTCTTTCCAATCAGATGATCAGCAGGATTTTTTGCTTGCTTACTAATTTGAAGATGGGAAGTCTTTCTAAAATCAAACGGCATAGTGGGAAAATCAAAGGAAGTAAAAGAGGAATGCCAAGGGATGACTGCCAGTCTGCATGCATGATTCCAAAACGAGGTGCCACAGAAAGGGACAGCCCTGACCTTCCCTACCCACCCTGATGCCATGTCCCCTAGTCCCTACCAGTCGTGTGACACCTCCCTGCCCCAGGGAGTCCAACCAGATCCTGCTGAGACTCAACCAAGTTAGCAACGGGGAAAATAAAAGTGTCCGAGGGACCCAGCGTACAGCCATGGCAATGCCAGTGATGCGATGGGAACATGCAGCTTGGGTGAGGTGCTGGCAGGACTTGCCATGATTAAATCAAAGATTTTCAGGGGCAGCCTTCAGGTAGGTTGGCTTCAAGTCATTGCGGAATAACGCCCCTGAGCCAATTTGCCAGTCCAGGTCTGTCTGTCATTTTGTCAGTCCTCAGACCTGTTGAGCCAGCAGAGCAAATGTGGTAAGATGTGGCCATTATGCTGGATGTCCAGAGACCCAACCAAGGAAGAGTCTCATAGCCTTTAGACTGATCTTACTGTGTCAGCAAATCTGCCTAATACTTAGTCTATGGCAGTTTATTGTGGAAGTGTTTGTTTTTATAGCAAAGACTGTGAAACTACTTGCTTATTTGCTAAATAGCTTGGAGGGTGGAGGCATTTTTAAGGGAATTACTTGCAGCCTTCTGAATTTATTGGGGTAATCCAATAATCCAAACACTTTCAACTCTGGTATTTTGGTTCCCTGTGACTTGGAGACAGATCCAGTGCAGGACCTGGTTGCCCAGCCCTGGGAGCAGAACTGAAAACACAGGGTGAAGGGCCCAGGTCCAGGCGGTTGGTGTACGTAGACTGGCACTGAGATCAGCTAGCCCATCCTGGCCTTGAGACTACTGCTGTTAGACTGTTTCTGGTGGGTGAACTAGCTCACCTGCAGATGGTTCAGACACTTCTGTCCGCATATATGCCCTTATGCAAACAGATGTATGCAGGATGAACATCAGTTGTTTCAGTGGACTTTCTGCCATTGCTACCCCCACATGCAGAGCTGCCTCATTTCTCATACAGTTCCCACCTAGAATAGGACTGGTGAAGCTACTGACTCCCACCATGAAGCTGCTTAGGACATGACTTTCCTACAGAGTAACTAAGGGAGAGAAAAAAATTTAAAAAAAGGCAAAAAAAAAGAAAAAAGCAATGCAGTTTGGAGGTGCTGCTGGCTCAGCAGAGAAGTTGCTGCAAGAACGCTGCGCTCAGAGCACATAAAGAGAAAGGAAGGGAAACAGGCTCCCATGAGGAAAAGACTGAGGAACTACTTATTTTTGAGGCACATCTGTCTTCTAAAGAGTAGATATTTCTTCAAACTCAAAGGAACCACCAGAGTGGAAAAGGTAGAGGTAATAGGGGGGTTAGCACAGCTCCAGCTTAGTCCAGCATCATACCGAAGTTGTTTGTTTTCTTGAGGAATTAGCGTTGAGAAATCATCAGCTTCCCCCATAAGCTGTTTAATTTCTTCCACTCTGGGATGGACCTGGCTGCTGGTTGTAGGCAGAATAAGAAAGATCATTGCCTCTAATTGTGCCAGTTTTGATTAAATCTTAAAGAAGAATCAGATTTTTAGATAATAATTTAGATACTGTTTTATCAATACTCCGATTTCTCTGGGTGCCAACGCAGAAGAGAGATGCCAGTCCATAGTGACGGTTTATGCACAAGCAATGTTCTGCTGCAGCAGTCACGGTACAGTGGTACACAATCCTTGCTAGAATTTTACACTGCAGTTTTTAAATTCATGTTTGGGGAGCCCAGGCAAGTGCTAAAGGATCCTTGTGGTACATCCTCTGGGCTTTTGAAGTGGTCCTCACTGCAGTGTATGGAAAACTGAGAGAGAAGGTTTTGCACACATTGCGCAATATTTTTCTTCCTAGACATGTATGTGCATGCCTGTATGTATTTCTTACCTTGATTAGCAGGGCTTAAGGACTGAAATAAGAAATAATTCACACTTAGCCAACACCCGTTATAAAACGGGGAATCTTCAGTCACACTGACAGCATTCTCCTGTTGGGAATGATGCTATTTTGGTGCATTTAGAATGGAAAATACACAATTTCATAAATAAAATATTTAACATTTTTTCTTGTGGTCATTAATGGCTTGATAATAGAAATACCCTGCTTATAGACCAAGACATTTCCAGTATCATTCATTTCCCATGCCAAATTTGTGGTTTGTGATGGAAGTATACTTTAAAGAACATGAACCAGAGATGGCACTTATTAATTGTCATGATAACTTTGTCCTGCGGGACAGAGAACTAAAAGAACAATAATAAAAACCAAGTAGCATTCTCTAAACACGAAAATCAATCCAATACTCTGTTTATTGATCCATGTTAGAAATCTCTGAAACAGGCTTAGTGAGTGGACAGCTAGCTGAAGCATATACCTTATGGCTAGGCCTTTTAAAACACTCAGTTGCAGCATGATAACACTGAGAGCAACTATGCTGTCCTTACGCAGCCTCACAGCAAATCTACCATCCTATAGTGCAACGCATTATCCTTAACATTTTTCCAAAAAAGGAGAGAGAACAGAAAAAGGATTTTCACAGCTGGCAATGTACTAAAACATATTAACTTTCATCAGGGGAATATAATGGTACTACTGTTTAAGAAGATGCTACAACCTTGTTTAATTTTCTTAGTTTTTTTTAAATGGAGCCTTTCCTCCTTGGAAGATGGGAGAAAATGGGGGAAGAGAGGATAAGTAAATATTTTCAGCTTTCTCAGCTGTAATCCATAATTATAGTTTTATTCCTTTCTGGGTTCTGATACCTAGATTTCACAGAGCTGATTGCAGGCTTCAGGAACCATTTTTGCCTTTTAAATTGAAGCATTTCAGGTTTTCTCTAATTAACAACCACTTGCAGGGTACATCACAGGCTTAGTGCCTACTCACCAGCCACATTTCTCGTAGACAGATCTGTTATTGCACAAAAATGAGGGCAAGAGGCCTTCTGTATTAATAGTTTATGAAGATAGCTAAATTACAGCTGACCATAAAGTATTCTGGCTATGTTCTTCTCCTAAACATCTCTCTGGAGTCTCTTTTTCTTGGGGGACAAAGCTTCTGAAAGTGATAATACCTTCTCCTGAATGATAATAGTTTGGATTGGCTGATGCCGGGCAGCATCCTTTTGAGAAATAGCTGCAGGAAGTGCTTAGGCAACCTTCTTTGTACAGAGCACCAAGTAATTAAAACAGAAACTTTGGCTTTCTTTTCCCCTTAAGGTGACAGAGTTTCAGATCTAAAGAAACAAAACCAAAAACCACAGGAAGCAGGACAGCTGTTATTAGATGTCAGTTCAAAGGGGAGGTAAATGAAAAGCCTCTGATTTATCCAGAGGAAACTGCCCAGGATCAAGGTCTTCACACAGCTACTCACTTTGTTCCCAGTCCTTTTTCACCTGATCAGTCTCACTGCAAGTTACTCATAATAAGCTAACTAGACCCAGAGCTTCTTGGAGCAAGGTGCTGTCATAGTTTTGTCTTGTACAGTGGCAAGCACATGAGTTGTTTCTTAAAAACAAGTGGCAAACCCACTGCATTTCCTTCCTCCCTCTGTCCCTTTGCTCCTCCTCCTCTCCTCTCTGCCTCATGACATTTGTGTCACCTTCTGGATCCCAAGTTCTCATTCATCTCATTCCTTTGCCAATAATTTCTGCCCAGGTGCAGCCGTAAGGCAAAACAGTGGTGCAATACGGAAGGAAAATTGTCAGGTAACCAAAAGTAGCATCAAAAAAGCAGTAGAGAAGGTGATATTCTTATATCTGTATTGCTGACTGACAACCCCTATGGCAGGACTTATGCATGCATTTACCATTTAAAGAAGAAATCATGCTTGGTGAAAGCATCAACCTTAGAAGGAAACCCAGAGCTTGAAGGAATGAATATTGTTGTAATGCTCAGGAGCTGACTTGTATTATTTCAAATAAACATGGCTGAGAACTGATGGACATGTATTCCATAGACACTGGCATTTTCTTCACAGAATAGCTGTTTTCTGCTGTGTTGTCTTCTGTTTTGCATAATACCATATGAACCTCATTACTGCAGTTTGGAGGGGTTTGAACATTCACAGAAAGAAGCACAGGGATAAGAGCAATAGTTTGATTGATGCAATTTTCACATTGGCCCACTGGATAAACAGAAGAGCTCTTCTATTACAAGGACATGCAGAAAGCAAAACATTATCAATCCTACCCACACCCCAGGGCCAATAAGAAAGGCTAAAAGACCTCCAACAACACAGGCTTTCTTGACAGTCATTGTTAACCGCTTAATAGCAGCTAGCAGGCAAGATCTGCTCTTATGCCAGAAGTACAAGGCGCACAGCAGTTTGAAAGAAGGATAAATATGTATGTATAGAAATTACATCTTCCTAAAATCATAAAAAAAAAAATAGATTAAATGAACCCCTACCTTGGAGAGCCTGGAGTGTACGAGTCTGTACAACAATACAGAGTTGCAGGACCAGCTGTGGTGCACTTTCCAGAAACGTGGCTAGCAAATGCAGCATACTCACATCTGCATACTCATACACCATTTTCCAATAAAACCGCCATCTGTCATTCTCTCCACTCCGTCGACTCCGGATACCCAGGTATATTGTGTGGAAATACCTAGAAATAAAAGACAGAGGTTATAGAAATGCAGAATGATATTTTGCAGGTAACACTTCTGCTTGAAAATAACCACCATTTTTTCAGTGTACTTCAAAATAACCACTATTTATTTAAAAGGGTTATCGTATTGCAATTTATAGTAGTTGATGTGATAAGAGTGAACTAAACTGAAGACAAGACTTGCCCTCATAAAACCATTTAAAAAGCTTAGCATTGTCTTATTTCTTAAATTGTATTCCTTTCAAGGACCCAGTCTTCTGAACTGAAATATAAGGGGGATGTATTGATTGTGTGGCCTCCCTCAGAGTTTTTTCAAATAATGTGGGGAAAAAAGGTGATTCTGCAATGGTCTCTACTCGGGACCTGCAAAGAACTGATCTTTCTGCATGGCTCTGTGTGGACTTGGAAGACCACCTGCACTGCAAGCCTGGGGTGGTCTTAGCCTGGGGCCCTGCTATGGCTGAACTCATAGTCCATCTTTTCCACCTGTCTAATGCATTGAATCTCATATTTCAGATACTGCCAAACATATAGTGCTTTTTCTCATAGTTTGATTATTTTAGGAGGAGAGAAGATGTAGCTGTGAGCTCCTATTTTAGGAGGAGCAGAGATCTGGCTGTGGGTTCCCTTGGTGATTAGAAGTGACTCACTACGATAGCTCCCGTGCAGCAGCAGCAGCAAGAAGCAGCAGGAGCCAGGAGCCCAACAGGCTGCTGCTGCTGCTGGCAGCAGTAACCAGCAGATGAGAGAAGTAATGGTCAGAAAGCACGTCAGCTCTGGTGGCCTGTGCAAGCGGGAGGAAAAACACCCAGCGACCAGCCAGTTAAAGAGATTTCAGTGGGTGCAGGAGCAACGAGTGGTTTTAGAAAGCAAGGGATGTCTTCTGATGGCCAAGCCACCTGGCTGCTGTGATGCTTTTCATGACCCTTGCAGAGCTGGCAGCGGTCTCCCATGACACACTTGTGTCACAGCACACCGACCACTCTGGGTGGCCTTTGATCTGCTCTATTATTCTAATCTCCTCTTTGTTATTCTGTGTCAGAAAGTCTAGGCTCCCACCTTGCTCCTACAATTTTAGTTCAAAACGAATTAAGGCTGGCTGAAAAAACAGTCTCACTTAACGAAAAATTCTGAAGATACTGTCTTGCATCCTACCAGGGTGCCCTGATGGGCTACTGAGTGATGTGGATCTCTGGTTCTCTTTTTCTTGACGTATCTTTCACATCCTGGTCCTGAAAGCATTTCCTTATGATCTTTTAATATGTTTTCACAGCACTTTTTTTGAAATGAGATTATATTTTCGAGTAAGAGAAATTTTAGTAAATTTTAACCACTTCCCATATGAATTGTTTTAATTGGTTAAGATAAAACATTTTGGTATTTCTCCTCCTTTTCACAAGTTCTTGTTTTAAAATGCTTTTCATAACTGGTGGAGCATGGTGAATTGTCGAACCTCTTTTTATATAGGCTGCATGCAACCTTTCCTCCCTCTTCTGTTCAGTTGTAACTCTGAAGGTATCTCCTGCTGATGAGAAGATTTTTGGCCTATGACTGGCAAACAGCCCAAGAATCAGTTGCCCCCTTGAAGAATGACTGCTGTGCTTGTATCCAGTGAACCCTTGTACCCAATGCACACGCCACTGCAGAGCAACAGTTTTACTCAGGAATATTCATCAAACAAAACCAGGGAGTAGCACAGAGAAACAGCTGAGAGGCCAGTTCTGAGCCTGCAGCATTTCTCTTGACAATGCACATCATAGCAATATAAAAGGAAAACACATTAAATTCACATTTAAATTAAAATCACACCAGGTGGCTTTGAATTTTATCAAAGTCCCATGTGGGAGTGAAGCAGCAATGAACTACTCAGAGACTGAGACCACAGAGGTACAGTAAACGAGACATCGACCCCACCTCTCGTGCAAAACACTGAGCAGGTCTAGATGGGTCAGAGTATGATGGGGTAACAGGGGCTCTCCGGCGTCCTCAGGGTTACGTAAAGTGAAATTGCCCACTGTCCAGATCTGAAAGAAGCCACCCAGCTGGAAAGGCATCTTTTGTTGTGCAGTTCTGCTAATGGGTCTGTTGGACCCCCAGGTTCTCAGTCACAATCAGTTTAATTGTTCCTAGACCTCTCATTAGTGTCCTGCAGCACAACAGGGACAGGTAGGGCTTGGATTTCCTTCTGCAGTTTGGTTTTTGGGTGGGGTTTGTTCAGCCTGCCTCACGTGGCCTCCCAAGGGGCACACCTGGGAATATTGTACATGGGGGAGGGCAGACAGCATCTTCAGCATCCTTCTTTTGAGATATCACTAACCCTTGCTATAAATACCTAAAGTAGCTTTGGCTGCTGAGGGTTGTGCCAGGAGGCTCTAGCTCTGCCAGTGGAGCCATCTGCAACTTCAGTTCTACAGCGTTTGTGCAAAAAATACTTTTCCTATTATGAAAATGACATGCTGTGCCAGGCAACGTCCCCTAGGGTTCTTTACCTGCTCTGCAGAGTGGTTGTGCATGGCAAATATGTTGTGATTAATGAACCCTTATGGAAATATTTCCTCTCCCATTGCACTTTATTGTGAAACACTGGCAGTGAGTTATTGGGGACTGGGGAATCATTGCTCTTTGTCTACTTAGCTCTGCAATTTAGACACGAGAGGCAGAGGAGGAAGATACTTTCTCTTTTCACACACTGGGGACCAAATTTCAGCCTAGGGTGGTATTTTTTTCTGTCCTATCAATTTTGGCCAAATTAATTGCAGGCTGAAATGAGCATTTACACACATAATTACTGTCACTGATTTATAGGCACAATCAGGTGATTAGACAGCTAAAAATTCTCATTTGCATCCACAATTAATTGCACCAGCAATTGATGTTAGGTGTGCAAATTAGCAGTTATTAAAATAAAAAGATGGTCTCATAAAATGCTTCATATATCAAAGGCACTTTTTTCCCCTAGTGAAATAGAAAGAAAAAAAATTGGGAGAAAGTGCTTATTTTGTTTTGATTTCCAAATATAGCTTAACACTGCAGTAATGACACATTCCATTTTTTTTATATATATATATATATATATATGCATTATGTAATTGCATCTTAGACACCCTCACTGGAGTCCTATTGTCAGCAAATGCTATACAGACACACTCAGAGGTAGTTCCTGCCCTGAAGAGTTTTTATATGTTGGCCTTCTGGTATCATTTTCATGGAAACTCATATTTTTCTATGAGTCCAGGTTGTGGCTCTTACACACAGTTATTCCAGAACAATATAGGAAGAAGTAATAACAGCTCTGCATTGGAAAATATCTTAGGTTCATTGTAGGGTAAATTGATGCCAATGAACCTGAAAGAACAGATGTGAATGTTATTATTTTGGTTGTGATTGCATCCAGAGGCCTCAGCTAAAGTCTTGTGCAGGTGCTGTACAAATATACAAAACTTGCCTATCCATTTCTCCAAAGAGCATTTAATTGACATGAAAAGAAATGACAAGGAGTGAAGAAGTGAGAGTTAGAGCACCAGAGGAAAAAAGGAAAAAAAAGGAGGAATGAGAATTATGGTAACAATACTGCCATCTAGTAAAGTAACTACTTCATCTAATAAGTCAAGATAGTCCACTGAAGTTTCTGATTTCACTAGAAAAGTGAAAAACAAATAAAAAACTCCACCACCCCTAAACAATCCATAATTTCATAGCTCTCACGTTTGTGGAGAAAAGCTTAGAAGTAACTTAGTTTCCTAAAGGTGTTACAGTTAGAAGACTATAAAATGTACTATGAAAAAGCAATATCAAACCTTATTATTTTAAAATGAAGCCAGACCACTGCTTGGACTGTCAACACTGATATAAACAAGCTTACTATTCAGAATGAAGACAATGGAGTAGGAAGCAATACTTCCTATACTGCTGATAATCAGATGGCAACATACATATTGTTATTTGAGACCTAATGTCTTTTTCACCCTCTGGAGGAAGTGTAGAATGCTTCAGCATTTAATTGTTTTAATTTATTTCAGTACATCACACAGCACAGTATACAGACCATTGATAAAACATAACCCTGAAGGATAGAACCTGAAACAAGATCGCAAGTGACATTCTTTTTCCATTGCAGTAATGAGGGAAGGCAGTAAAGTAAAAAACAAACAGAAAGCAGGTTAGTCTGTGTGCTGCCCACAAGAAGTGTTCAAGATGCAAGACAAATAGAAGCAAAAAAATTACCTATACTTGTAGTTGTGGAAAAGCTGCATTTCTGTTCTAGGGAAAGAGACATTCATTCTGATCAGACAGTGGCTCCCCAGTGTTTCCAAAATCAAGAGTCCTGATTTTGTTCCAGGGTTACATACCACTCTTGAGGATGGTCAGCATAGACTGAGATACCTATATTTGAAATACTTTTGGTGACACTTCAATTACGTGATTAAAGCATGCCCAATTGTGCATTTAATTGAGATGTGGTAGTGTAATTATATGATAATACCAAATATTTATAGAGAGTGCTTTCTGAGTTTAAAGTGCTTTACAAACATTAATTGATTAACTGGGATGAATGTAAATAATCTCACAGGGTTCATTCCCCAGGAACTGGCAGCTGACCAACCTAATACCTTCCTACAGGAGTAGGTACTCAGCAGACTCAAATCCAGGTGAGATTTCATAAGCCCATGATGGGGATGAGTTGCCCTTTTCTTGTGTGCAGAAAAATCTCACTCCTTTCTCCCTCATTCTTAGGAACGTGATATTCTGTCCTGAATTTGTGGATAAAAAACCTTCTCCCCAGCTCTTGCTCCAGTACAAGGTAGGCAACGAGGCCCCCAGAATACTTTCCAAACGGGAGGCAATTCCTCAGAGTCAGATATTCTGGAAGAGAGAGTTGAGATGCCACTGGCTTTCGGGCTAAAGGTTTCCAACATGACTACAGTTCATCTACTCTTTTATAAAAGGCCTTTCATGAATATCCTGGTATCACTGAAACTGAAGGGGCTTTTGGCAGTGATTTAACAGAGCTTGGGTTTTTACCTAGTTTACTTCATAGTAGCTGGGTGTCATTTATGCCCATTACTTCTCTCTATGAAATGATTTCAGAAGCTGCTCCATTATGCTTCACAGACACTATTCTTTTTAGTACAGACAGTTGAGGCTTATGATAAGTGGAACAGAGAATCCAAATCCTGATTGCTGGTGGACGTGTTGCTCCCATGTGTGTGGGACTGAACTGTTCTTGCTGCATACAGTTTGCCTCAGTCAACGTCTTTCAATCTTCTGAGCTCCTCTGGGCTTCCCCTCCTGAAGTTTGCCATTTGCCCTTACCTCGTTTCATCCAGCCTCACAATTTATTGCAAATCTTTGGCTACAAATTGAGATTTTGGAGATTAGGAAGAGTTATGTTCAGTTGCTTTTCATTTAGACAATGTGCACAAGTATGTGCATATGCAAGTGCAGGGCCATATGCAAGTCCAGTCTGACCATAGCTCTGAGCACTTTTTGCTACAGATTTCCACCTTAATGAAACCATCCATCTGATGGTAATATACACAGCTCTAGAAAAAAGTTTTCAGTTTAAAAGTGTCAAAGACTACATTGCTACCATGTGCTTAATCTAAAAAGTCCTTAGGATGATACACATGAATGAGAGACCATTTGCATTCTTTGGAAAAATGAAAATGTTCTGATTTCATGCCTCATGTAGTCCATATTTATTAGAATTGCCTAAGTCAGTAGAGGACATTTGCTTATGTTACATAATCTACCAAAACATTTGCGAGAAGATCAGAAGTCATTAATGGCTAGTTGTAGCAGTCCTAGACATTTATTCTGATGCCTAATTTGCCCCTGTATCAAACAGTACATTAAACAATTTAGCCATATCATAAACAGTTGTTCTTTCTGTATTTGAGGTGTGGAGAATAAAAATCACTACTGCAGAGTTAAAAAACAGTAGAATAAACAGCAATTCAGATAAGTGGTATTTTCTTCTGTTGCTTAGTTACCAGAGAAAACTTAACTGTATTTGTATCTCAACAGTATTTGCCGTGTTAAATAACAACAGATTGTTCTGTTTTGCTTCTTATGTGTCTTTTTATTAGGTGTGCCTGAACACTTAAAAAAAAAAAAGTTTCTTTAGCAGGAGTACTTCCTTAACAGTATGTGCTAATGCTTATTCTTTTTGTTCTGAAGAAACGGACAAGTCTCTTCAGTTTTAATTCCTTTTTTTAGGAAGGAACAAGCAGCCAACTTTTAATTTTCCAATCAAATTATTTTTTGATGGGAGCGTTAAGGTTTAATGTGCAAAAGGAAACTGAAATGCATTCTGTAGCACAGCAGTGACAAAAGCTTGTCCAACCAAGCACAGTTCTGGCAATTTACCAGCAGTCAAAAGGCTGGGCTTAATTTACTTTAAATTATGAGTGCAGCATCCTCATTTGTGTCACTGAGATGAGATCCATGTGAGGACAGATCCCACTGGGGAGTATTTCATCATAAGAGATGTTAAAAGACTTATTTCCAGAAGATACCTCCATTACAAATATAAAAAACAATCCCCAACTTCTGGTATTTAATTTCCCCTTGCAGTATTTAAGATATCAGAGAAGTATCTCCTTTACTTCCTTTAATACAAAGCAAGGCACTTTATGAGCATAAACAAAATGATTACATCTGTTTCGTTAGGACCTATAAAGCATTCCCCAGCATCTTCCATGACTGGGTGATGCTTCCCAAATGGCCACGAGTCATATTAGAGCAGCGTTTTATGGTCATCTAAATTTTTATGGCCATCTGAATTCAGCTACTGTCTGAATTCCCCAAATGTAGCCAGTCATCCCCAGCACTTCCCTTCCTTTCCCGACATGGCCGAACTGCAGACCTCCAGTACGTGAACCACTGGTGTAGGGAGACAGTAACTACAGGTTTAATGAGGAGAAGGCAGGGTGGTCTAAAGAAATCCCTGCTCCCCTGCTAACCCCCCTCACCTGCGGGGTATGGCTGCTTGGCCCCACTGCTCAGGCTACAGTGGGACTCAACCCTGCCTGAGGCAAAGGCCCCCTCCAGGAAAAAAAACGCCTTGTATTGGAAGAGAGGTGCAGCTTGCACGCTTGCACTGAATGACATGGATGCCGGGCTGTCCCATGCTGGAACCCCTCTGGCTTTACAGCATTTTACTGTCCCTTTTCTCTGCACCCTGCAGATTCAGGTGAGACGGGCAGCAACCCCCCTGCCTATGCACACAGCGAGGTGATACCCCCACACCATGGCCGCCGCGCGCTGCCACACCAGACAGAAATACCCCTCCAAGTCTGCCACTCGGTTTAATCCTTTCCGTGTTCCTGCTTTCAAAACTGGGGTAATCCCAGTCCGCGCTCGCCTCCCAGGGCTCCCCGTCAGCCCGGCGGCTCTGCGGCATCCCGACCAGCCTGGGCGTCCCCGTGCTGCCTGGCTGCCCCTGCCGTGTCTGTGGTGCTCGTCCCCGCGTCAGCTTTCCCCTCTGCAGTGCCAGGGCCCAGGGGCAGACGGAGCTGGGCGGCCGCGGACCCATCGGGCAGGCAGCTGATGGTGTCACCGCCGGTGACGGGGACGCCTTAACCTTGTCACGGGGCGTGATACAGCCGTTGGCCGCAGCTCCTCAAGATGCCACCCCGATACTTCTCAGGAGTAAACATTAGTGCATTTTTTGCACTATCAGCTATGGGCTAGAATTAAAAAGGAAAATGAAGAAATGAAACGGAAAAAAAAATATTCATAGTGTGCTGCAGCTGTCTATAGCTTTGTACCTCAGAGTTTCTTCACCGGACTGCCACTGGTGCTGCATAACAGCTGCCTTTCCTGTTTCAGTCAGGGGACAAGGGCATTTAGACGTGTTCAGCATCACAATTCAAAAGTTTTACTGCGCGCTCATTTCCTGTATGGCACCGCGCACCTGCGTGCTCTTTAACCACAGCCACTGCTTCATCAAAAGCTGATGAAATAGCTTTGGGCCTCAGAGGCCCCTTGGTTTCCACCTGTGGGAAACACTGGAGTTTCTCATTTGTAGTTGAGGCTGCAGCCCTGGAAGTGATGCCTGAGGGCAAGCAGCTTCCCGAGAGAGCAGAGGTCTGCCCTGCTCTGTGTCCTCTGAGAAGCTGAGGTCTTTCCCACCATGTTAGAAGGGTCCATATGGGCTTCCTGAAGCAAAAAAACCTCAACTGAAACTGTTAGGAAAACATGGCTTTATTGATAAATGGCAGGGCACTCCAAAGAGATAAATTAAAATCCTGAATCACAGTCTGCTGTGTGACTGTCTCCTTTTGGTTTCCTTCCCGCAGCCTTACACGCTTTCAGGGGTGCCCAAGTAGAAGGCTGTCTCTGTCCTGTGAACAAGGGTTGAGATCCCCAACCAACAGTGGTTTACACTGAATTTCTTTCTCCTCTTCTCCTTCCTTCCTCCCCATGTCATATCTTCATTTGCATCTAAGCTTGTCTGCCTGTTAGTCAGCCCAAAACACCCTGTGAACTGAATCCTGGTTTGCCTCTGTCTCAGTCTAGAGATATCAAGAAGAATCAGGGAGCAGCAAAGCACAGAATCCCCCAGGGAGCTTCAGGCATTCCCTGGAAAGGCAATTAGTCATGGCCAAGGATCTGTACCATGCAGCTGTCACAGGAATATAATCATTATCATAGGCATCCTCACTTCACCAGCCCCTGGGGCTGCAGCAGGAGCCGAATTGTTTCCCTGTTCCTCCCTAGCTACGACAGAATTATGATGATAGCCCTTGGAAATGGTCCCGAGACCCCCCCTCATGAGGCCAGCGAGGAAGATGCACCTGTCTCCCGACTACCTATTTGACTGCACTTGAAGAAAGGACCACTCGTAGAGTTACGAAGTGGGCACAGCTGGAGAACGGTGCCTCTGGCTTCTTCTCAGCTTGGGGTACCAGGTGTATTTCCCAGCTCTCTGGAGAAGCAGCCGAGCAGCATCCCATTACCACATAAGGACAAGACCAGGATGAGGCATCAAGAACCCTTTACCTACCTTACCACCTATTAGTTTCCACAGGAGCAAAGCGTACAATGGCACACTCTGAAAACCAGTGTCCCATGGCTGGAGACCTTTCAGTCTGGAGACCAGCTCTTCTCCTGGGTACCAGTGTTTATTATTCACACTGCACACAGGGAGACACTCAGGCCCCTCCAGGGGAACCGAGTGTCTCCCAGCATTCATCTCTCAGACCATTTCCAGGGGGACATGGGCTA
This sequence comes from Haliaeetus albicilla, assembly GCF_947461875.1. Taxonomy (NCBI): domain Eukaryota; kingdom Metazoa; phylum Chordata; class Aves; order Accipitriformes; family Accipitridae; genus Haliaeetus; species Haliaeetus albicilla. Next base: position 34,800,114 of record NC_091485.1, on the reverse strand, counting down.
TTTATCGATCTGAACAGTCCACAAGGGAGGGTTCAACATGGAGGTGGAGCACCAGAGCAGCTAGCGGGGTAAATACCCTTGACCATTCCTGTGCCAGTTCATGGCTAGCTTTGTCAGGGAATCCTTCCATGGCAAGCTCTCAAACTCGTGGTCAAACTCACCATCTGGAAGAGGGAATACCTTCACGCCATTATTCACCAGAACCCATGTTGTTTGTTGCTTTCTCTGATGTCTTTGATAGATTAAGTAGACTCATCTGCCTGCAGAATAAGCAGCTTTCCAGTGTCAACTTCCACAGAACAAGAGTAGGCAGTTGTGATTTCCTTGGTTCAGGAAAGGGAAAAACTGCATTTTTACAGCAGAGGAGATGCCTGCAGTATCTTTTGCAAAAGTGAAGAGAAGCAAAAGTCATACAAATACTAGAGAATCAGAATGGCTAGGGTAGAGGCTATATTTTATCCCCACAGACAAAATATAATGTGTTTCCTTCCATATACACATCTTTCTTTCATGACCACTGGTGTGTGCCAGGATGAATCTGGGTTGTGTCACTCTGGGGGCCTAGCATGTAATCTCACACTGTGAAACAGCAGGAGCTAGCTGCCTCCACTAACCAGTAAAAATGAACTACTGCCAACCTTCTCCTTCCTTCCTCCAAAAAACCTTCCAAATTGCTTATAAGAGCTTTTATAAGACCTGCCTGCTCTTTTTGGCTCAGAGAAAACACAACTGAGAATTCTGTTTGAAAATATCTATGATGTAAATAACTTTTTATTCATCCTATTTATATAGCAGTCTATGCTTCAGCTTTTTCTTTTGAAGTACTCAGGAAAAGCTATTAGCTAATCCTCCGGTATAAAACTCCTAATAAATTGAATGCTCATTGTTTGGATGGAGCAATCTATAAGCATTCAGGAAGCAATGTGGGATTAGTCACTCATTAAGATATGGACAGACAGTGCTCGTGTGATCTTTATCTGATATTCAAATGGCTGTCAGTGTTATTTAACAGGAATTCAGGCTACCTTCCTGTTGGTGCTTGTAAGTGGTCCTGGCTAATGGAGAATGTGCTTTAAATGTTGCCTGCTTGAAGAATTTTATATAAGATTCAATTCAAAACCAAATTTGCCAGCTAATAGTATTAGTAGCGCTCAACAGCATCTCACAAAGAAATGGTCCTGAATACCAAGCTGAACACTGCACCATGCACTATAGCTGCATGCTTTGCAAATGTAGTATTCAGAAATCTTTGGAATAAAGTTTCTGGCTTGGGTTTTGCCTAGGGAAAAGCTCTAGGGCAAATGGCAGCATTTTCATTTCAGCCTTTCATCAATTCCCATAGGCCAAACCGAAAGGGCGTCAGTGAGAAAAAGACCCTGAGAAATCTAGTTGGAATTTTGCCAACTTAACAGACCTCCCAGATTGCCCCCTTATCAATATATTATAGAAAAAGACCGAATATAAGAGGTGACATGCTGGGAGCAACACACAAACTAAAGGAGAAAATAACATGAGCTGGCAAGACAGCAATTACATGTAGGACTTGAAAGCAAACTGTGGTCATTAGAGATCTACAGTTTTTAGTCTAACTGGAATTCTCAACTCCAGTATTAGTTCCATCTTAAAATATAGCTCAAAACCCAAGAAGCACTGAAGGATAGTAAAATGCCTATGAGAACAAATGCTTCAAGGAATAGCTTGTATCAAAGGGCATGAATTTATAACAAAGCCCGAGACTGACTGTGAATTCAACAGCCATTTTGTCTGTGAAGTTATTCAGAAAAGGAGGCAGAGATAACACAGACATGCAACAAGAATGAAGAAAGATTTTTTGCTGTGGCAGGAATTCCCTGGACAAACAGGAGAAAAGAGACCTGACCACATCAATCTCTTTTATACTGTATTTTGAGAAGGCCACCCTAAGGGGCAGATGAACAAAATGGCCATTGAAAGAGGCAGCACAAAATAGCCAGGGGTATCAGAGTCACATTACGTGTTACCTATTAGCTGAGAAAAGATTCATTCATGTGCAGCAGGAGCAACTCCAATGAAAAGTCTATTTAAGAAAAGAATTACTTTAGAAAAATCTGTATGATCCATATGAGTTAGTCTACATGGGCAGTTACCTCCATTTAATTGAAAATATGAATTTAAAATGGTTGATTTAAGCACTTAAACTCTTGACTTACAGGTGGCTTGCTTTGGTTTAGGATTGATTAAGAGGCAGTTTAAGGTAAACTGAAATAAGCCAGTAGCACTGAACTTGTCTCCACCCGAAGGTTTGAAAAAATTTAGCTAAGTTTTGGCCTATGAACATTTTTTTAATACTATTTTTAGTTGGGTGTAAGATCAGTAAAGTTTTGCAACATAAAACACAATCATATTTGCATACAGATGCATATGTATAAGCTTGTCATTCCCCTGCCATTTAGGCATCTTATTCCAGTAGAGAAGGATATAACATCCAATAGAAGGCTTGTAAAACTTGGGAGACTGTACTGTTGAAAAGCTACAAATTGAACAAACACAAAATCTGTGTGCAGGTTAAGTCCCAGACTGTTGTACATATATGTATAAACAAAGAGCAATGCTTTAAGCATCAAGCCTGAATTCATTGCCACCCCGAGAATCAGTATAATTGAGAGCCTGAGGTAGCACAGCAGTGCTTTCAAGAGGGTAAAACTGGACAGGGGGTTGCCAGGAGCCATCGGGCCATCTGCTCCTCACCAGGGTGAGGGGGCAAATGCCAGAGCTGGAACGCTCATTTGGGACTTGGGGACGGAACACTTGCTCCCCACAAAGCATCCGTCACTATCCCTTTGCACCTGGGCAGGAAACACTCCCCAGCACTGGTTCCCCTAAACACGCTGCAGGTTAAAAGAGCTCTGAAGGGTATCTCCAAATCCTGCTTTGGCCCTGCTGGCAAACTTGGGGTGATCTGCTTTACCCTTTCATTACAATCTTAAGCACTGAATCACAGAATGGCTGAGGTCGGAAGGGGCCTCTGTAGGTCATCTGGTCCAACCTCCCTGCTCAGGCTGGGTCATCAGCTAGAGCCAGTTGCCTATGAGCATGTCCAGACAGCTTTTTAATATCTCCAAGGATGAAGACTCCACAACCTCTCTAAGCAACCTGTTCCAGTGCTTGCTCACCCTCACAGTCAAAAAGTGTTTCCTGAAGTTCAGAGAGAACCTCTGGTGTTTCAGTTTGTGCCCATTGCCTCTGGTCCTGTCACTGGGCACCACAGAAAAAAGCCTGGCTCTGTCGTCTTTGCACCCTCCTTTCAGGTATATAAGATTGCCCCCGAGCCACCTCTTCTCTATGCTAAACAGTCCCAGCTCTCTCAGTCTTTCATCAAAAGAGGGACGCTCCAGTACCTTAATTATCTTTGTGGCCCTGTGCTGGACTGTCTCCAGTAGCTCTGTACCTCTCTTGTACCGGCCAGCCCAGAACAGGACACAGCACTCCAGGTGTGGGCTCACCAGTGCCGAGGGGCAGGATCACCTCCCTCGTCCTGCCAGCAGCACTCCTCCTAACGCAGCCCAGGACACCATTAGCCTTCTTTGCTGTGAGGGCACATTGCTGGCTGATGTTCAACTTGGTGTCCACCGGGACCCCCGGGTCCTTTTCTGCCAAGCTGCTTTCCAGCTGGGTGGCCCCCAGCGTATACTGGTGCATGGGGTTGTTCATCCCCAGGTGCAGGACTTCGCACTCTCCCTGCTGAACTTCATGAGGTTCCTGTTGGCCCATTTCCCCAGCCTGTCAAGGTCCCTCTGGATGGCAGCACAACCCTCTGGTGTACCAGCCATTCCTCCCAGGTTTGTGATGTTAGCAAACTTGCTGAGGATACACTCTGCCCTGTCATCCAGATCATGGATGTAACATCTCTCAAGATGTTAAACAGGAGCAGAGCCAGCATTGACCTCTGGGATACACTGCTGGTTACTGGTCTCCAGCTAGAGTTCCTGCCGCTTTCACAACCCTCTGAGCTCAGCTTGTTCAGCTGGTTTTCAATCCACATCACTGATTGCTTCTCCAGGCCACACTTGATCCGCTTCTCTATGAGGATCTTATGGGAGACAGTGTCAAAAGCCCTGCTGAAGTTTAGGTAGACAATATCCACTGCTCTCCCCTAACCTACCAGGCCAGTCATTTCATCATCAAAGGTTAATACTAAAACTAAGAAGGGATCAGTATGGTGGTACTCATGGTCAGGTTTATAGGTACAGTATTAGTGAAAAAAATGAAAGCTTACAAGTAAATTAAATATTAAAAAAATTGCAATTCTAGCATCTTATAACAAGCAGATAGCTCTTTAACTACCCATCCCTGCCACCGAAAATCCCTCAGACATATGGCAGATGCCAGAGTTGGAATTCTGTGTTCAGACTGACACCCCATCTCCAAAATGCCACCTGCTACGAGTCTGATTCTTGGCCTAGACTTACAGATTATGGCTTCTTCAAGGAATACATGACACATGTCTTCCTAGCTCTTTGCACAGTGAATAAAAATGTTCTCAAAATCCTAAGTGCAACTGAAGTTATACATAATGCTAATAATACCACTGTTAATAATAAAAAGTCTGTTTGGCTTTATTTGCTTAAATTGAAAACCATTTATATTAATCCAGATGGCAAATTGCATGAACTTCCTTTAACCTTTGGAAACCATTAAGAAATTCAGTATTTTTGGCTAATTATGGTTGCAATTCATGGAGCCTGCATGTCTTCTATGTTAGCTAGGTAAAATACCAGTGCCTCCATGACATTTGCTTGCTCTGTGGATCCCAGTCACCCAAGTGCAGAACTGGATTTTCCATGTGTGTGGCAGCTCTGAATTTAAGGAGCATTTGAGGTGAAGGTGGATAGGGATGTAAGTGTACCTGATAAAGGAGGTAATAAAAACTATGAACTGCTCTTCTCAGCTTTTCAAGAGCACAATTAAGAACTTGCTTTATCTGCTGGTATAGCTGAGACCAGAAGCTAAAAGAGCTTGGTGAAGCAGGAAAAAGTAATTTTCGGAGTTCCTTTTTTTCTATGGAGAATATTATAAAGAGAAGCTTTCCCTTTTTAGACCCACCAATTTCCTTTCTAACAGCAATCTGTCTGATTGCTGCTGGCTCCCAGGCCACATATATGCCCTCAGTTTCCAGAAGAAATTCAAAAAGAGGGCATATAACTCAGAAGACTGCTTCTATACACAGAACTGTGCATGTATAGGAGGGGTAAAGAAAACATACAGGGATACACTGAACAGCTCCTCCTGGGAGCTCCAAAGAAAATGAGGGACTCATGATAGGTTAAGAGGGTGGAAGACTATGCAGATGGCTTCCCCATGCCCACAACCAGGGTTGGTCCCTAAGTATCCCTTGGCGCTTGCACCATATTCCTGGAATTTTCAGCCTTCCACGCTCTGCTGGGAAATAAATTGTTTAGGTCTAGCAGGGATTACTAAAGCTAGCTCTACCTAAGACCTATGTGTTAGTGCTCAAAGATGCATATCATTTCCTACAGCTAGAGGCAGCCATTTAGATTTGGCAGATGTTATTTTATTTGTTCAGGCTGAAAGGTCACTATAATTCTGCCAGCTTTATTTTCTGTATTTAAAATGTCACCCCAAACAGGTAGCTAAGGTAACACATTTGCTTTCTACATGTCTTTTACCATTTTCTATGTCAGAGAAGGTCTTTTATGTCTTAGGAATGCTAATTAAGTTTGAGAACTGGTCTTTGAAAAAACCACTCGAAGGAAGTGAAGCACCTTTTTAAGATGATTGTCTCAGTTCCAAGGGTGTTAGATTCTGTTGTTTTTCTAAGGGCTTTGACATGTTTGCTTCTGGCAGCATTTCTTTGCTCTCTCAAAGCACGTCCTCATGCAAGAAGACAATTATAATGTTCTGAAAGGTTTCCTGCTACTGTCCTCCATTTCTGTGCTCACGTTTACTTGTGTCTGCAATTTGCACCTACAGAGATACACAACAAATTTGACCCTGTGCTTTGAAGGCCATTTCAAAAAAGCAATTAAAGCCATGGCTAAACGGAAGCCTACATCAATCTACCTGTTGACACTCACCCTCCACGAATCCTGGCTGTGCAAACCCACTCCCTCCTTCGTGCCAGCTCCTGCACATGTCTGAATCTGTGCTGAGCTGTTTCAACATGTCATGCTGGTCAAGAACCACCCCTGTTTTTCTCATTTTATTTTTATTAGTTTTATGTCATCTTAGCATGCTGAAATGGCTCTGTGAGGATCACAGAGCACCAGAACCACAGGGAGAGGCAAGAGAACAGTAAGCCATGGGCAGACGAAGGCAGAAGGAAGGTGGGACTGCATCATCCAGCACTTGGAGGGAGTCCCACTGCCATGGCAGGGCAGCTTCATTTATTGGAAAGACCTTGGTGGCTCCAAGGGTGCAGTTTTGCCTTGCCATATTTCCCCAGGGAATACTTCGATTCTTTAATTAGAAACACCCTACCTTTTACTGACATTTGAAATGCAGGTAGCAAAGTGCATTTCAACTGGCATGCTGGTCAACTATGGCTAACTGTACTCCAAAGAAACATGTCTGCTTCTTAACTAACTTATACCAGGTGCATAACAGTAATAAAGATCTCTCTGTGCATTGTTTAATTCAATGCACTGCAATTTTATTTTTTTTAAAACTGAATTTTTAAAGCTCTTGTTTTGTGTTATAAATTACTTGAAAGGAAGAGAAAAACATTCTAGTATTGAGGTGTATTTCTGAATGGTTTTCTTCGTACATTCTGTTTTTCCATCTTGTCCTTGTCAAGATGGACATGAAAGCAAAAAGACCAAAAAGAATCTCTCCAGAAGAATATTTATTTTCCTTGTAAAATACATTAATGATCAACGCTGTCTCTAAGGACCTGTGATTCTTTCTTCCTTATACCAAACTGCAGACTGGCATGATATACTTGTGAAGCACTGAAACCCCAGGTCAAGATAAAGACCATCATTCACTCATTTAATTTGCTTTTGAAATTAAGTTTGAAAAAGTCTGCAGAAAACCTGTTCCTATGCCAAGGGTTTCCTTTTGTACTGACTAGTTAAGTATTTTCACAAATGCATTTTTATCTTTTTTTTCCTTCCTGACCGCATGGTTTGAACATACAGGTCAATGTGACCTTACAACTTCCTAGGGGAAAATTAGTTGCAGAGAGATGGCACGCAAAGAAAGAGACACTGACAAAAAAATCAGTGGGTTTTCTGCAAAATACATATACTGTTTCTTGGCAGTCTCTGCCCTCAACTCCCACCTTTGCTTTAGTAGCATCTGCTGTGATTTTCTTATCTTGCGCTGAGTGGTCCAACCAGAATTTCATTATTTAGAAAGTGTATTCCATTCACTAATGTGTATCTGATTAAACTTGGCTCCAGATTACCTTAAGTTAGAAGCACATTATAGCTACATCTTCACAGAACACTGAAACATCCCACTTCCCAGAAAGCATTGGCAGAGGCCCAACTCTTACTGAAATCACCGTGACTGAGACCTCTAGCTTTCTTTAAATATTGGGTGGGATCAATAAAATGGGACAGGCTGAGGATTACAGGCATACACATAGATGCATGGACACACGTCCCATATATACACACACACACATGCTATACCGTACTATTATACATCTGCTGGACACTCTACAGGAATCTGCATGCTTGTGACCTAACTTTTTTCCCAGAAGCAGACCGAGATTCAACAAAACCATTTGAGGGAAATGAAGGCAAAGAACTGAGGCAACATCGATAGAAGCTCTCCCAGCTAAATCCACCAAAATGGTAAATGCAGGAAGTTCAGCCAAAGGCAAAGAACAAGCTCCAGGCTTCTTTTCGTGCCAGCCCACCTTGCAGGATGCAGTCCCCCCTACGGTCCCCAAGCTTGTGTGCTACTTCCCTGGACTGAATGAGTCCATGGTACCTTCCTCATTCTACAATCCGCTGCCTGGCTGTAAATGTGTCTGCTACACCTTGTTCCCCCACAGGAGTTAATCTGGCATTTAGCATTAAATTGCCACAGCTAGGCTCAGACAACTTTGTCTAGAAGAAGAGCGGATTAAAAAGAAGTGAACCTGGTCAAAATGAAAACCAAACAAATAAGCAAATAAACAAACAAACAAACAAAATGCCCTGAATGAGCCAGTCCAAATCCCTTCATTTAGCTGGCTTTCAACATTGGTTTTTTTCACACTCTTGGTCTTCAGTATATCAAGCAGGCCTGGAAGCCGATGAAACAAATTTCAGCACTCTGGGAATCTGGCCTATGTTTGCAACGGGGGGACCTTGACTAGGCACAGGGCGTACCAGAAGTCATAAAGAAGACTGATCCTCTTGAGAGCTCCAAATTAATTTTAATCAACTGAGGAAGTTGACTAAGCTCCTGTTAAGCTTTTCACATTTGAAAATGCTGTTTCAAGGCAAACCTGTGGGGTTTCATCCATCTCTATCTTCTTGGCTTGATTTGAACCGTATCCTGGTGACAAGGGGAAACGCTTCAAGCAGGAGGGAGGAAATGCTCTAAATGATTAGCATCAGGAGTGAGGAAAATTCAGTCCTAATTCTCATCCTGTATATCTCTCGTAAGCTTGCAGGATGACTTAAGTGGAGATAGGCTAACAACATACTTAGTACAAAAGATAAGACAGAGATGCACAAAAAGCAAGTGTGCTCATAGAGTTGAATGCAACTCAATTTAAGCACTTACAGCCCAGAGACTGATGAAAATCTTGACTACTCCTCTGAGGAACAAACAACTGGTGGTATCTCGAGTTTCATCCACCAGGAACACCAGAATTACTGCAATGCCCAGAGCTGCTACCACACTAACCCACTTGAACGACTCGCTATCTCCTCCCTGCTCTTGTCCATATGTGATGTACCAAAATTTACATGCCTACCACTCCGATATGGACCCAATGCTTGCTATAACCTCAGTCACTCCTACACACAAAATGCCCCTTGGTCCCCCATTCTATTTTTCTGGCCTAAACACATTTAGTGATCAAAAGCAGATTGTGTGCTTATTGCAAACCTTTCCTGTGGCCTTCTGGCTGAGTAGCTCCCAAGAGACATGAGACTGGGGGGGCTTGAATCCCCCCAGGCTGGGGAGGACCTGCAGGAAGCCCATGCACTCCCTGAGCAGTGCTCTGCCCACCACACTTTAGGCTGGCCCTGTTATGACTTCTATAGTTTTAAGACAATTACCAAGAACCAGCAGCTAATTTTCAGCATCCAGTAGGTAACCAAAAGCAGATGAGATTTCAGATACCTCCTCAGTAGTTCCTCCTAAGTACTCTCCTGTGTGGAAGGTAGCATGAGACAGGCCATTAATTCTAATGCAATATAGTAGCTTTATCTCCTTGCACATCTCTCATCATCTCTACATGGGAATGGTACTGTTCAGTAACATTGTAGGTATACGTGGAGGCTAATTAAATTAGGATCTGCAAAAGACTAGCTCCCTGGGATGGCAGGTGCTATATAAGTGAAAGAGATTGTATTTAAAATGTCATGTTAAGGGAAATTTTTTTCTTCAGAAGATTGTCTTACTGAAATCCTCAATGTGTTTTAACGTTGAAATTTCATTAACAAGTTGTCAACACCAGCCCCTCCTCCCCAAACCCTCTCTTTTCCCTCCCACTCTTTCCCCAAAACACAAGCCATCTCGAAGCATCTAGAACGGCAAAGGAAAACCTGGCATTTTTAAAAGAGGAAAAGAATCATAGTAAGCAACAGCAAAAGTTTATTTCTTTTTAGGGCTAAAAATGCTTCTCTGTCTCACACGTACAAAGTTACCTTATACACAAACACACATACGAACACACTTGCAGAATGTGGATGTACATGCTTAATAGCTAAATTTATGCACACAAATACAATTACAAGTTAAATGAAACAAAATACTCTTTCAGTAGCAAAGAAGAAATGACTGGGGACTTCTACCTACCTTGTTCCTCCATTTTAAACTCTTTTAAAGCCTCATTTTCTACTCGTTAAATCAATGAGTTAGCAGAACTCTGGTTCCAGTTCTTCTAAAATGGCTAGATGCAAGTAAGGACCCTACCAATTCAGTTTTGACCAGGAAAATAATTGCTTCACAGTAGATATTGGTTATAAATCAAATTGCATGATTCCTCTCACATTTCAGGAAATAATAGCACTGTGTCCGTTCCAAAAAAGTCATGGAAATCTCAGGTACTTCCTAATGAAGTACCCTCCATCTGTACCACATCAGGCACTATTTTCTCCCTTGTCTCCTCTTGTATGTTACAGTTTTCAATGGTTATTAAATGCATCCTGGCCAGCCATTCTTTTAAATTAGCATCCCCCATAAGATGCAATATCCTCCTGAATTCCCCCAAGAACCACTGCAGCTGTAATCTGCACTTAATATTGAATTTGCACCAGAGAAATTCATTAGCTATGAACAGCATAAGACCTCCTTTATGCATGCTTTCACTTCATTCATCCAAAACCACTATAGTCCTTGGCTGCAGCAAACAAATTTGGCCTCCTCCCAATAAAATCAATTGTTAACACGCACACTGAAAAAAGTCCTATGTATTCAAAAAGGGTAAGTTACAGCTTGGACCCAGAGACTGTATCCTGCTGAATATCTTTTTAGGCTTTGGCAACGGCCCCTGCCTGTTATGTACATACCAGAATACTCATTCCACTTATGTTCTTAGCAAAATCTGGGAATATGACACAGAACTGACATAATAGGTTTAGGGAGGATTATAGGCTACAATTCTAAAATCAGAGCTACATAGATATTGGACAGATTTCAAACATTTAAATATTCCTTCCTCCAATAGTAATTTGAATATTGAAGCTGTGGTTTTATTTATATACAACACAGAAAATAAGAATCTATATAGACATGCATACACATATACACAGAAGTACAAAGATACACAAATATTCTGTGTGGTTTTTGCAATTTTGTGTTAATACTTGATGCTATGACATAGTCATCCAAAACAGGTGGCAAAACTAATATCATGCCCTTTAAAAGTCTTGTAAAATTGTAATCAATTACACCCTCTTTGAGATCCCAACAAATAGGGAAGAGCCTGAAAAATTAGTCTTGCAAAGCTTAAACTGAGAAACAGACAAGGGTAAACTGACTTGAGCACTGCAGCATGCATGAACTAAGTAATTTGTCACTGTATGTCTTAAACGTAATGAAATCTTGAAAAATGGCTTTTCCTTTTACAGCTTTTTCCCATAAGGAATGTAGCTACATACAGTATAATTATGGCAGCATAACTATATACAGAAACTCTCCAGCCCTCCATTTTAAAGGATACAAAAAAGTCCTGTAGTTGTATACCTTTCAAGAATGACTGTGCATTAACAGAACCACTGAAAGTAATTATTGTGGTAATCTAGGACTCTTGATAGTTAAATCACAACATCTGACATAGATGGGGATATGATGTTTCAACACTTGATATTTTGGAGTGAACAGACTCAGAAAATATATAGGTTTCTCTGCATATTCAAAAAGGCTTATTTAAAATGGATTCATTAATTTGGACAGGCAAATCCCCACACTCTTCCCTGAATGCAGTACCTTTCTTGCTCTTTAATTACTGTATTTTATTAAAACCTCTCTTAAAATCACATGCAATGAAGGTGCAGAACCAAAAAGAGCAAGGATTTTCTAAAATACAGTCACTCATGAAAATTAAGAGAATTCAACTACATATATGTAATACGGAGGGGGGTCTGAAGGAGCTACATCCCCATAGTCCTTCCTTTTCCCCCTTGCCATGGGTTTCTCCAGGCTGTATAAACCAAACCCAAACTGGGGCTTTACCCTAAAGTTAAGATGTATTAACGCACTTTATGGCTGCTGTCTTTTGGAGGTAAAGTAGCCTTAAACTGAAATCATCACGAGCTAAAGAAGCTTAGCAACTCCTTTAAATAATTTTTGCTCAAGTGCTTTTATTTGAAAAATTTGGATACAGGTGTCCATATGCCAAATAATAGGCCAAAAATCTCACTGTTCTACTTTACTATAGAAAGTTACTAAAGAATACTTTACTAAGTAGCAGTTCCACCAGTTGCAGTATCAATGCAATTACACCAGTATTTGACCTACACTTGCATAAAGCAGGGTGAAAGTAGAATTACATCCCAGATCCAAAACTTCTCTCCTATTTTACACTTATTTTTATACTCCTGAATTATTTCTCATGAGCGCAAGCTTGCCTTCTCCTCTTCTTCATACCTCTTCTTCATACTCTCACCAGGTTGCAAGTTGACATCACTAAGCCCAAATTAAACAAAAGTTCTATTTTAGCAATCATTAGCATACATCCAGCATCTTTATATCTCATAGGGAATCAATCTGTGACCTTTTAATGTATGTATTCTTAGTTTTGTAACCACTATTAATATCCTGAATTTTCATTCAAATATGATTACAGTGATGTGACTTCTTCATAATGCATCTGATTAGTCTTCCAGTCCACATAAATGTCTACTGCCATCAATAGGTTAGATGGATATAAAGAATCTACACGGATCATTCAAAGGACCAACTTCAATTTTATATTTTTCAGTTTATAACTGAAATATTTCAGCCATAAAGGCAGTGGATTAAGGGCATTACTGGAATAGTGCTCCCTTGCACTCCTCAACCTCCTCCAAGCAATACAGAGTCAGACTGAAAATTCACGGAGCAGTAATAAAAATATTGTTTGAACTAGTGTACCTCTATTTTGTTCTGTTATAACCCTGGAGCTTACACACTTCACCTGCAAGGAAGAAAATAGAGTAAAGGGATGTGTTTGGCAGCTGCCTTTTCTATTTAAAATGTCAAGTCCATATTTTGAACTATTGTCTTCAATTCTAAGGAAGCAGTTAAAGTATTCTAGCTTGTGGGGTGGAAAAAAAAATCAGGGTCAATTTTCTATGTTTGATTTACAGGAAGAGCGTGAGGAATCCTGCTGGTTTTTGCACTTGTCCATGTCATGCATGCTTTTCCATGTGTTCAGATCTTAGTGTCACCAGCAGGTAACTTTACAATTCAGGTTCACAAATTTATTCACCAAGTTCTTCACTTCTTTCTAGACTATACTTTTAGGTGCTTTTCCTCAGAAAAAGTATTTTTAAAGATGCTCAGATAATTTTATTAGCTTGCTAGTGATTTGCCCTGCATGTTCCAGATAGATAGAAAACTTGTGTGAGAATAATTATAACTGAACCAGATTTTATTAAAATATTGTTTGTTTTGGAATTATAAGCATGGGTATTTCATTTCACTGATGCACATTTTGGTTTCTTATTTCATTTCTTTGTATGAGACAAATATTTAAACTCCTAGAGTGCCCAGCTGTTGCACACAGAGCATACATCAAGGACTGTCATGCTGGTTAGACTGTCTAATCTGTCTGCCTGGACCAGAATCCAATGATAAACTCTTCCTTCTTCAGAGTAAAATCCATGCATGCAGACAAGTAATTTTTCGTGGCTTGTGCTGAATCTTGAAGGTTGAAGTACTTTGCAAATAAACTTCAGAAGCTTCTGTGGCAGCTAATGAGGACATCACTTGCTAAAAAGGTGAAGAACTCACACACTTGAGTGAGCTGGTACAATTTTCTCTTCCAAAACACATTATTTTGTACAAGTCTGTGACGAATTTCAACAGCCACAAATCTTCCGATTAAGTGCTGTATTTACCCAACCAACTGAACCTCATTACTGTCCCCTGTCTCGAGAGTGCACCTTGCCGGGGTTTTAGTCTTCATGTCACTGTGCCTTTACCCAAAGTAAAAACACCCAGACGCAGCCTTCTGTAGAGCATTTGTGATCACCTTGACACATAGTGGAGTGCAATAGGCTCAAGAGTTTTTTTCCTGCTCCCTCTAGGACAATGAGAGTGGGAGACAAAGACTGAAGATCATCCCTGCAATGAAGTTATTTAGAAAACCTTTAGAAACAAGTTTTTCAGGAGGAGAATATCAAAACCATATTGTGTGCATATTTAATTTTTCACATTTCTGGAACAAAAAGGCCCAGTTCTACTGGGCTTTCTATGCCAGCTTGTCTCTACAGATAGCTGCTCACACATGCCGACCTCTTACAGCTTTTCAGATTTCCTTTCAACTTTAGCTCTCCATTGGTAAAACAAGATTTTCAGCGTCTTGAAAATGAGGAACAGGGTCTTTTAAGCTGACAGCTACTTCCACTGTCTTTGCAGTGCATACCAAGATGATCTCATTTGAGAAGCCATTATGATGTTTGATATGGATTTAAGATAGAGTAATATTCATGCAGGAAAAAATTCCTAACACTACATATTAGTTCCATTTTTCTTACACTTGGTGTTGACCTTAGTTAAGTTAAAAAAGAAGACAAAGTTTCACTGTCTTTTTTGCTTGGGATTAATCTAAATATTTATTTATTCTCAGATCTTACCACATCTCATTTCACTCAGGTCATTAATGCACACATGGATCATCAGTCCTTGTACAATGCCCTGGAGAAAGCTGGTAATTAACCTACTTCCATACTGACCATAAGCCATCTATAGCTCCTCTTTGTTTCCCTCAGTCAGTTTATAGTCTATAACATTGCTTTATTTTGGGCCTGCCTACCTTGAATACTTAATTTCCTTAAATACCTCTGACAAAGACATATCAAGATCCCAGGGGCATAGCTGAATTTGTCCTCTTTCTTGGTGCAGTAGCACTGTGATGGCAGAGCTGGTTCCTAAGAAGCCTAGAAAGAGTCAGTGGGGTTTTGAAGATCTGTGGGGAGGAAGGAAATCAAGAAAAGGCTAATTTGGGTTACGGGACACATGGGTAATAGAAAAGATCAATGAAGTTTCATGCAGGTATGTGAAGGGCCTCTTTCATCTCCTCCTCAGCATATCCTGTCTGAGTGCTTATCCCTCTGGTAATACTTACCCTCATCCTACTCATAGAAACTGCCGATATCTCTCTTCTGACTCCAGCCTGATGCCAAAGAAGTCCTGCACCGTTCTCCTGTGCCGCATCCCCCAGCCATTGCCTTGTGCCTCTCACCCTGCCAGGGGCTGGGAGAAGGAGCAGGAGCAGAACTGCAAAGGGAGGTGCCTTTTACTGGAACAGTTGATCTAGGCTGTCTTTTTATCACAGGCAAAGTCATCTGTTGCTCCAAATGGCCTCCTGCCCTAGTCTTGTGGTTTAACCCTAGCTGGCAACTAAGCACCACACAGCTGCTCACTCACTCCCCCCCGGCAGTGGGATGGGGGAAGAGAATTGGACAGGGAAGAGAATTGCGAGGCTAAAATTGAGAAAACTTGGGGCTTGAGATAAGAACAGTTTAATAATTTAAATAAAATGTAATGAAAAGAAAAATAACACCCAAGAAAGACGAGTGATGCAGATGAAAACAGTTGCTCACCACAAACCAACCAATGCCCAGCCAGTCGCCAAGCAACAGCCCCCCCGCCAACCTTTCCCCACCTTTACATGCTGAGCATGACGTCCTATGGTCTGGAATACCCCTTGGGTCAGTTGGGGTCAGCTGTCCCAGCTGTGTCCCCTCCCAACTCCTTGTGCCCCCCCAGCCTCCTCACTGGTGGGGTGGGGTGAGAAGCAGAAAAGGCCTTGACGCTGTGTCAGCACTGCTCAGCAGTAATGAAAACATCCCTGAATTATCAACACTGTTTTGAGCACAAATCCAAAACATAGCCCCATACTAGCTACCGTGAAGAAAATTAACTCTACCCCAGCCAAAACCAGCACACCTAGACAGCCTCCTACTATGACAAATGACAGACATGGCATCCTGTTAGGGACTTTTGGCAAAGTCTTTTCAAAAGTCTAGATAAAGAACTGGCTGAGAAAACACTTTCTGCTATTTTAATGACAGATTTAAATTCTATTAGATTAGTAAGATTAGATTTTTTTCTTCATGGAAGCCAGACTGATTTGCATCTAATTGTACCATGCTTAGTTTAATGTTTTATAGGCTCTACCTTGCTTTTTTCAACTAATGTTCCTGATCCTAATTTAAGGTCAGTGCTTTATGTTCCTCAAGTCACCCCTAATGGTTTTTTTTAGGAGAAGTGTAGTATTTGTTACACTCCAAGGCTGTAGGTAAGTAATTGACTCTAGCATGATGCTACATTTTTATCAGCAGCTCAGCCACTTTCTCAAACATCCCTGTAATTCCTGCATGAACAGTGGCTAGGCCCACTACCTAATTTCAGTTTATTCTACTGCTCCATTTTTTAACATCTCATCTCCCATTATGCCTAGTTCTCACTTGCAAAAACAAGTGTTACAGTAGGAGTATGTGCATCATCTTCTATGGCAGGCACTAACGCAAAGTCATAATCAAGCTGCTTTGAAATTACACTTCAGACCTGCCTTCCTCTAACTCAGGGCTTTGACTGCAGGAACTAAGGGAGAATGAACTGCACTCTCTTCGCCTCTCCACTGGATGCAGGCAGTCATCCTTTGAAGACGTGGCTGCAGCCGAGGCAGGACACGGGGGTTTGGGGCAGGAAGTGCAGGATACCTGGCAGAGCTGAGAAAACTCTCGCTTTCCTGGTTTTTCTGACTTGTCTGTGTGTTTAGAGGTAAAACACTTGTGACCAGATTTGAGAGGAGGGAGGAGTAAAGGTCAGCCTCTGGACCATTACCCTAGAGAGGCAGCAAGGGTGGAAGAACCTGCCTCCCTCTGTACCATGGTCACAGCCTACGTCCCAGGAATGGCGTGGCACTTTCACAAAGCCCATAGTGTTGTGGGGATGCAGGACATCTGTGTTACACTCTCTTCATGTGATACTGTGTAATTCTGGGAGATTTTTGCCTTACATATAGGAATGTTGGGAAGGAAAGTATTTTGTGGCGGCTGGTGTAGCAGACACAGGCTGGCTTTTCCTCTGGTCTCTTCTGGACTATTACATCTATTACATGGTTGGCTGTGGTTGCAGGAACCAGGCTCAATGATCCATGAACTGTCATCCACGCCTGTGGGGAATAACTGGGGATAGCAGGAACAAAATCTCTGCTATTTTAGAGAATTTGGGATTCTTGATCCCCATTTCCCCTGTGTGCTGCAAGAGTTGCTGTGAATTCTTTAGCTTATCCCAAGCTTTCAGAGGTGTTAAAAGGTTTGTGGGGCTTGCAGACCTGCCTGGAACCCAGAGCTATTAAAAAATAGTAACAGAATGGCTAGATGAAAGAACGAAGGGCTGCAAGCCAGAATCTCTCCTTTGCCAGATGGTCATCTTAATAATACTTTGCATAAATGTAGCATTAGGAATTTGTACTTTGGCCTCTGAAGTGGATACATATCATTAATACTGTTTTACAAATGGGGAAGCTAAGGATTGAAAAGGTACATTCAGTGGCCACAACATCACTAAACACATATGTGAGCAATGCCAAGAATCTTTACACATAGGTTATGCAGAAAAGGTCTTAGTGGCTACACTGCATTCATGAAGATCCTTGGAGTAAATTGTGATGTTCAAAGAAAGCACAGTATGTCTCAGCAGCCACACTATAAACCTGAGCTAAAGGAGATTCCTGACTTTAGACCTAGACAACTGTACAGCTGCTTTCAGGTATTAGAGTTTGCTCCATGGCTTACAATAAAGGATGCTGTCATTCAGTCAAGAGCTACAGCCAAGCAGCATGGTGGAGTTCAGCACTGACACAGAAACCGTGAGATGTCCTTCACCCAGTATGCCTCAACAGGTCGGTAGATTTTTGTGAACATGTTCAGCTCGCACACTCTATGGACAGACGTAAGCTTGTTCCTGTGTGTGCTGCAAGCAAGACATCAGTTTATTTTGCCCATACTCCAAC
Organism: Haliaeetus albicilla; assembly: GCF_947461875.1. Classification (NCBI taxonomy): domain Eukaryota; kingdom Metazoa; phylum Chordata; class Aves; order Accipitriformes; family Accipitridae; genus Haliaeetus; species Haliaeetus albicilla. Next base: position 34,782,278 of record NC_091485.1, on the reverse strand, counting down.
ACAGAAGAAAAGAGGCCATGACCATATAACCTTGGGCTTGGAATTAAGCTAACAAACTCATTTTTCCTTAAATCACATAATGTAGGTCTAGGCAAGGGACCAGTATGGATGCATGCTTTTCTCCCTCTCTAGTTATGTGTTGACATCTGCCCTAAAACACAAAGAGTAGGCCTATCTTCAATCTCTCTCTTTCTACAGTAACCTCTCAGCAGACTTCAGTTTCATCCTTCTCATTTGGTAGTGAATATAATTTTGAAAGCATGCAGAGCTATGCCTTTAAAGCGTTACTCAGTAAGACATCTTGCCAAGAACACTGCAAAATATCTAAACCCAAACTGTTCTTCACTTTAGCTCCTTTATGTTCAATGTGATTTGTCCCTCGGCATTGAAGTACAATTTGATACAAAGGATACTTTAATAAGCATTTAGGGCACTGTTTCTGAACCAACGGGTCACAAACACAGAAGGACAGTGACAAGAAATCAGGGTGACATGAAGTACTATAAATTTTATTGTAGTATAAAGCGGAGAGAATGCTGTTTTCCAATTCTACACACAAGCCATTCAAGGTCAAATAATCTGTTAACCTCTCCAAACAGACACATGAACACAAGCTTACATATACTTCTTGTTACTATGGATATATTCTATATTCTTTGTTCTTACATTTACAGTAAGTGGAAAGAAATCATAAAAAATTGATTAAGACCTTGCCAAGTTGAAAAGCTTAGGAGCACTGTTCCAATTTATGTTTTAAGAGGAAAAAAGCCTGGAAATATTTAATCTGCAAACAGTTGCTGAAAACGGTGAGTTAATAGGAAAGACTTTTCTTTGAAAAAACAGGCTTAAATAACAATACATAGAAATGATAATCACTTTTATGCTTTGGAAAAAAGTAGCATAAAAATAGTGATGCTTTAAGTACTGTAGATATAAAAGCTTCAGTAAGTACAGCTTAACTGTGATATACTGCTATGTAACTCCTATTTATGCTAATGGGTATCTCCTAAATACTTGTCTGAGCACGGTGAGAAAAAAAAAATATGGTATGAAACAAAGTAAGCAGAAAGGATTCTCACATGGTATGTACACCCAGCTGACCCCACTTCAGCTCTGAAATGCCTCTACATTCAGAATGCTGCTTACAGAGAGACCTTCAGGGAGCCAACTGAAGATCATAATACAAATAATGTTTTGTGTATACCACCTGTACTTCCAATAAGCCAGTTATAAACCAGCTAAGTACCAGTGAAGTACTGGGACATATGTTTATAATCCAAACAAATGAGAAGCAGAGACAGGAGCTTACTGGGGAAGAGAAAGCACCTGCTGCAATATTAGACACAGAGGTATTAAGAGTAAAGCGGTAAACTTCCCATCATACACCCATACACGTAAATAACTTTCTTTTACTGCTGCATCACAGGGGAAATGGCCTGGGTGTGCAGTGGCAGAGTCGCTTTGTTTAACACAAGCTACTTAAGGATTATACACAGAAAAATACGGTATCATACAGAGTTTGGCATCTGTTTTTGCAGCTGTCACACTAGCCCTGCAAGGGAGCATTCGGAGCTGTGAAAGAGGCCAAAGGGGACTATATTCCACACAATCATCACCAGGAAAACAGGGTGCCAAGTGGGTATTTGAGTCAAATTTATAAACCAACTTGCTTTAGAACAGTGCTTCTATTTTTAACGTGGAGGGATGAGCCAAGAAACACTGAAATAATGCATTACAGATTACAGAAAGATACAGTATTGTCCTAAGTTTCTCCCTAGTGCTTTTAAATATTTGAGCTTGAAGCCTATGTTCGGTTTTGGGGTAAGTAAGTGCAGCTTCATTTAGAAAAGGAATAAAATTGAAACTGCTTACAATAATTCAAAATAAGTGCTTTTTTAAAAAGTATCATTCCTTGTCAGAGACTGCTTAGTAATTTACAAATTATTTTGGCAGGCAGTAATGATTAAATGAGCTAGGTCTTCACTTAAATAAAATGAGCCATGTCTCTTAGTTCAATGTTTCGCATTTTGCGTTATGCAAATGTCATAAGAGAGTACTAAAATGATGTTCCTCTCTGTCCAAGACAAGGCAACACCCAACTTGAGTCCTTCAGGTATCTATTGGATAAATTTAAAAATTCTAGACTGCAGAAACCTAAGTGCTGCTTTTCTGAGGATTCCTTCATTCAGATATTTAATAATTTTTTAAATCTCAAATTTTTAGAAAAGCAGTGGAAATCTCTAGATTTACACACAGATCACTTTTTTTGGCTTCTAATTTAGAAATTCTTAATAACATACATACAGTTTTATACAGAGCTGTTAGTATCACTGATTTGGATCAGCCTTTAATGAGTTTCTCAATATTTTAAACCATTTACATGAATTTACACTGTGGATTTTCATTGTGGTTTTCAATAAGATCGAAATATGTGTCGGTTTGTTAGAGTAAATTAAAAAAAACCCATAGACAACTACCATATAGCAGTGAATAAACATATGCAAATTTATCAAATATATGCCATTTTATCACATTATTTGGCCCAACTTGCAAAGTTCTGATCATCCCTTACCTCATTTATGACTTTATCCAAAGTTCACTGAAATTTGTGTGTGCAAAGCTGCAGTTATCAGTGGAAGATCTTCACATTAAAACCACGCAGAAATTAGTTAGCTTCCTGGTACCATCAGCGTGTATTACTGCTTGTTGCTTACTACAGCTTCTGGAACATCAGGTTCAGCAAATCTTTCTTTCCCATAATAGAGAACATTTTAACAATGCAACAGGACAGCTTTCAGCATGGGCACAAACACGTGTGATCTCGTCACACTGATAATTCATGCTCAAAACAGCTATTTGTAACAGCTAAAGACCTGCTTTCCTCCATCTGACTCTTACATACCATTGTGGCATTCATGCTACATGTTATGCCAGGTTAAAATCCAGGGTTTGAACCCTATCCTGGCTTCTGTTTAAGTCCCCAGGCTAGACTCTTGGCTCTTGACCCCTTTTTTTAAGCAGACTACTCTTCCAAGGTCATATTAAAGTCTTCCAAGCACATCAGCAAGGCAAGGGAGCTTGTTTTGGTCTTTATACTCTGAGAACAGGCTTGCCTGCAGCAATTTTATTTCAAGTATCCTCATTCCCAGGTCAGTACAGCCTATTTTTGTTGTGAATTTTCCCTGCCTCCCTGCCACACATATTTACCCTTGGACAACACCTAGTTCTCAACCTCACCAGCATTCATCTACTACTTCACGAGTTGTCAAATGACTACTCAGGCGCTAAAAAACCCAACCAAGTCTCTCTAGAGTCTTAATTTAAGTGTTAGCAGGGAGCTGAAAATTAGCAGTAACGTTCCTGCCTGCAGCTATGAAAAAAATAGTGAGAACTGACACTTTAATGATTGCTGAGAAAGGCTGGGTAGCAAGTTTGCTCGTTGCTCTCCATTCCACCTTCACTGCCAACGCTGGATGCACAAGCACTGAACCTGCATTCCTGCAGTTTCTCTCTTGAGGGTAGGAACCTGAGCTACAAATGCAACTTTGGACAGTAAATGCCTGTGTCAAGTAAGTTGGTGAGGCCCAGCAATCTGCTCGGGAAACTCTAGAATATTCCCCACATTGCTGACTGCACTGTGGAAAGTTTCACATGCTGCTGTTTTCGAGTGCACTTGTCCACAAAGCTCGTCCTTAGAAATTCCAGCTCAGTCATCTTCTTCAGCACCTGCTGTCTGTAACTTTTACCTCCCTGATCCACCTGAAACTCCTCTATAGGTTTTTTTTAAGCTGAAGATCTCTGCTCAGGCACTCATTTTTAGGTCCCTGTTCTCAGTCTTTGAAAACTTACTGCCTCTTTGATGCTGACTTAGCAGCTATGCCCCATACAACCATGAATGGTGCTTGCTCTGCTGAATGCTTTTAAATCAGTTGTGTGTGCTTTTCACTTTCAAATCATCTTCCCACTCACATTTGGTGTATACGACTGCTTCCCTGTCAGGCCAACAGCTGGTTCACAATCCACCGACTGCATCTCAGCATTTGCCTTCGTAAGGCTGACTTTGTGTCACCACCTGATAAAATTGGCTGCCAAAAACAAGAGGAGAAATACTTCAAATGTCAAGTTTACTAACCTGCTGAGGGATCTAACACTGGCACCCTTCTGATATTTGCCTCATCTGCTATTTGCCACGACACCACCAGTCAAGGTCCACTCATGTTATGCTGAAGATGCAGTTGTGTGCAACCATGCTGCTCATATACCATGTGACCCAAATCTTAACTCCATGCTGTCACCACTGAGCAACGCCACTGCTGCACATTCACCATGAAGCTTTTTCAGCTCAAGGACCAACACACTCCCAACTTCCTATTGTAGCTTTCTTCCCCTCCTCTCTCCTTCCACTTCGTCTCAAATCCCAGGATCCTTGATGAGCAGTTTAGCTATGCCGTAACTTCTTAGTGGCACAGTAGCATCTTGCCAGCAGACAGAATGGGTCCCAATCCGCTTCTGTGTTGAAAGCCTATCATTCAGATAACAGATTTTGATAGCCTGCGTTACCTCTGGACCCTCCTAAATTGCTGCTGGCCATGGCCAATGTGTAGCCAGCACCCACAGCTGGGCTTTTAGGAGAATCTGTGTCAGCTACCTGGCCAGGTGCATGTTATGATTCACTGCACAGGGGACGATCTGCTGGCCAAGGAGGCTCTAAACACACGGAACACTGCCAACCTTGTCATGGTTTGGTTTCGCCAGTTGTGCACATGCTAAAAATAAATGACAGCAGTAGACACTGGGAAAAGCACTTAACTTCAGATAGAAATCTGTAGTGACAAGTATTAAAATCTCACGTCACAAAATTTAATCTGGGACATCATAGGTCCAGCTGAACTCTGAGCCCAGGAGCGCTTTCCGTCTCCTGGCTCTGGCTATGCACCTTGGCTGCATGTCAGCCCAAGGCTGGGGACGTGGGTGGGATGGGGACAGTCACCCTGTGCCCTGGCAGGTCTGTATGACGGGGGGTTAGGGCTGCGGGGAACAGCACTGAACACATCCCTCCTGCAGTTTAGGCACTGTGTGACATAAAACAGAATGCAGGAAGCAGTGAAAGCTGGAGAATTCCCATCTTCTGTATAAATAGCTTTCTCTACATGAACTTTGACATCTTTTAATTATGGTGCAAAGTTTTCAATAACAGAGAAGATACTTGGGGTACTAGAGGGATACTAAAGGGATACTAGGTTTGGTGGAACATGGGCAACTGTAGAGACAAAATGAGCAACAACCCTCAAAATATGAGGCATTTGAGAGGTATTGGAGCAACTGCCTACAGCAGTTTATGAACAGATTCAGAGATGATGGTTCACAGTTCACCTATAAAACTGTAAACAGTTTTTAGAGAAAGATTAATTTCACAGAACATCTTGGAAATGTTCTCTTCAGCTGTGATATTCTCCTAAAAGTTAAATGTATTTGTACTGTCTGATACAAATATATCAGGGAAAAAAAATCTTTTTACTGGAATGAGTAATCACTATGCAGTGTTTAGTAGTGCAATTCTCCCTTTAATTGTCTATTCCCTACTGCTGACTGTTTCAGTGATTCAAGAATAAATATCAAAGAATAAATAAAGTGGATGCAAGAGATTTCTTACTACATAACGACTAGGCTGCACTTCACAGATGAAGTCTCAGACAATCCAGTCGTTACATAACCAAGAGTCTCATGGCAATTCGGGAGTTGCTGTAGATGAAGGCTGACTTCTCTCTCCTCTGCCTAGCCTCACCATAGCTTAATCATATTCTATTTCTGACTTCAGTTACAGCACCTTACTGGCAACATAATGGGCATTGATAGTATCTTGAAGACAAAAGAAAACTTCCTCTCTGAAGCACTGCAAAACTGAGTCATGCATAGTAATGCCCATCTTTAAAATAATTGAAGTCACTCATAATTTACACATGCATTTCAAAGAACAAATCATTACAGCGGCTAAAGAAAACAAAACCTGCCATCTTTATCTTTGCATTGCTCCCAGGAAGGCAATGGGATTTTGGGTACATGCGCATGTTAGTCTGATGACTTCCCTCCATACCTCATGTACCGTCTGAACATACTGAGCACAAAGGGATGGCTATAGCAACATGGGAGCATCAGCAAGCTCACCCGTTCTCACCATCCCTCCGGGCTTGTTTCTCTTCAGTTTTTCCCTCAGGAGCATTCAGACTGTGCCCTTGTTCTCTCCTCTGCCTCCAGATGCGACAGGGGCCTCTTTGTCTCGTTGAGAGTCACCAGAACCAACCTCTCTTTTCTCTGATACACTGCACGCCTGCAAATGAGGTGCAATTTGCAGCAGTCTGCTACCACTTGGACACGCCAGCTGGTGGCAGGGGGACTTCTGTTTATTATGATATGCCTTGTACCATTTCTATCTGCACTTTAATTCATCTATTTAATGGACCCGACTTCCATCACACTTTAAACCTAGTGATATCATAATTTAAAAATAAAACTTAGAATTTACCATTCCATAAAAGCCACTGATTATTCATTAGCCTTGCTACAGACATATTTTACAACGTGAAGGCACCACTCTCCTCACCTAGTTTGATCTCCTGAGTAACAGAAGCTCAAAAGAGTATCACCCAGCAATTAGCTGAGAGGTCTCCATTTTTTCTCCAGGAACTGTTTTCTCCTAGTATCTAAGTACAGACACTGAAGTTGAACTCAGGTCTCACATGGTTTTTACAAACAGCAGCTGTCGCGGTGCCTCGTCATTAACGTGTGATTGACCTGAGGAATGCAGCTCATCCAGCGTGAGACAACATGACAGCAGTGCAAACGGCGCAAGAACCCGATACGCCTGTATCATCCGTGAAACTACATCCTGAAACTACACATCCCGAATAACAGCCTCAAGAGCCAGTTTAGCACAGCAATGGCATCAAAAGTAGCATACCCAGACCTGTAGAGGTATGACCTGAGAAGATACAGGCCATACAAAGGGAGATTTAAGAAGGCCCAGGTTGTTGATATGAACGGAAGATGGACAATAAAAGCCTTCTCTTAGTTTCTGAGGAACACATACTTTGTTAACAGTGCTCTAATTACACTCCTAATTTGATTTAAGGCCAAATGAAACCCTGAGCCATGCTCTCATTAAGGAGCACTTATATTCCTATACTCTTTAGGTAAGCAGCTAATTTTTAATGGCTGGAAAATAAATTAATTGCATTAATTTTAATAACATTTCATTTAGAAGTCTAGGAGAAAACTAAATGAGACCAGTTAAATAGATAATGGTGTACACATTTTCTTCATTCACTGATTTATTAGAGAGATTCAATGCAATTCAAGCAGCTCCCCTATTAGAAAGGCTGCATGGCATGGACCATGACTACGTGTAGCGACAAAACAGGAGGCTTCCTCCCTGCAACGGCCCAGCTACAGGGCACTGCCGCAGGCACCGTGGGGTGAGCTCTGATCATTGCTGAGGCTGCTCCGAGTGGATCGTCTCACACATACCCAGCTGACACCAATTAGACAAGTATCACAAGCTCCTTGATGCTACTTCCCTTTTTAATAATACTAATTTAAAAATTAAAATTCTTGACTGGGTTTTGTTACTGCCTTTTAGAGCCGTAAATAGAACGTAAGTAACTACTGCCCACTTAAAACTGAATTTTTAAGGTTAAAAGTACTTTTGTATACAGGTTTTCTTAAATATATCTTGAAAAAAATTGCAAACATTTTATAATTTTAGTTCTGAGAGCTTTCAGAAACTCAAGATTTGTTTTGCAATTTCAAATCTTTCAAAATTTATTTTATTGAAAGGTTTTCTTTTCATTTTCTGAACCTTGCTTCAGGACATGAAATGGACTGACAGTGTAAACAAGATCTGCTGTGATCTAAAATCAAAGGCTGAGATATGCAGTTAGGGCAGTACATATTAGTGGCTTTTATGTTATGCATTGAAAAAAATAATAAACAGCAATTATCAGCTTGGACCAGCTTGAAAGTTTTTTCCTTGCAAAATGTAAGATCCAAAGATTTAGTTATGTATCAAGTCAAGGATCTAAATGTTTCCTGGAGCAACACCTCAAACACATGTGTCCACCTCCCAGCTGAATGCCCTACCACCAATCTGCTGAATCACAATCTGCATGTCCCTGAATATTTAGTTTGTCCACGATGAGGACTCATTTGGTTGTAATTCCAATACTTATGGCATTTTCAAATAGGGCAATCTACCAGAAAAGAGCAGGAACCGGTTTCAGCCAGTCCTGCACCCTCTCCCACAATGCTTCTCATGTTAAGACTAATTTCTCTGGCTCCTGCATAGCAGGATCAGTCTAAGTAGCATGTCAGATATGGTCTCAGTTGCCTCAATAAAACCCTTCCATCCTAACTTGATTTTTCCTCTCATGGGTGTTGCACATTGACTACTCCAATGATTCCTCTGCAGTTATTTAATTAGAACCTAATCTTACCTTCTCACACAGAGCAAGACTTTCTGCCCTAGCATTCATAAGCTGCAGCCAGCTATTTGGCAGCAGCGTTGTTTTTGCTGGGAAGAGCAGTTTTTTCTCTTTAGCACCTCTCTAGGGCGGGATGTGCCGTTCACTTCCCCACAGCCTCCCTGCCGCTGCCGTGGCCAGCCGCCCAGCAAAGGGCATCAGGGCGCAGGTAACAAAAACCAAGTCCATGGTCCCCGCCACCTCACAGCCAACAGCCCCAGCAGGAACTGGGGGGCAGAGGCAGGAGGAGGTGCTGATGCTGCTGCCCACTCGCTGCTGGGGAAAGGAGTGCCCCTTCCTCACGAGCCAGGAAAGGAGAATACAGCCAAGAGCAATTACTTTAGGACAGTTACCAGTTTGTGCAACACTAGGGCATAGTGAAGCTGTTAAGTGCTCACCTGGCGACAAGTCTCCATTACAAGTGTTCAGCCAGTTAACTCTTATCATCATCAACCTTTTCAAATTAAACACGTTTCTCGCGCTTCTAAAGTGAATAAGAAAAAAGTATATCACGAGTGATGTCCAGACACTTCCCTTAGGTTTGTTTTCAGAACATTCAGTGGGACCTGAATCCATGCTCAAAGTGCAGAACAGACTATGCTGCTGGTAAATGAGGTTAGAATAACATCAATTTTTTTTTAAAAATACTACCTTGGAAACTCTTCTACTTAGAGAGATATGCAAATGTCATTAGATAGATTCTCCCAAGTGTCCGCAAGGCTCCCTCTAATGGACAGGGGAAAAATATACTTTTCCTCACACCACTTTTGTGATTTCCAGTTTTGCTTCTGTTTATTACTCATTTTAAAAAGTAGATTTACATTATATTAGCAGACCAGACCTTCCCTAGCATCTTTGGCAGCCTTTTATGTTTCATGTTCACATTCTCTAAGCCCTAAAAAGTATGCAGGTTACTTTACTGGAACAAAAGCATTCGTGTTTCCTTGGGACTTTGCCTACTTCTGGTTTGGAGCATGAAGTGTGCAAACCATGTGTAACAGCCAAAAGAGATCTGAGCAAAAGTGCAGGATCTTCAGAAAGCTAACACAGACTCAGAACATACATAACCTCCTTTCCACCATGAATGTGCTGAAGGCATCTTCCTGTAAGCAATGTTCATGGGAACATCTTGAAATATAAAACTGCATGCCAGGTCCATGTTGACAGGCATCTCTGGAAACGAGGTAGAATTATCAGTCAACATTTTGTACTAATGCAACATGGAAGTTTCAGCAAAGTGAAACAATCTTCCATCACACTACCACTGCCATCTGATTTCTGCTACTGGGTGGAGGTTTGAGTATCATATATGGGAAAATTACCCGTATTACTGATTTGAATGATATGTACTGTAATCAGGCTATGCACTCTCAGGTCATACTGATGCGCTTTCTGTGCAGTAGGAGATGGAGAAACTCACAGCCTGTCTGGCTTAATGCCTCCTGAAGTATTAGGTTGGGGATACTGTCCCAGCTGCAGATGAACAAGTGGGGAAAAAATGCAGAAAGATTAATAAGCTTAGGGTGGACCTGGGGAAAAAGAGTGACTGTCTCAATGAGAAAGAGAGGCTGTTGGGATCCATAAGCACAATATATAAAACAAGTTGAGGAACACAGTCCAGAATCAGGCCCAAACCTGCTCTTCACAGAAGTTCAAACAGGAAAGAAGATCCCAAAAAAAGAGCAGAGCCAGGATAAGCAAGGGTAGACAGCAACAGGATCTACCTTAGGGCCTGCAGAAGGCAAGATAGGGACCCAAGAGGAAGAAGGAAGAGGCAGACAGTGATGTTCAGAAGCAGCAGGGCAGAGCAGATTCCCAGGCAGTCCACAAGTTCCCAGAGCGTCTCTTACTGCAACAACAGTGCTTTGGGCACAAGCTCTCTCCAGACAGCTCAGAAATCAATAACCTGGAGAGTGATTGCCCTTGGCAAGCAATAGTTAATTACACAGACCATTCAAGGCATTCATTGACATATGTACCAGTCATCCTTTTTTTTTTTTTGGTTAAGTTGACTGTAAAAACTTTACAATTTTCCCAGACCCCCCATAAATCTTTTGAAATTCCGAGAAGGAATGGACACAGAAGACCTCAAAACCCCCAAACCTTTTTGCTCCCCCAAAAAACAAAGGTATAGTTTTGTCTCAGTTCAGTCTACTGTTTTTTTATTTTTATACTATCCTATACTTTATTGCATAATCCATTTGTGAGTCAGTTAAATTCTGAATAGCCTCCAAGGAGAAACTGAGTAAATATCTGATTTAATGGTTTCTATTAAAAAGTGCTATAAGCATCCTCCTGTACTATTTGTTATCCATAACTGGGAATTGGTTTTATCATATCCTAGCACCCAGCGCAAATTTTTGTGCATGATCTTTTAGTAAAATAGACCAGACAACAATAACCTAGTGTTGGACATATTTCCTAGAGCTCTGAAAGAACATTTACAAGCTATACTTAAATGACAACATGCAAGGGAGAGACCAAAACGAAGCCTTGTCCTCTTCAGCAAAATACTAAATGAAGCCTTTTGGAGAACTAAAGGATTGATCTTCCCATGCTTTTTCCTGACTTTGCCTTTTTTTTTTTTTTTTTTAACCGAGCTCTTCTGTCAACTTGCATTCAAAAGTTTTACCCGAGTAAAGCTGGCCTCAAAGTGGTAACATCAGGCAGCTTGAGTTTAATGTTGGATTCCCATGTCTTTCAAAATGTTTTTCATCTTTTCCCTTTCAATCAGCTTGGAAGGAAGAAAAGAGGACAAAAAATCTGTCTTAATTGCTGACACCCTTTTGTGATCAAGTGTTGCCTATTTACAGGGCATTTTTCATGCTGTGTCCTTGTGCCCTAAACTGATCTAATTTTGTGTTGCATCTTGATGGTACTTGGTGTGCTGGGATTATTCAGAACACTGCATTTTTTGGAAGAAGCCAACAGGCATTTCTGAGTGTGACTGTTCACAAGCAGACGATTGTACTGCATCACACAACCCTAAGCACGTGCTTTACTGACAGAAGACCTGCCTACAACTCATTTAAAAACCACATCATCTGCGTGGGGACTTACTGCCACTCATTGCATGGTTATGATGGACCTTCATTTTCCAAACTCCTACTCTGCTACTTAGTCATGGATAACACTGCTGTTTCAGCAACATTAGTTAACCCGTATTTTAATAGTTACAACCATCTATGGAATGGAAGCAGGCTTGGGGTTGAGTCTCAGATTTGTATTGGCTGTGTCGTCGTGGGCAAGACTGCTCTCATGGCTCTGGCTTCTCATACAGAAAAATGTAAGGATAAATACTACACTTTTATGAGGGCTGGAGGAGAAAAAGGGCTTCATGATTTGAAATAAATTAAAAACTGAAAAGTTGCCAAATCCAACTGTGAATCCAAGAAATCTATCGCATGTGTGTTTCCGACAGATACATTAAGTATTTTTGGGTGCTTACTTCTATCAGTCTTGGTCACATGTGGGTGCACAAACTTAAAAATCATTTTGGAAAGCATCGCATTAAGTCTTCATCTCCTTTTAAGATTTCATGACCAGCTGGAGGCACCTGGAATTAAATATGCCGTGTTGCCTGGAAAGAAGAATCTGTGACTGTGCTTCCCACAGGTTCAAATGACTGAGTGGAGAAGTGTTAAGAGGTTCTACGCTCCAAAGCCAAAGTTAGTCCCAAAATGTGCAAGATCCATTGTAAGACTTTGAAATAAAGTATTCCACAGCAGGAATGAGAAAAAAGAAAGTGTTTCCTATGTATCCATTTTAAAGACTATTATTTGCTTGTCACTTCATGGATGAAACATGCCAGTTCAGGACAAGAAATGCCCTAAGTTGATTGTATGTGATTTTCCAGGTACATTGTAAATTATCCGTATTCCCTACATTTTATGGGATATCCTTTTCCTAATCTGCAAACTTAGCAATTAGTCAAACATAAACAATCATATAAATGTATTTTATACTCAAAATTAAACAACTAATTTCTGCTCTACAGTAATTATTTTCTGATCATGCTATTTTTATGGTTAAGAATGATTAATTTTGTTTTTTTCCCTACATTCATCTCCTTCTCAGAAACAGTTTTGGGTTTTTTTAACCTGTGTTTTACAAATAAAATTTTCATTTGAACAGAAGTTAAGACCAGGAAAATCTAATTTTCAGAAGATAGCTTGTCCAGAAGGAGCCCTGTCCCTAACCAGAGCACTAACGGCTCATCTCAGATGGAAGGCTGATACACACATTTGGATAACATGGCGGGGGGAGGGGAGGGAGGAGGGGCGGGGTGCATTTGGCAAAACAGTGCAATGCTAACACTATATGAAAGAACTACTGCAGTCCTGAAACATCTTGCAGATGGGAGAATCAGCTTCCTGACAAGTCCTTTTGCAAGTTCAATGGAAACATTTACAGAACATTGTGCCACCTTAATTAGAGGGGTTGCCATATGTAATATGTATCTATTAATTGTAGTAGAACTCTATCTTTCAGTCTTCATCTAGTGTTGTAGGATAAATTTGAGTAATAGGTGTGAGTTTTTAATTTTGTATTGTTTTAACATCCACTGATGCTGACAGAAACTGGGATCCAGTTCACCACTTTTTCAAAATCGTAATAAGAAAACTATGCTTCAGAAGGGCTTGTATATGGCAGACAAAAAGTTCAAAGAGAAAAAAATTCAAACAGCCTGGCATCAGATCAAATGGCTGGCAGAGTCAGAAATAGACCCCAGGTCTCCAACACCCAGGCTTGTATCATCTGATCTCTCCTGTCTCATTTATTTACACCAGTTTTTATTGTCTGCTGCTTAACTGAATTACAGAATCCACATCAACAGCTGGGCCTCACAAACTGGGTGTATCTTTTTAATAAGAAATGTTTAAAATCTTTATTGTAATTGTTAGTGGTCATACACCTTGCACTAGCTTGCTTCCTTTTCTGAACATGAACATACACTGCTTTCATTTATTAAGTTACTGATCATTCATCTAAAGCTAAGGGAAGGCAATAATGGCACTCATGATGACAAAAATCAATAGAGCTGTAAATAAGCTCTGCTACAGCTCTTAACAATTTTAAGTCATTAGCTAGAAACATATAATGCCAGCCAAGGAAATACACTGTCTTTCTACACTAGTTTCTACACTTCTCCTGTAGTTGTACCCATCACCTTCTACTTACGGGCCAGAAGAGAGGATTCTGTGGAGTGTGTAAAGGCAATGAATGCATTGCTAAACCTATTACAGATAATGTTATGATTTTGCTGAACAGAGGGATAAAGATAATCAGCGTGTTTCCATACAGCCACAGAGACTTCTCTGTTTCCTTTACATTCTGCCTTTTTGGATCAAATCCCTTTTCCAAACTCTCAGCCTGGTTTTCCAAAGGCCTCCAGAAAGAACAGAATAAGTAACTTTAAATTCCAATCACATTTTGGCCTATGGAAGGACAGTCAAAATACTCAGGCCATATATAGTTTACACCTCTAATATCAGAAGGTGAAACATCAGAGTGTAAAAGGACAAGCCCCCACAAGGGAAAAAGCACTTGGAAACTAAAGCTGCTGCTCAAAATGTGCTAAAATGGAGACCTTAAATTTGAACCCTCTCAGAAGGGCAGCGAGCAGAAGGGGAATTTGACAGTCTCACTGGAGTATTCCTGGGTAGGAGGACACTCAAGTACTGTAGAGCTAATGTCAAATACATAGGCCACAGGCCACACTACTTTCCATTTTGCCTTAAGAAAACCAAAACACACTATGGGGCAGTGCAAGAGTGCATGAAGAGGCAAGATAGGAGAGGAAAAGGTATGGCATTTTGGATCCTCTTCCAAATCTCGGAGCAAAGTAGCACCGTAAGCCATATCCCATCCCATTTAATACATTGAGCTGTTTTGATCAAGAAGAAGAACCTTGGGAAATTTCCACAGACATGTTAGCAGGGAACACTGCCTAATTGCCAAAATATATATACTTTAGTTTAAATTGATTTTACTTTTTCTTACTTGCAACATGAATTTCCAACTCATACTTTTGCAGAACAAGTTGGAATCTATGGAGTTCAATAAATACAGTGAAAAAATGTGAGGTACTAGAAATCCTGATAATCTTGATATGTTTTTCAGAAGACTATGAAAGAAAGCTGGATTTGATTGCTTGCCAAAGAACAGAGGAAAAGGTCTTTAAGCTAAATCTTACTGGATCAAAGATGACATCTGAACACTGAGAAACAAATCCTTTACAGTTTAGTAAGTAGCAAAGCCTAAATAACTCCACCAGAGCACCATATATTAACACACATCTGACAACTTTGCCGACAGGAGCTCTTACTATTTAATCATAGAGGAATTTTGGGCTTAGCCTCCCAGGCAGACCTATAAATATTTTCTCAAAAGAAAGAAAACCTAAAATTTCTATGCAGAGTGCACACATACTTTGTTTCCCCATACCCCTCTACACACAGTGTAAAGAGATCTGAATGGAGTCAAGTATTTTCAGTCTGAGACTGAACACACAACTTCCTCATGTGAGGCTCAGACCGTCTGTATTAATTTAAGCTTGACGTTCACAGTGACTGAGTTCCCTCAGCTGCATCTAGAGTCAAAGGGTCCAGCACTCGTAAATAAATAAGCAAGTAAATCAGGCTCCCAAGGCTGGTCAGTCAGATTTACTACTAGAAATCACAGCAGATACTTTCCCAGTGTAGCTATCCACACAGATAGCAGCTTATCTCCTAATCTGGGACTCATTTAGGGAGTCATTAAAGGAGAAAGATTTAACTTGAAGAATGCTCTTGTCCTAGACACCTACAAACAGATTTATCTCGGGGCCCAGGTGCCCCTGTTAATTGGCACTGACTTTATAAGAGCCCATAAGAATATTCGTAGAATCAAGAACATAATTCTAAATGATTCACGTTGCCAATCCTCAATTATCCATTTGCAGCACCATTACCGTATTAAATATGTGATGATATGTGCACTATTCATTATGTTCAATGTCGTCCTTTATTCTATTTATAGGTCAAAATCTGAATCTTAAACAGACATATCAATTTCTGGGAAGCTTTGTCATAATTTTAGTCACTGAAGTCTTGATCAGAGTTTGGCTAAAAAACCCAACGAAACAGTTTGTCTGACTGGAAAACCATCATATAGGCAAGAAAACAGAAATACTGCTGTAAGTTTATAAACTTTTCTTTGAACTGCCAGCATGAAGCAGCATCTAGCATCCAAAACCTAGATTCGGGAGACCCTGTAGTATCAGAAATTCTCAGGGAAGATTTCATCATAGGCACCACCCTAATACAACAAAATTTAATGTATGCAGCATTTCACAATTCCTCCCACACATGTTAGTGCACATGGCTTATGCAATGTGTCTCACTTACTTCAGAATCACCAAGCTGAAATTGCTGAGCCATATGTGGCTTGAAAATAGCTCCAGTGTGGCTCCAGTTTGGGAGATATAGCCTGTGATTAATAAATGGTATGCCTGGCAGGGTGGCTGCTGGGTAACATTTTATTGCTACAGCACAAGGTTGCAGGCTAGTTGTGCCCTACAGGCAACCTTTGGAGACTGGCACGACACTCCTGGGACACTCTTATGGGAAGCAGTGTAGACTGCTTCTCAGCATCCCTGCATCTGCCTTCTGGCCCAGCAGTTGGCTCAGAGAGCACACAAACCTCTGAAGAGGCTGGAAAACTTCTGCTGAAAATTACACTCAGTATGAACAGACTAACTTCAGCAGTGGAACTATTTAGTTCATGAAGAGGGAGGTGAGAATTAGAAGAGGTTGCATGGAAAGTCAAGTAACAACCAAATGAAAATAAAATAAAGTGAACCCTGCTGAGAGACAGAAGTGATGATGGAGTATACCTATACCTTTTGAGTTTGTGAATATTTCAGTGTATGTGATACAAAAAATTCATATTGCTATATGGTGGCATGAGTATTGTGGTAATTGAAACCCTGACAATTTTTTGGCAGGTACTCCTCAAATGCAAGTCCAAAAAGCAGTTAAAAGGTCAGGCTCAGGAGACCTTGAAAGGCCACAGAGGATCAAGGCTAAGTCAAAACTACTTAACTCTATGAGAAAAATGGTAGATTTAGGCAAAACAATAGATATTTAAACTTTGCCTTTTTGACCTGTTCCTTCCTGCTTGTTATAGTCTAACAGGGAGAAATACTTTCTTTTGAAGAAGCTGTTCTTCATGACTATATTTTCATGGAAATCATAGGTCTGAGGAAAATCTATAACAAAAAGCCTCTTCAATAATACAATTGCTAAACAGGGCAACCCATTATCTATTGACCCAGCTAAACAACATAGTGACTCATGTTTCCACTCTGTTAGAAGCTTCAGTCAGGCCAATAATCCAGAAAGAGGTATTCATAGGAGAAAATCAAAGACACTGCATGGTCATCTCATTACAGTCAGCTCTGTAACATCGCCGCACAGTGTGAGAGCATGGCTGAGCAATTGGGCTGAAGAACTGGGAGGTCTAGAAACACTGCTTTGTTTCGTTTCAGAGAACCTGTGGCTAAAACTGTACTAGCAAATAATGTGGTCTGAGACCCTACCTATAAGTCAACTGTCCATTGGGAATGCGCTAGGGACCAGTCACGCCCATGCCTGTCTCTGATCTGCTAAGGGAGTGATAGCTGGCCCATGCTAAAGCTTTGCCAGGGATGAGGCTAATGGTAAGGGCAATCAACATGGCGGTGCTTTGGCCTTGCTTCATTATGAGTATGTACACAGCCACTGCAACCTGGTATCTACGTCCTGATGTCTGGCAAGGACATGCCACTGACATCTTCAGCTGCCTCCCGCCTGCTGTCCAGCTTCCAATACTCCTAGGTCGGGGTCCCCGGACATCTAAGTTTCTACCACTAATCAGTTGAAAAGCCATTTAAACATCAGCTCCCGTAGCCCTCCCTTGTGTCCTGAGACATACAAAACCAGGCAGACTCGGAAGGGGATCCTTGTTCAGATGAGAGAACACATATTTCAGCAGAGCCCCCCATCCTGTGGACAGGCCCTGCGGGTACCAAATACACTTAACATCCTGCATGAGGTATGTCACAGCTGGGAAGAGGGGCAGGAAGCTTGCCACCCAAAGCAGAGCAGGGAGTACTGGTAAATAAATGCAAAGAGCTAAGAGGGAGCATGAAACGGCACTAGTTTTGACAACAGAGCATGGGCTACTTAAATACTTGATCTGACTTAGATGCTCAGTTCCAGCAGTTATTGACGCTTGCGGACAAGATGTGAAGAGAGAGATGTGACATTCACCTTGGCCTGCCAGCCATCCTCACAACCTCAGGTACTGAGATTCCTTCCTCTCTTATACACATCTCTCCCATTTCACTTCCAATTTACAGGGCTTCCCACTCAGCTAGCCATTTTCTGTAAATGTTTCCTTGAGAGTCCTCCTGTGCATGCTATGGGAAGCCTGTGCACAGGTTGTACACAGGATTGTGCACAGGACTGAAAATCCCACTGTATACAAGCCGACAAGAATAAGTTGTTACAAAGGGGAGTAGAATAATGGTTAAATACCACTAAATATGGACTTCAGGAACCTGCAAGGAGATATGCAATCAATGTGCACATATGTGCCCAAATGGATATGCTCAAACAATTGAATGTATCTGCACTGTGAAAATATAAGTGGGTGGCATTCAGGCTATCCCCATAGCTAGTACAGATGCAAAAACCATCACAAAGTAAAACTGTAATCAGGGCAGCTTAATTTAGTAATGAACTATGATTTACTCTTAGAGCTGCAGTCAGCAATTTCCAATTTGACAAAATATTCATGCATAGATATTCCTACCACTAACCCAGTTTTAGCATAAATGATATTTAATGAAAAATGAGTGATGAGCAGTAAATATTGATAACAGAAACTGGAAGGGAAAGAGGAATACAAAATTAAATTTGTCATAAAGGAAAAGCAAATAACCTATTTTTTTTCTTCTTTTTTTTTTCCTCCTGTGTATTGTGTGAGAGAAAATCAGTAAAAGATCATAAGAAATACCAGAAGCTTTGGAACTTTGCATGTAAAAAGGCTTGAGGGTCACTGCCAACCTCCCAGCCCTCTGCAGAATTTTGATAATTTGATGCAATCTGGAAGTACTTCAGTGCCAAAGAACAGTGGCTGCCTTCCATCATCCGAGTCTACTGATCTGGTTTACAGGTTCAGTGATTTAGCCCTTCCTTAAGATTAATGCCATTCTTGCACTAATTCTTCTCAAGGAAGGTCTTTTTCTTGACTGTGATTATGAGTGAGTGAATAATTTTAGGGAACAATTTAGCCCCATGCTTACCTTGCAAAATATCCACAAGCAGATTGTAATTCCCTTCAATTTAGAATTCAAATGGATTTGTTGCATTTTTTTTCTTCTGTGGATTAATCATTAAATTATTTGCTATATTTGATATTGGAACAGTGCTGTTTCACTGCATTGGTCCAACAAGTCACACAATCTTATTTCAGTCTGTATTGTGGTGCAAGATCTTCACCCATGCTAGTCTTAAACAAAAGCCCTGCCATCTCTTCAGGCATCTGACCCTGCAACAATGCTTCTGAAGAGTGACATGGGTAAAACTTCATTCTTTGGAAGCTGAGGAAGGGGCAAGGGAAGAAGGCAAGGCTAACACACTTCCTGAAAAGCTGGAACAAATATTTGGTGAAATATTTACAAAGTAGACTTGAAAGTGAAGACTTAAAAGGTGACATTTAGAAACCTTAGTCCAAATGTTTGTGAAGACTCCAGCACAGCTGCCGTCTAACATGGCAACACCAAGGCTCCCTGGGCATTTTCAGGTCAAAGACCTCCCCTGGAGGCAAGAGAACTGCACCTGAGCACACAAGTCCCAAATGCCTCTAGGTGTGGCTAGGTGACTCAGTACAGTCACCTACAGCATGTCATCTACAGCATTCAAACCACCTCGAGCAAATCTACCATGCACTTTGTTGCACTTTTTTTTCTTTTTTGTGATTTTTAATTTTTTTTTATTTTTATTTTTTTTTTAGGTTGGCAGGCTCTCAACAGGATGAATTTCCTCCCTCTGTTTTATCTCTAACACCTCCCTCTCTCTGCACTGCTCTCCTGGGGAGAAAGGCACAAGGGAGGAACAGCACCAAGAGATCTTGCTCTGCTGCTGTGCTGCTCTCGTGCTGCCCCTGGGGTAATAAATCTGTCTGAGAGCAAGGGCTTATTAGCTGGTGCATGCATACTGTGACTATGCTGCCTGCAAAACCTGAGCAGGCATCTGCCTAGTGTTGTACAAAGTGATCAGAGACCTCACAGAAATGGATCTGAAGATGATTATGCACCAGCTAGTGAAAACTTCTACATGGTGGGTAAGAACAGCGAGAAGGTCACAGCAAATCACAGCAGTGGAGGACTGTGACCCCAACCAGGGAACCATTACTATGTAGGGCTAAATTATCACTGTGCATGGGCCTTCACTGAAGTTCAACCCTGGGCAAATCACAGATGTTTGCAACTTGGAAGAAATTTTGTCAGACTAGCTGTTAGAAAGTCATTAATACTTTAGAATAGTTGGCAATCATCTAATTAAATCAGACAATACTAGTGCAGTGATGAGAAAACATAATGCTAAGCTCCTTTAGACAGCAAAGAAAAAAAAAAGATGCCAAGATTGGGTAAGTACATTCCCCTACATGCTAATGAACTTTCCTCTGTCAGGCTGTGGTAGAGTCCCTAGTATAAATGTGTATTTGGCACTTGTCTTAGAAAAGTTGAGTACTATTCAGCATTGTTCTATTTGGGCACTTCTACGCTTGGAGCCACAGAAAGAGAGCTCATGCTGAGCAAGATAAAAGCTGGCACCAAGCACGTAACTTACTCATTGAACTTACCAAAGAACGCCTAGGACACACTTCTATCATTACGTATTTTATTTTTCATCCTCTGCCAGATAGAAATGGGTCATTTGCTTTGTCAGAGGAAGTGATTTTAAAGAGTTACTTAGCACCACACTATAGGATAAGCATTCAACACTGTAGTAGACTGCTTTCTCATTTCAGGGTACATACTTTCTTCCACTGTCTTTTGTACCCTCTCCAATTGCAGTTCTTTTGGTCCTTCTCAGGAAGGAAGTGTCCCCACCCTAATGCCATTGTCATCAAGAATTTCTTGTTTATTCCCTCCAGTTACTTTTTATTTGCACTTCCACCTGGTCCTCCACATCCTTCCTTCTCTCAGTTCTGTCATGTTTTAAAAAAGGAGTAGGAATCCTTTACTCCTGAGGTTGTGCACTACTAGTGGTAGTCTAGATTTCTTAGCTTTCTCCTTGTTATTGATTGTACTACAATTACTTTTTTTTTCTGCATATGTTTACTGCACCCATAACGTACACTTTTACATAGATGTCTCTAGTACACAAATCCTTGTTAAAGCAGTAGCAGGAAGATTCAAGGTGGCAATGAAAACTGATGCATTTTCACAAGCATTATTCACGTCAAGGAGATATTACTTATTTGCTACCTGGTAGCAATGACAGGGCTTGTTAATACTCCTGCCAACATTCAATTTCTTGACAATGTCTACCATAAATATATTTATTTAGATTTTTTAAATCTTAATTAAATCAAACACTAGGCATATTAAACAGAAGCCTTGGCCAAATACTAAACTAAACAACAAGTAATATCACTTTTAGGAATAGAGCACTTGGAAAGCTGGCTCTTAACTGCCAAGAAAGTATTTGTTATGGTGAGGCAATACAGTTTTCCTTTAAAAATGCAAATATCAAAAATTTATCTATTTTTTGGAATTATGTTGACTGTCAAGTTGCTTTTCAATGGAAGAAAATAACTTGATTCATGCTTTTTAAGCTATTAAGCTTTAATGCTAATTAGGTGCCTACAGCTGATGTTATTTTTAAATTTTATATAGGATGTTGCAGTAATGAAAAACCAAAACCATCAGCGCTTATGTTGGAGACAATCAATGGGAAGAGAAAGGAATGTCTGTTTCACGAGGAACTGAAATTTGGGGGTTCTTTCCATTTCACATTAGCACAAATCTGCCACCAACCTACGCTCCAAATGTTGGAATTATGCACAGATTTGAAATATCTGTTTCCTACCAACTCTGGTTTCTATTACTGCGTCAGTCAAAGCCTTCCATTTGCTAGCCACTGCTCCCTCCACAAGAAAAAGCCTTTAAGAAATAAGCAAGTCTTTCACAAGTAACAGGAGGTGGCACAGGTGGACCTCAAAGGCAAGCCTAATGCTGAGTCCAGCTCCTCTTTGGGAATGCCCTGCAGCCAAAGCTCTGTACATCAGAAGAGTGTCATCTCCACCACATGAGATGCAGACAGAGCTGGTTGACAAGTCAGACTCCCTAATGGCAGAAAAGGGATTTTTTTCTTCTGTTGTTATTGAGTCTCATTTTGGTCAAAATGGGACTAAATGCAAATGTTTCAATATTTCCAGAGAACCAGAATCCCCCTGAGCCTTGCAGCTGCTTGGTGAAAGTGACTTCCATCAGACTCACTGCTGATGCCATCAGGGAAATAGATGCTCCTCGTTTGAACTCCGGTTTTGCAGAAGATTTCATCAAACACGCCACATTCTGAATCAGAGAATTCTGCCCCCAGGAATGAGCACTTCAGGATGAAACTTTTTTTTATCAGACATTCCTGCACATGATACTCAGAGACACTCAGTGACTGCTGTATCATATGAGTAGGAAGAAGCTTTATTCAGCCATCAGGACCCAAACTCAGTATTTGCACTCAAAGGCAAATTGAACTGAGGCATCTATTCTTTTCTGCCTTTATAATCATGGTATCCTGAGGTTTCCTTCACTAGAGATTTTTAATCTCACCTGGTCACTTTTTAATCAAGACTACTTTTACAGCATAATTATTTACTATATTTGCCAGTTAATTTGATCCTGAAATACTACCTCTTCTGGAAAAATGCAGGATGTTTCACATATAATGCATAAAGAGATGGCAGTCAGCTTAAAATGGGAGTTTGCAAAGATCAAGCATTTCCTACAATCAGCGTGTGTTGTGAGCCTCACTACTAGCAAAATTTCCTTTGTTATCAATGCACTCTTTGACAGGTTAGGTATGCATAACAGTGCCTTTAAGAAGGGTATTTTCACGGATATGCTTCCGCTTATGGTCATTTTAAGTAGAAATCCCTTGTACAGTAAGGTGCAATCACTTAGCAGAAGTGCTTACATTGTCGTGGGATCCCTAAAAATACCAAGGAGTCTCCCAAACCCAGCCAGCTGTCATTGATTGTCACCTAATCCAAGCCTCAAATTTAACTCATGCATAATCAGGGGTTCTCAATTTATGAAATATTATGTGCTCCCATGGACTTGATGTAGTAATGTGGAAGTGTATATGATCAGGAAGGAGTACATTTGCACCATATGAGGAACTTTGCTCTTTAGGGTGATTGCACTGCCTGGGCTGACCCAGCAAGAGGCTGCATCTCAGCAGTGCCCTTATATGTAACAAAGGCTAATGTCGTGCCAGGAAGCATTTCATTACCTGAAGGTTGAGAGCTGGTACCTGGTTTAGATTTTGTTAAATTAAGAGGTTTAGGAAAGTTCTATGAATGCAAGTAGACACAAGAAGATCTGCAGAGAGGGGCAGTAAACAAATAAAGAGACATGTTGCCCTTTGTATGGTTCCTATTTTGGAAGGCAAAATCAGGCTTGTCAAAGAGTCTGATAATTGAATTGTCCTAACACTATTTGGCACTTCTATTTAAGCGAGCAGCACATTAGCATGGCAAACATCTTCAGATGAAAATAAACTGAGAAGGATACTTACCACTCATTTTATTTTTTGATCTCCTTTGCTAATCTAGTGCCATCAGACTTGACTTTGTGTCAAGATCAGAAAACACCTGTTCCTGGGCAGTTTACGATATAAAATATTCTGTGTGTGTGTGTGCCTGTGAAATAAACATGCAACAGATCTTTGATTTTATCTGTTAATCTTCCATCGTAAACACAAATGAGACGAACGGTATCTAGAGCGCAAAATGAGGATGACAGACAGTATTGTGTGCACTCAAACTGGACTAAATCCAAAGAGCCCTTATAATACTTGGAATAAAAACTTTTGACCAGTCCACTTTAGCAGTGCTTTTTGCAGGGAATCACTTACTGGGAGTTACAGTCTCCTCACTGAAAGCACTGGAGATGATTTTCATTGCAGAGTTTTTGCATAAATACAGCAATTGAGAGAAGCACAGCACACATTTGCCTCTTGCAGTGTGATGGAGGTTTTAAAACTATCTACAAAAACATAGAATGATGGCCCCCTCTTAAGCATAATCAGTTTCTCATGGTTTTATTCCTTTTATGCTCTTAGGATTCGGCAGAGAGATATAGTTTTAAGGATAAGAAGCCTGTCCATTCTGAGTGGTGATTTAAAGTAAGAAGTAAAATTAATGCTGCATGTACTTTAGAGTCTTTTCTAAGCTACTAAATTACACATAGGACTAGCAGGGAGACATTGCTAGCAGTTTTATCTTTAAAAAAACCTCACCTGTAATGCCTGTTTCTGAAACCACAACAAAGAGAGGAAGAAAAAAGACAGAAAAAGAAGAAAGAAAGAAAAAAGAGAGAAAGTCAAAGTAGACTCATCAAGATAAGACAGCACTAAAGGTCTGACTAAACTGAATTCATGTTCTTCTACCATTCTTTAGACATACATGAGCACAACGTGCATGAACCATAGCTTGCAATTGCAAATCTTATTATTAATAACAGCAGCTATATTCTTGTTGAGAAGTCCTTTATTTTAACAGCTATCTGACTCATTTCAATAGGGCCTTGACAGGAGTATGCTACTACTCTATAAGTTATTGCAGATGTGGAGGTGAAAAATGTAACAGTACTGTATGTAAAAGGTATGATTCCCCGAGAGGAGTTTATTGAGTCCTTAGGGTCACTATAGAACTATAGATAGAAAACCCCAATTGCTACATTGCCATAATTTGCTCAGGTGTTTGCCTCCTTCCATGAAAAATGCATATGCTTTTATCTCAGCCCCCAAACAGGGTAGGATGAACTAAGTGTGCTTTCCGCATCTAGCTATAAAACTGAAAAACATATGCTTTTCCATTATAGAAGCAGTATATTATGCTCGCTACACCATTTTGTTAACTCCATGACAGTATCTGGCTGATGTCTAGGTTATTTAGCATAAGCAATCACAATCTATCCATTATGCTAAATGAATAATAATATCTTCTGGGCTATGAAACGACAGAAATTCATAGTTTCATAGACATTGAACAGGGTTTTGCTGATACAGCAATATGAACACTAAAATGAAAAAAATGTAGATGTTTGTCTCCTCTTTCTTTCCCTTCAGGAGAAAATTAAATTAGAATAGCAGTCAAAATAATTTCCTGTCAAAATAAACATGTATGTATGGCCACACACACACTATTTCTTCATAAAAATAACTAAAATGTCTTCCACCTAAGACTAGGAAAATATTATGTATTTGATCTAGGGTGTGTTGCTTCACAGAAGGGCCAAACTCCTCCCTCTATAAAGGATGAGCTTGATTGCACCTTTTCATCTCACTGGAGAAGCTTTTGTGAATACAAAATAAAAACAGTCCATTCAATGATATGATACAAGATGTTGTATTTTATTATCCCTGATTTTGCACACCTCTGATAGTTTTCGCAGTGGCACCAGGAGGCTTCTACTCCTATCAATAATTTGAGATTGGACCCCTCAGTCATATTAAAAAAAAAAAAAATTCAAGTTCCTGGGGCTGTAAGAAGCTGAATGGGAACTCTCTGAACGGACCAGCTGTTGCTGATACGTAAAATGAAATTCAATAACCCCATTAGGGTTCATTTATAGTAGCTGTTGATAACAGCTACTTTGTATTTAATGAGTGTTGGCTTCTTTTAAAACGTTAATCAAAATCTAGTGAGTCATCCTAGGTATGGAAATAATGTCAAGTACCAGCTTTGTAGAGCTGCATCTACCAAAAGTAGGTCTTCTGAGGTCACACCTTATCTTACTGCCCACAGCCCACAACATAAATAAGAATGGCTATGCATAAAACATTAACAAATGCTGGTCCTATATTTATAGATAAAAAAAAATTTAGTCACAGCTTGAGTTTGCAATATTACAAACTGAAGGGCAATTAAACCATTTATATGCAATTTTAATTCTGCTTACAGAAGCTGAGTAGCACAGCTGGAGCCATGTCTCTGTAATTCTACCACAGGACGGCTATACTACATTAAATGAAGAAAATTAAAAAAACCCACCCTGAATTTCTCAGACTATCACAGAACAGTAACTGCTTCTTCTTCCAAGAAGGCACTTAGTCATTTAAAACCAGTGACATGGCATCCCTAAAATAAATTAATTTGATCAACATCATCAATAGAGATGTTCAGAACTCACAATTCCCATACTGCTGGTAAAGTCAATATTTAAGAAGCATTTCATTTCATATCAGAAAGAGAGATGTTTCTGGGTAGGGATGCTTTCTCAGAATGCATACAAGTTACTCAGATTTTTCCAAATTAAGACAAAAATAGATACCTCAGTTATGAATTGCTGTAAACAATAAATCCTGCAAATTTGCTGTTACAGCTCCCAATAATCCCAGATTAAAAAAAAAAAAAAAGCAAAAAACAGCAGCACATGAAGCATTCATCCTGGTCAAAAAATATACAGAAATCAACATTTTAGCAGGCTAACACCACCTGTCCTTCTGCAGTCAGCATGAAGCTGACCGAAGGCTATGAAGCTGGCCTAAATTACGTATTACGTAGTTCTGGCTTATTTGGCACATTCATACTGCCTCCTGATCCAGCACTACACAGCCTGGGGGTGCAGGACTCAGTCCTAGGGGCTTCAGCACAGCCCTAATTCCCAGACACCTCAAGGTACTGGCGGGGCTGGCAAAACCCTGCTTCCCCCCAAGTGGCTCTCATGCTCAGAGTAGTCCTCGCCCCCAGGCCACCTCTGAGCAGAAGACCTGAGAAGTGATGGGAAGGGTTTCTGTTCAGGCAAAGCATGAGGAAGAAACCAGGCCCACCTGGTTAGATGATCATCAAAACCAACTGACTCAATTCTCCAAAACACTGGGTTTCAGCAAATAGCCTTCCCTGTCCGTCCTCCTCACCCTCGATAGCAGAAAGAGATTTTTTTTGTTGGAAAAGCTCTTGCCCAGATCTGAGAAGTCTGCAGAGAATAGGTGACTTGGCTATTCAATGAACTTTTTACATAATCCCTCTCTGACTGTCCATTTGTTTTATATAACAAATCAAAAGGTTAAGGATCAAATGAAATCATGCAGAAAATTACTTCAAGGCTCATAGCAACATCATCAGTACTTCATACAAAAAGCAGCAAAACAGTCTTTTAATTTTAAGTGTCTAGACAAACGATTATTTTAATCAGTAATCATAAATGAATTCCACAACCATAGAAAGATGTTAAAATCTTTAAGAGGCATAAAGTTCAGTCTCGAGCTACATAACCTGCCAACTCTTACATTAACAAATGCTCAGAAGCCAACAGGAATGTCAAATATTTTATACCGGAGCCATTAAGTGCTTTGAACATACAGTGGTAAAACCTTTGAGTTAATATCCACCATTAAAGGAGAAAGTGTAAAAATAGGAGTGATATGTCCCCAAAGGTATAGTTTTTGTATGGCTTCTCCATAATGCCATGTCAAGGCCAAACCTCAAAGAAGATAGAGGAACTCCCTGTTAAATGTTAGAGTAATTAGCCCCCCAAATGAAAGGTATACACAGATTAGTAGTACTTTGATTTTTTTTCCGATTGAAAAAGATCCTCAGTATAATGATTTTTAAAGTGTTAGAGGTTATGTATTGTAAATTACAATTGATTTGCATCTCCCTTCTTAGAAATAAAAAATATTGTTATATGGAGCTAGGATAAAAAGAGATTACATAAATGTGCTCACAGGTTGGAATCTCACTGTTCAATGAAACAGTATAAAATCAAAATATATATGTGCTTTGCAGAAGGGCAACTGCTATTCAGATAACTCTGGACAAAAAAGGTAAATATTTTTAACAGCACGTAAGAATTCTCAGATAAAAGAAACGTCTAGCACTCATAGCCAAGGGACCTGAGAACAGGAAGGACCACGCTTGTCCTCGGCGAATGGAGGATTACCATATTTAATAACTTGAATATGATTTAGACACAACCAAAGAAGCATCTGTGAGCTCAACTCAAGACAGTGACAGTGCACTTGGTGACCCTGGCAAATATCCAAGGACTCCAGAGGAATCTGAACAGGCTCCGTTTAGTAGGTTATGATACACTTTCACCAAACCCTCCTCTGTGAAAAAGCATTTTGTGAAGTCCACGTGGGATTTTTCAAATAGGTCAAATGGAATAAGATTTATACAATCCAATCTCATTGACTTGTCAGGTTCCTTAAAGCAGCAAGCACAAATCTGATGCTTAATGGGGAAAAACAAAACACTCCCCCCACCTCCCAAACACACACGACTACTCCTCCTTCCTCAACCCCTCCTAAAAATGCAGAGCCCCCTCCATGTGTGAGCTGTTCATGCTTTTAAGCAAGTATTCTCTATACCTTAGGTTAGCAGTTATTTAGGAATAACAGTCAAAATGAATCAATTGACTTGTGGAGGTGGTATGATCTATCAAAATGTGTCAGATACAGATCTGTTGCTCTTTGTCCCTGAACATCATGATAACCTAGTGGCAGTGAAATATAGAAATGTATCTGGATCCATCAAAACAATTTGCTCTCAAGCTGTATTGCTCAGACAGAACAGTACATTAACAACAGGGCAGAAGGAATAAGTAGGCTGTTGCACCTTCTGGACGAAGGAGTTCATGTAGAGTCTGAGAAAAGGTTGTACATGTGACTCCTCCCTCCAGCAATAAGGTTCATTATACAAAATTTCTCCTTGGCAAGGGTAACATGAAATTTTGCCATTCGCAATATTCATACCGCAGGAGACTCATGCCATTTTCATTCAACCATCTGGCCACAGAACATTGTTTTTCAGGGTATTATCCAGTCTGCTCAAATTTAGATATTGCATCACCTCGGTTTTACGTGTTTGGCAAGGGAAGGCAGTTTAGTTTGCCCAGCTTCTCTAAAAGTCAATGGAGAGACTCAGGTACCTTTGAAGACTTGCAAAAGTATATCCAGTTTTCCTAGCTTACGTATTTCTCCTTTTTTCCTGCCAATATATGGAATTCAAGCATTTCCAGACAACATCAATCCAGTCTGCTTAAATGAGGGTTTCATCTTTCTCACTGAGATCACAGGAAGCTCAAGGAAAATTTTGGATGGCTCCATTCACTTAGTCCACAGAGTGGTGGCACTTCACAGAACTGCGTTGGCAATAAAAATGTGTGAAAGAAGTGGAAGATCTGGATGCCAGGCTGTCTTCAGCCTGATCAGAGCTGAGGTCATGTCTCAGTAGAGTGGCCCAGTGAACACCGAGAGCTCTTTAGGCACTGTGTCACTGTGTCCAGCACATTGAAAGGGAGCAAGTGCTACAAGAGCTCAAGTCCAGCTTATTATTTAAAACGTTCAGTTGTGAGAGGACTGACTTATCTATGCATTTCCCATTAAACCATGTCCCGGTCATGCTGCTTATCACCAGGGACAGAAGCTTAGATCCCATCCCTTTCCTCCCCAGTACTGTCCTCATATAAGGTGAAGGCAGACACAGACATTGCACAGTCTAATATTTGGGGCTTCTTGGTTCAGGTACCTTTCTGCCTCATCTTAGATTGCGATATACCTTTTGGCACTCAATTCCCCAGAAAGAAAGGCTCTTCTGTGCATACAGAGTGATAAAATGTTAGTGCCTAGGGAACACTCAGACTACATGGGAGGCATCTAATGAATTTCAATGCCTGATGGATTTAATAGCCTTACTAACTAAGCAGGCTGGATCAGTGTCTAGGATTCAGCAGGGTTTAAATCATTTTAATTCCATTGTAGGCAGGATTTGGGCAGTCCGGATCATAGCCTCACTTTTTCATGTCCTTAAAACAAGAAGTAGCAACCAATACTCCAAATTGCTGTCCATACAAGTATTATAACAGTTCACAGCAACAAGCTTCACCAGAGTCCAAGTTTCTGACTCCATATGCATATATATGTTTACTTAAACTAACAGTAGTCAGCTAAGATCTGATGTAAACTCTATATAAAATAAGTTGACAAGTTTTTAAGGGTTAAGAGACTCCAGAGCTATCAAACACGAGTAACTTGCTCTCACTCTTCTAGTTATGCTACAGAGCATGTTTGTCATGGTTAGAAGCTTGTATAACAAAAGGACAAAAATGAATGAAAAATTCTCTCTATAAAGGCCAGATACTGGTTATCCTACTGCCTGAGACAGAGCTCTTGAGCAGTTAAGCTTTTATAGGGTAGAAGGACAAGGGAATATACCAGATCTATACACGAACATCTATTGTTCTTGCAAAAATCTGCGATATTATGCCTTGCTCACATTCATTAAACCAAATGATGCTCTTTCCTTAACAAAGGCATACTGCATTTACTGTTGATCCCACCTCCCAAAACAGAAGACTCACAAACACAAAATCAATTGATCAAGTGATAAACCTGCTAATTTAAACATCTTTGCTACACAAGTCACTCAAGATCTGAGCTTGAATTTCTTTCAGTCTATGAACTCACCCCAAGGAAATTAAGACAACCAAGCTTCATACGTAAGTGGTACGCACTTTTAAGAGATCAGAAACTCAGTTTGCCCTATAACTCTGTCATTCTCGCCTGCAATATTGTACACAGAGATTGTTACTTCTTTCAAAGAGAATATTGCTGAAGTAATGGGGTTGCTCAAGGAAAAGAAATGAGAATACTTTACAGAAATGAAAAAAACTTCTGTTCATGAGTATAATTGGAAAATACTGGTGCTGTCAGCTCAATAAAAGAAATGGGAATGATACTAGTACAGAATATGTAAGTAATTGATGTTTTGCTTTGCCTGCAGAACAAAGGGCTACATTCACAAGACTAGAGAAACAGTTAAGTTCATTCCTCAATTTCTGCTATTGATAGAAACAGAAGAATTCATATCTTTCTTACACTCTTCCTTCCCTCTCAGTGCATATCAGGTTGAGTTAGGGAACAATTTCCAAGAAGAGAGACTCAGGTAAGCTCTTCCCAGCATGTTGTGCAGGCTGGTGGTTAAGGCATTCTCTTCCAAAGGCAAAAGACACAGGATGAAATCCTCTCACAAGAAGAGGTATTTCAGCCCAGGCCTTCCACACTTTGGTAACTATTGCTCTCAGTTACTGTACAATAAAGAACCACTGTTTTGCAAAAATTAGTAAATTAAGCAAAATAGTTTTGGAATGACCCATGTTTCAGTTCTTTTCAATTCGTATTCATTAGAGCAGAATACAAATATACAAAATAATTCAGGTAGAAGAAAAGATAGAGTGTGAAAACAGGAGTTAGAACTCATAAACATAAAGCGAAAGGGTACCCAGTGAACAGAAAAAATAATATCACTGAATATTCAAAACAGTTACATGAAAATGCTTTTTTGACATGCTACACAATGAAACTATAGAATTAATTTCCTCCATGGATTCTTGAAGTCAGAAATATAGCAGCCAAAGAAAACATTTATATAGATAACAGAATCTGAACTATTATGTTACAATTATTGGCAGCAGCATTGATTCTCAAATTTCCAGATTTAAGTCAAACTCCTATCAATCGGAAGGAAACTGGAAATAGTCTTCACCTTGATCTTCACTGGATTCTCACTGTCTGAGAATAATTAGACTTCCTAACATGGGGTCTGATGTAAAATGATTATGTCTGTGTTCCCACAAAATTTTGTTGTCAAAGATACCATAAACACAACTTCTAGCCCGTTTTAACAGGCAAATACTTTCCAGTCCAAATTTTGTGTCAATAGCTTCTCTGTACAAGCAGCCAAACTACTCCTGCTTTATTTTGGAGCCAAGTTCTCTGTTTCATGACCATTAGTTAAAAAAAACCAACAAACCAACCCCCCCCCCCCCAAAAAAAAAAAAAAGGAAAGAAAGAAACAGGTATGACCATTAGGAAGAGTGCATAGCTTTCAGGAGAATCTCACGGGAAACAGGTTTTTCAGAAGCATGCTGGAAAAATTATCCTGGGAAGATTGAAACATTTATTCATGATAGAAGGAGCCCTTCTCTTTATTCCAGCCATCAAATACCTGAAATAGATTTGTAGTCAGCACATCACAAAATAGACGAGACTGTAGTCAAATTTGCTTTTATCATGTAAGTATATGATCTTGTTTGGCAACACTATACCACTAAAGTGAATTCAGATTCAAGTCACAACTTTAGCTTGCTACATATCTCAGATAGCCTATTCTGTTTCAGTTTTCAAGCCTGCCAGCCATCATGTCATTTTGCTTTTCATTGCTATCCCTAAGAGGAGACAATAAAGCTTTCCTATTTACAAAGAGTTACCATCAATAAATTTAAATGCTGAAATACCACTGATCATAAGAATACAAAATATTTTTCTAAAATAAGAGATTCAGACAGCACTATTTTTTAAACAGAGTATTACATGTTACCTTCCATAAAAATCTACTGAACCACCTATAAATGCATGGAAGAGAAACCATATTGTGGCAAGTCCAGACAAAGGCTGGATACGATGAAAAACACAGAAACACATTTGATATTACAGAGCTACTCTCCATCCCTATCTTGAAATTTTATAAATTTTAGCATCTTCTTCACAAGGCATTTTTGAAGGTAGTCCATTAGATACACACTATATTGCATGATCCTATAGCCCCCCAAGACAGAAGAAGACTGTATGAACATACTGTTCATCCCTCCGTGGGATACAGCAGCTGTAATGTTTATGCATGTATGTCACAAACCCCATCTGGCACTCTCCTTTTCTGGCTGAATCTGCTCTTAACACAGCTAGACCAAATCAAGGGACATTATGAGAAGACTATGAAACAGTCAGACATTCCGGTAATCTGAGGCAAGTTTTTCTCATAATGGTGGAATCTAGGAGGAATCTAAGCTATAAATATAGATAATGGAAAGACAGTCCTAGTACACTACTTTTTCTTCTGGTAAGAAAAAGTAAACAGTACTGTGAGCTACAGTTGCTGCATAGTTATGCTATAACTCTGCTTGCTGGAGCTGCTCAGTGTGTATCTTGAAAAGAAAAAAAAATTACAATGACTGAAATTGGAAGCTAAAAAGACGCCACTTAATCATGAGCTTGAGTTTAAAACAAATACCTCAATTTGGACTTAAATTGCTTTTTAAAAACACTGCTTTGATAAAAATTGAAAAAAATCTTTATAATTAATTCTGAATTGAAAGAAAAGAAAAGAAAAACTTCCTTTCCTAGAGGAACAACTCTGCAAAAATAAGGTGAATTCACGAAATGCTCTGATGTTCTTGATTTTTCACTTTCTTGCTAAATATTTGGCCCAAAATTCAAGTGTAGCTATAAAAGAACTGACATATTGTACTGAACTCAGTGGATCATCATAGTATGATGGGGTGAGAATACCAGGCAAGGGTAACACCACAGCTATATAGGCTCCATACGGCGGGCAGAAACCAAACCCAAACCCAAACTCTACACCAATCTCTGTGGCAGGTCAGCAGGAATTTTAAGCAAGGGCTAGCACAATGTGACAGTCATATAAATTAAACCCCAGTTTTAGACACCTGGATGTTCACAGTCGCCAAGTGACCTTCTTGCAGGTCGTCCTGGATTGGCACTACTGACTGGGAAAGAGCCGTGAAGCATCTCAGTGCAGACAGCACAGCCATGGACACAAAGAGGCCAGAAGAGAAACAGGCTGTGCCATGGGAGCCTCACACTCAGTCTCCCCTAACCAGGGTACTCATCACTCGACACAGTCACCTCACAGAGTACCACAGCCTTAGAACAAAGAGAAATATCAACACCTCCTCCCACTTCCAAGCAGCCTGGGTCTCTGAGCGAGCTCTAGGAGTCATTTGAGAAAGGACTGCGAAGAGTATGCCATAGCAGATTTCATTATTAAACAAGCAATTTTATTCTTTCTGGCCCTGCAGACTATCAAGAAAATTGTTGCATTAACTCATAGTTGTCCTAATACATTGCTACTTACGTGCTAAATACCTATTTAACCTGAAGTTCAGGTTGCTGAAATAATTAATACAACCCTACATCAAGCACAAATATTACAGTCTTAGTAAACAAACAAACTACCTAAAACTCCAGGACTGAACATGATCAGGGATGTTATTGCATATAAAATACAATTAATGCTTCAGAGCTGTTACTGGGTGTTTTTTTAAACACAGGAGAACTACCAAAAAAGGAGTCCCTCTGCTCCCGCTTAGAGTCACTAATCATGCATTTCAGAGTTAGGCAATGTCAGAAGAAAGGTTGCCTGTGCAAAATTAATCCAGTCCCTTTGGGTATACACATTATGATACAGTCTTGTAATTACGCATTCACACACTGTTTTTCCCCTCAGGATCACTGCTGTATTCAGTTCACAGGAAGGAAGAGTACTCTGCTAAAAATCAGCTGGACAAGCTTCCGTTTCTCTTTTGTTTCATCTTCCAGGGTCGATATGTGGTCCTGTGCCACCGTATTTACTGCCTCCTGCCCAATCTTGCTCCACTAACAGAATTAGCGTCCTCCTGGGCTTTTCAGCCTTGCTCATCACCGTGATACTCAAATGGTTCACGTATATTAACTGATTTATTTTTTAAACATTTCTCTGACTGAGATAGTATTATAACCGCTTCTATTTGGAACGTGAGGAGTTGTGTCATTTGGAAATTCAGGTATAAAGTTTCCACTCCCTTTGAGCAGGCATAAACCGAGAGTTAATGAATTCAGCTGAGCACCCAGAAAAAGAACACATGCAATCAGTGCCCATTTGTGGAGGTCTGGTTTAAAAGATTCATCTAGTATTCTTATATAAAACTTATGGCAGGTATGGAATCCAGCTTCACAACGGAAAATTTAACTGCCTTGAGCCTGAAACTCTCTTTCTGAGCTGCCTTGTGACATTCAGAAACTTTCAAATTTCACAGCAGATTAAAAGGCATTTTACAGAAAAACAAGCTCCATTACTGCATAGTTCGGATTCACTCCCTCTCTCTCACTCACTCTGAGAAATTTGGATTGCATTGGTAATGTGCTCCTCCAGCATCACTGTTGGACTCCTTTTGCTCCGCTGCCATCTTTCTTACTCTTGATTCTTCACTATCCCTTTGATCCACACCATGGGCCCAGGCTTCAAGCTTTCCCAGTCTCTCCTCCTCAAACAACTTATCCTGAATTTAGCTTTTTTGGCCTAACTGTTATCATGTGCTTTTCCTTCTTTTACCTCAAGCCCTTCTTTTTCCACCTGAGTCCCTGCACTCACTGTCAGGTCATCCTCTGCACCTTTGTCTAGTTAGTTCTTTCCCTCATTTGCCAAATCCATCTCTCTGCTTGAATCTGTTTTTCAGAGTCAGGCCCTTCCCAAATCCTTTTCAACTTTCATGGCCTTCTCCTTGTAATCTCTCCCCCTCCACCACTTTTGATGGGAGAATGATTTTATTCCAAACACACTCAAAATCCTGTTAAAATTTTGGAAAGACAACATATTTGTTGACACTAAGTTCCAGGAATATGCAATCCCTGCTGGTCACTGTGGAGTCTGGTATCTGCACAAATAAATAACTTTAATACAATTTTAACAGAACTTTCATGTCATTTTAGAGAAAATTAGTATTTTTACTTAATAGCACAGACATGGGGAAGGAGACTGTCTTTCAGCATCATCCTTTTAGGTACAATGCTCTTTTGAAAGAATACCTGCATCTGCAGGAGCTGGGAACAGTTTTATGCCTAAATGTCTCATGGTATGATGAAACCTTATATTGTGCACTTCTTCAGTCAGGGACATTTGGTCAATTTTCTTATATAAATCATATCTGTCCGTGATTTTCAAAGTGTGAATAGTAATGAAGTTGCATTTATGATGCTTAATTTGATTTTTGATTTGGCCTCTGTGGGTCAGTGCCTCAGAGAACTGCTACTGCTGATAGGCATCATCATGTGAAGAAATCTGCATTCAGGCCAGCTGTGTTTATGTATCATTCACACTGGTATCATACAATGAAGAAAATCACAAATTTGACTCTAATTGTGGCAGCTGTGTTCAGTGAAGTGTCCAAATTAGAAGCGACCTATAAAAGACTATTACTTGTAAAAGGAATGTGCTCTGGGAAATTTTCTGCACAATGGAATATTTTGGGAGCAAGCTTTCAAAACAAATAGGAGGTTATATATGAATAAAAACCATGAATGATGCATGTAACCATGAATGAACTTTCTGAGTGTATCATTGTGCCCTTTGATAGAAAATATTTCTCAAAAATCTCAAAACATTTGAGTTTCAAGTCCCAGTAAAACTGGCTGAAGCAGGACCTGACCAAGAAAAAAAAAAAATTAGAGCACAGTTTTAAAAGACAAGAGTAAGAATATTCTGCAAACATTAAAGCTAAAGCTCTGCATACACTAAAAGCAAAAATGTAACTTCTGCAGCATAGATTGTCAAACCAAAAAGCATTACCTCATCAGGAGATCTGAATCCAGGAATTCCAGCCAATTTGCTCGTCTGCCTGGTGGTTTTGTCAGCTGAATGCTGGATTTATTTATAAATTACATCTAAACTCTTCTGTTGTGCCACACAGACCTCACTGATAGAAGGATTTACTGAAAATGCTGTGCTGAAATCAATGAAACTCACCTCATAAAAACCAAAACAAGACAAGAAAATTCACATAGGTTTTTAAATATAGTTTAAATTTTTTTTCAGTTTGTTTTTTCTTCAAAACATTGGCTTCCCAGAAGTTTCACTGTTTTCTATATGTTCAAGAAAGTAGATTTGTGGAGATTTCAGCATTCAGTATTTTTTCTATTTCAGTACAGCTTGCACCACAATAATAGCCTGGTGCTTGCTTCACTGACTGCCTAAAATACTTACAGAAAAAAATAAATTTAAAATGACTGAAGCCTCTCTCAACTTCCAAAATAAATAAATAAAAGTTTTAAAATTTTTGAGAATCAGACTCTGACAAGGTTTGGAATATGAATGACGTGGGTCTGGGTTACAGGAGATTTGTTGCAGAAAGATTTAAATAGAACATTCAATTTGTGGCTTAGTACTGCAGTACTCTGGGCATTTTTTGCTAACTCCCCAAAATATGACTGAATTCTCTATGTGCTAAACATAAATTCCACCCTTAAGTGGGTCATTAAGGTCGGCTTTATATAAAACAACCCATAATGTAAGGAAAGCTGTATGATACTCCCATAGACTTAGAAAACATGGTCTAGATGAAATCTTCATAAAACGGCACGTTTCTGCTTGAAAAAAGCTCACTCAAAGACTTCTTAAAAACAGGTTTTGGTCAAAATGAAATGGTTCTCCAAAAAGAGCTCTGTGTGGTTTCACCTGAGACCCATCTCAGTCTCTTTGGAACAGAAAGAATTGTGGATATTCCAGAGGAAGGATAAGAACTCAGCAATACTGGGAATTTCAAGGAATAGCCCAAATTCAATCCTATGAAATTCAATACATACAAGCATGCTTGGGCAAAAAATATCAAGTACACCAATAAATGAGTAATGGCGTGCTGGACAGCAACAGGACCAGGAAAAACAGCAGATCATGAACAAATAGGGACCAACCGCATGATGATGTCGCACATATGCATCCAGAAGTAAACCTTCTGATGTGCTTACTTAGTACTGACATGGCTGGAATACCATGTCTGTTATTGCCCAAATCACAGTAAGACACTGATAGGCAGATTAGGAAAAGTCCAGAAGACAGCAGCAGAAATGGTCAGATGAGGTGTTTGGAAACACAGTGTCACGAGGAAAAACTGGAAGACTTATAATTGTTCAACATACACTATGGACAAGAAGCAACACGTAAAAAGTAATGCAGATATGAAGACAGCTGTTAATGAAGAAGATAGGGAGAGCATTTTACTAAATTCTCTAAGTCTGCTGCAATATTAATATATTAAGCATACAAATAGTAATTGGATTGTGGGTACTGACCCACTACGGTGGTTAGGACTTCCAGCATATTATTTTTTTCCCTAGACTAGTTAAAGATCCAACCACATAAATTTGGGCCTCTGAAATACTATTAAGGAGCACATGGATAGAAACATAAAATTACATAAACAGGTCCTTGGAAGATTTTCTGAGGTTAGGACTAACCCTCAGCATTCACAGGAGGAAGATGTGTGTGCCTGAAAGACGTAGGTGCCAAGTGAGTAGAGAGAGGCCCATGAATGAGCACTATATTCTGACACAGCTTGGGCTGTTGAAGGGGAAAACCATATTTCTCTTGATGTCTCATGTAGCGGGTTCAGCATGTAGTGGAGCATCACCACCTCTGTCAGGAAGGGCCCTCTTTCTGGAGCAGCAGGTCTCCATCACATCATCGTGCATATTACTGCCAACTGCATAACTCAAACCCTGCAGCAAAGGTGGTATGATTCAGGGAAAATTGGCTTAAGCATGTTTCTGTAACCTTTCTGTTCAAGCCCGGACAAGCTTCAGTCATGTATCTTATGTTGTCTAAGCTGACCTCTGCCTCATAGCAGAGGGCAAGATCATTTTGCAGCTTCTGGTGAAGATCTTGAGGTACATCCTCCAGCTGCGTCTTCAGAGAACAACCCATGGCTCCAGACCCTCTCACAAGGGAGGCTGGCTGGGTCATGCTCCACTGCCCGCTTCTTGCAATAAAAACTTACTCACATAAACGGGGCACCCCACAGAGAATAAAAGGATAATAGGATCTCCCGTGCTTTAATAAGAGGCTGGAGCTTTTATTCACATTTTAACTTGCTTCATTAAAAAATCCTGATTACTTCTGGAGTGTGGTCCTATCTCCCTCGGGACAAACACGCCATGAGAACAAAATTCATTTTCACTGTGACTCTCTGTTAGCAGCAAAGATGTCTTCCTTTTTTGTGTACCTTGTCTCAATGGGAAAAGAGCTTGTGCAACAAGTGCTAAAAATACAAGCAGTTTATATCTAAGAGAAAGTACTTCTTTGCACTGAGTAATGGTCAAAACAATGGATTTGTAAGAAATATATCTTAAAGTTTACTTCTTTGGAGCAGCTGCAAAAGGTATATGATATGTTCACATGTTTGAAGAAAGCCTGCATTTTGCTGAAATACTGAAGTGATTTCAGCTTCCTCATGCCTGAACAAAAGGCAGAGATTTTTTTTTTTCCATTTGCAGTGCTGTCATTAGAATATCGATTTTAAGACAAATAAAAGAAGAGTAGAAATAAAAAGCCTGTAATTTATAGAGAAACTCAGAAACCGATAGGCATACTTTTAACTTGCCACTTTCAAATCTTCAGCTACACATATTTTTCCAAACACAAGTAGCTAGTTTGCTGGTTTAATTATGTATATAATTATAAAGCATTGTTGTGAATTTAGTCTCTATTACGTTCACTGTGTTTAGTACACTGTAGTTGTTTTTCACGCAACAATCAGACCTCCCTGGACTGAAATGTAATCTTCTTGGATGTTTTTTCACTGCCATGTAATCACACACCATTCAATCATTTTAGACTGGTATCTACTTCTCACTCTCTTCAGCAACTCTAATGGACGACCCTTGTCCCAAGTTCATTCACTCCAACTTCACGACATATTGCACCCAATAATACATGTTTCCATCTGACTAGCAGTAAGCAATACAGAAGCAATACAGATATTTGCATCGCATTCGGCTCGCTCACAGCAGTGCAGTTGATCAGACACAATTCTACCTGACACAGTGGTCATTTATCTGAGTTTAATGTGCAGTCTGTATTTGATTTCTGCTTACAAAATTTGTTGTGAAGCTTGCTGGCACTTTCTTTTTTACCAGATTGTTGGAAAATTACAGGTAAAAGACACAATGTAAATATAAAATCCATATACATGTACACAAGGGTAATAATTTTTTTACCGGTTTTGTTTCCTTTTAAGATGAACCAAAATTTAGAAGCAGAGGAAAAAGAATTGTCTTTGTATTCATGTAACAGTAAGTCAACATCTACATGTTTCAATTCTAGTATGGCTACTGAGACTTATGGGAAAACCTAAGGCCACAATTTTCTCTCATGGTAAATCCTGATACACTAAAAATAGACTTTTTCTTATATAGCTTAAATCTTTGGAACCATATGTTAACTCAAATATATGTAAAGTGTACATGAGTTCTATCACAACAAATCAATGAGTAAGAGATACAGGAAGAAGACAAATTGAGTGTGGAGAAAGGAAAAGAATAATTTCATCACTTAAATATTTACATTATACATGAAAATTATACATCATATGCACCTCAGTTTATGCGGTCCGATAGTTTTAAAGCACAGGAGGCTGACGTGGATGAAGGTATCAGGAAACTGAACAAAACCAGAGATAAAGTCTTTTCATTGAATGGTGCCTGGAGCTATTAATTGGCGAATATTGCTACTTGACTACATCTACCCTAGCAAATACTTTTTTTTTCCCATTCCTCCCTTTTGGAAGCAGGCAGGGAAAAAAGAAAGGCTGGCGATGAAGATGAATGGGGCTATCACCAAATGCCTGAGAGAGTTCTGAAAAGGAAAAATCACAACGTCTGCAGTTTGTGGGTTGTTTGTGAAAGTAGCTGAGCTGAACAGCATTTCCGAAAACTTGGGAGAAAAAATTAAGATTTATGTAAGAGCAAAGATGTGCTTTGAAGCTTTCTTGCTTTTTACCATTTGCTTTGCTGACCCTTAAGCAAGCAGCTAAATAATGTTCTGCTTTGAATAAATTACTTCTGACTTGCTTTAATTTACTTACAAGTATGAAAAACAGGACCAAGATAGTTGAGGTGCAGCACTGATGTGAAAGAGGCATACACCAGAAGTGAAGTCCTTCAAAAGTCACATAAAAAAAATTCATTCTTCTTTTACCCAAAGTGACTGAAGCACTAAGTAGTGCTAAAGTCTAAAGTACAGTTAAAATAGCCTTCTTAAAGGCTGTAAGCAGCAACAGTAGTAACAAAAAATAGTTCTCCCTGCACTTCCCATTGGCATTTAACACACAGATATGGATGGATGGCTTCTATTAGCATCACAGGAGAAATCCATCTACAGTTGATAGCACCTAGTCCACTGTGCAAAGGCCTCAATCACACATCATTGTTCACTAGCCTCTCCACTCAATAGCCAATATAGAAATGTAGTACTCAGAAACCTGTATTAAGTATACAGGTTTCACATGCAGTGCATAATACAAGGCAAAACATGTCAGCATGGTGATTCAAAAACCCAACACATTTAAACAATGTAGTGCCTAGAGCTTGCTCACCAGAAATGCTTAGCACAGAGATGTATCTGACATCCCATTTCTCTCCTAAGTTAAAGCAGCTGACTCAGTGCTACAAACATCTCAGGCCACCAAAGACGGAAAGGCTCACTCTCTGCCTAAGAAGAACTGCCCCCCGCTCCAAAAACCACCCCAAGAAACCCTTCCTTTTTCAAATAAGGGAGTAGTTTAAATTATATTTTAAAACACAGCTGTGTTTTATACACAGCTGAGACCAGTCTGGAAGGTAACATCATCATGATTAGAATCACAGTCAGACATGGGAGATATCCAATTTTCTTCTTCCAGCATGAGGCATTTCAAAGTGAAGAGTGTGCTGCAACCACCAAGTTAAAAGGGGTTGAAAACCACCCTTTTCTTATTGAGGTTGAGGCTACTGAATGAGCCACAGAGATTTCACAGAACTGAGGGTAAAGACCCCAGGACTGCCTCCTCCCATCACAGTTCCTGCTGGAAACACATGAATGTTATACAAAAGACAGGTACCACCATTACTTTCTCTGATGGGTCATTTAAGAGAGTGCCCACCCTGTCTCCTGATGTGAAGGGCCTGAATCCATTATTAATTAATTCAACAGTTATCCTAGTGTATTAATAGTGTGTGGTAGAAGTACTACAGATGCATTACCATGCTGCAACCTTCAACCGTTCTTTAAAACCTTTTGAAAAGTACTTTTGTCATAATCAGAGTCATTAAAATGCTCTTATTAGCAGAAGGCTTGATGGTGATGTTCATTCTCTGCAACTGGAAAAGCATTAGAGGCTGGACTCTCTGGATCCAACAATTTTGAATGGCGCCAGTGTTAAACCTGATCTTAAACTCTGTCAGTGCTCAGTGTGAAAAGAAACAATTTTAGAGCCAAATCTTCCTATAACTCCTATCAGTGCCTTGAAGTGACGTAGGCTATAATGGTTCCCTCAGTTGTCTTCTGTCTGTAGAGGGAAGGCAAGGACTGAGCAAAGCAGTGCAGTCTTGGGCAGGGGTAAGCTCCCGGGAGTTACTGCTATGGTTCTTCTTCCCCATTCCCAGTTATGCTCTCTATGGGTTGCCACTGAAGTCAAGCACTGGTATCAAGTAATCTTCCCCACCTGCTAAACTGAATTTGCAGGCACAAATTAAACATTCCTCCCTCTACCCATGGAAAGATGCTTCAAAAAAAAAAAAAAAAAAGAAAAAAAAAAAGAAAAAGCTTATCACATATAC
Source organism: Haliaeetus albicilla (assembly GCF_947461875.1). Taxonomy (NCBI): domain Eukaryota; kingdom Metazoa; phylum Chordata; class Aves; order Accipitriformes; family Accipitridae; genus Haliaeetus; species Haliaeetus albicilla. The sequence goes on along the minus strand of NC_091485.1, from coordinate 34,740,073 downwards.
TTCTGATACACAAAAAATGCAACACTCGAGTCCTTTAGGAGATGCTTGATCATCTTTTACCACCCATGTAAATCACACCTGAATACTGACTAGCCGAACTCCCCAAAAGGCAGAATATTTTCAGATCTCCCTCATTCAGATTTGTGTTTACTGACATCTACTGGCTGTTGTGACTCACATCTGCGTTCGCCAGTGGAATTGAGAGAGGTGGGTCACTTTTGCGCTGCTGTAACTCCAGCAACTTTTAAGAGCATCAGTAACATTAGGGGAAACTGGTCCTTCCTGTCCCTATGTATAATACAGAAAATCTAATTTACATGTACTACTTCTAAAAATTATCTCTCTAAAAGTATGATTGATTAATAAGCTACCTATTAAAATATCTCAAGTAAAAGGACACACAGTGGAATAGAGTTGCCAAATTCAGCCCTCCCCAAGTACCTTTCTCCTTTGTGAAATCCAGGCAGAATCCAAGGAGAATCCTCCTTTAACCAGGCAACACAGGCTTTACAAAGAAACACTGCTTGTTGAATACAGTTAATAAAATGATCTATTGGACCACAAGAGTTAGTTAGATGATGCTTCTCTCACAGTGTATTTTGCCAGCTGATAGAGAAACAGATCATTCAGTATAATGAGATGATTCACTGGCACCCATTAACTATTTAGGAAAGAATACTTTCCCCCAGCTAGTACTCTACAAAAAATTTTAGGCAAGCAGAGAATAACCAATATAGCCTGAAAAACAACAGATGACACATTATTCAATGTGATAGATGTCGCAGGAATTTTTCCAACTGAAATCCCAATGGTTTTGTCACCTCACCTGAAAGATGGCAATTTCAGGGAAGTTTCACCTTCTATTGTGCCTCAGTATTGGTTAAATGTAGTCTGGGAAACACCACCGCCTCTTGACTCAAAATCAAACAATGTGCTCTGAAATACTGTCTGAAAGGAAAGGAAGTCAGGGTTGGCTCTTCAAGTAAACGTAGCTGGTCAAGATGAATGACAAAATTTGATTCACCTTTAAAGAATTTCAGAATCACAAATTTTCTTTAGTATGACAAATTCTGCTAGGACTTGAATTAATCTTCTGAGAGAAATATTCACAAGCTTACCATTTTAATACTAAATTAGCTAAAGCATTCACAAGAATGTTTCACAGGAATTCACAGGAAACAGTTTCTTTCTGAGATGAATCTGAGAAGAGCCAATAGATGGCCCAGTTTATGACTTTAGGACGTTTTCCAGCCAAAACTGACTGTTTGCCTAAAATCAGCCAATGCTTTCTGACACCATCAAAATTAGAGCAAGTAGCAAGGCTCATAACAAAGTGGCATTCTCCCATTAGCAATGAGGAAAGAATTTCTGGTTCCTGAAATTTCAGTTTTTCCTTTCTCTCTCGCACACTGAAATCTTTTAATAAAAGTACCATAGACATTAAAAATATTTACCTCCATCAATGCTCTTACGTAACATAGATAGCTTTTAAAACATGGAGTACTGGATAGGTGTCTGCTTTAAATGAATCATGCTTTCAAGAGATTCATTCGTCCATGGAAGAATTTTAGATACCTGGATTATTTAGGTCAAATCTCCTAAATTTTAGAGAGGAAGGGCTAGAAGGAGCTACTGATCTCTTGTGGATGAACAGATGAAATAGAATACTCATTGCTGAAGAGTGATGCAAAAGAAATAGGCATCAAACTGAAGGCAAAACATGGGATTTCAGGCAAAAAGTCTCACAGGAACCCAGAAGACATAAAGAATATCTGAACAGACACTCAAGAGTTGGACAGTTCACTATCAAAAGCAGCTCAACTTTGGTTCATATATTCATAGTCTAGAGATGAATCAGAAAAATTCAAATTAATATTCCAATAAACTAAGAAGTGCATATATAGGCATATCTATATTCTGTGCCACATGCTGAGAAGGGGTTTCCAAAATTCTGTTATCACACTTCTCTGAATATATACAAAAAAAGTTTTACAGTGTCAGACAATACTGCATGCCAGAAAATTCTCATGGTGTTGCATCGCCAAATAATATTCCTTTTGTTCCGTTCTGTTAGGTGCTACCCAAGATGGCAAGGGCAAATTAGGAAGCTTAGTAATATCACAGATAAATGCTCCCTTTAAATATGGAAATGCATTCTACAGCTCCCAAAATAAATTCTCAGATGAACACATATCATCCTGTGAAGTTTAATTAACTAGTGTTTGTGTTGTGTTTTTTTAAACAGCAGCCTTTTTGGAACAGCCTACAGAAGCTTCTTTAGATGGCCACTGAAATGTTCAGGTCTAATCTTCCCTCTGTGGAAGAGACACACTGGTTTCTGAAAACTTCACTGGTCAAATCCCTTAGCATGAAACTATGAAAAAAATTATAAACAAATTATATATTTATTTATATAATAAAATATCATTGCTACATAACCCTGCTAATAGAACTGAATGAGGGCTAATCCACTAATTTAACAGGAGTATCAAGCATGCTGTATTTTGGCCTGATTTTTTGTTTATAATTAACTTCAATTCTGTCATCTAATCTGTTAACCATATTGCTAAAACAAAATTTTTGTCCAGTATATAATTAAAGTTTTATCTTTAAGGACAAAATGCTGAGATAAAAAGTCCATTGTTAGAACGACAAACATTAATTGCTATTCTTCCTTATTGTTGGAGAGAGACAGACACCACTGGCTTGATTGCAGTCATTTTTGGGGAGGCTCTTATGATTCTAGTATGTGAGAGAAGCACAAAACAGAACCATAAAGCATGGCACCTAGTTTACAAGCAGCAAAGCATTCATACTTTTACATGTGAGAAGCATAATTTTAGCACTGTGAATAATGCATGATTATAAACACGATAAAGGAGATGACTATGAAGAAACCCTACTCATAATACCAATTTTCTGTTTTCCTATTTTCTACAAACCGTCCTGAAGCCTTCCTCAAAAAACAAGATGATAAAGCAGAGAGGCTGCATACCTTGAAGATCACCAACACCTTGAAGATCTGTTAACTAAGAAGCAAAAGCATTCTAAAATCAAAGGCCATTGCTAGTAACCCAGCGCTCTAAACTCCCATCTAAAGAACATCAATGCCATCTTACAACCCAGTCAACACAGCTCCCGAGTTTCAACCAGAAATTAGGAAATAGCTATGGCAGATCAGGAAGTATACAGGTAATACAGTGTTTAAAGAAACACCAGCTAAGACCAAACATCACAAGGTAAAATGAAAATGTAGTGCTGTAGATGGACATACACGCTAATCCTAAATGAACTTAGTGGGATACCAGAAGTAGTGTAACAACATTAACATGGCATACTACATTGGTTAAAATGCCTGAGGGGAGGGTTACTGTGAGTGCCTAATATAGCCTCTTTTCTAAAGGGTTACTGCAGAAACAACTAGTTTCAAGACCCAGACTGTCTTTGCATGATTGTATAGACAACATTTCATTTTTTGTAAACAGATGAAGCATATTTTTTAAGCAGGAGCAGTTATTACAGGGGCAATCTATATTTTAAGACTTCTATGTCACTGTAAGTAAAGGTAGCAAAATTAACTCTTTTTAACCAGTGGCTATTTTAGCCTTCTTCAAAGATGGAGCTATACAGATCACATCAGGTAATATTGAGAAGAAAAAGGGAATGATGTCCCTTTGGGGGCACATGATGTTATAGAAATAGGATACTCAATTTCCCACCAGTGCAAGAATCTTTGCTCATGTGTGAATCTGAACAGCTCAAGCTCCAGTAAGACCAAAAATCCAAGTATTAACAGCCTATTACAGATTTCTTAGGGTAGGTTGCCTTCTGGAATTGCTAGACTGATTACATGTAAAGTTACAGATTATTTTGCTTCCATTCCTATTCTTAACTGTTGTTATTTATTAATAAACATAACCTTGCTCTAGAGCCTTTTATTGGTAAAACTCAAAAGCACTTTTCAGTATTGGTATTTAGTTAACTCTTTATTGTTTGAGACATTGAAGCACAGGAGAAAGTGATTTCTTTGGTTTCTCTGGCAAGATACCTAAGGGGGAAAGAAAGAAAGAAAGAGGGGTGATTAAGGGAGCACAGTATTAAAGATACTATCCAAGTAACAAGGTCTTTTAACTTCAGTGTCCAAATCATACTCTTTTTATTCATCCCTAACAGAAATCCTGAAGGAGCAATGAATGCCTACCTAAAACCATGCAGTGTCTTTTAGAAGAGGCCTGCTTTACTTGGACAATAGTGGGAATGACAATGTCTAATCTTTTAGCAGTAAACATACCAGATCCACAATTGAGCAATAATAATCTAAGAAGAATTTGTTACCACGGTTTGGTTTTAGCAAGCCATGCAGAACCGTATTGGAAACCTACAGTATTTCATCACCTGAAGGAGTTACAGAATGAACTCTAGCGTGTGTCTTATACTTAGAATCCTATAATATTTCAAAAGATGCCTTTTGCCCATGTTTATCATTTCTCAGTGATCACAGATGAAGAATATAGTCAGAGAGACAGCTTTTATTGTTAATCCTGTAAATGAAGTCTGGAGTTTGAAAAGCAAGATATGTTCCTTGTGATCATTTATCAGAAAGATTTTGACATTCACAACTTCATTAATAACTTTGCCGGTGACAGAAGACAGACCAATGTTCTTGTCATCCCGCAAGGCATCATCACTATCAGCATCACTGAAAGGGTAAAATGTTTCCAAATATATGTTTCTCATATCAGTTTTAAATGTATAATGAAGTAAGAGTCTGACAGCCAAATTAGAACAAATTTTTCTTCAGAATATTTGAAGATGGAAAAACCGAAAAGATTTTTTTTAGTTCAAGGGAACTACAGTACATTATAGAAAAACATTTACATTTATTCTTTGATACTGACTGATTGCCATTGGAACAGGTGACCAAAAACCCCCAAAAGCATACAATCTATAGGCAAGAAGCTAACAAAAATTTGTGCATGTCTTCAGGATATCTATACTCAGACATACATGAGACTGCTAAAAATATAATAACAGTATGATTGTTAGAACACATACTTACAATTTTTAAAAGGGTGGTAACACATTAGATTGCCTTCACAAAAGAGAACTGCACATGGATTTGTAAAACTATAGCGTTCTCTCTGTCAAATAGATGTTAAACCCTTTTTGAAAGTACTTATCTAGACTGAAGGCTATTATATTCTCTTTTTTTTCAGGCTCAGATATCAAGTTGGATCATTGAATTTATTTCCAAACACAAGACTGAAAATACAATGCAGTGACATGGCTAATATCTGAATTTAGTACATATAAATTCTGAGATTAGATTACCACTATTACCAACTTCAAAAAAGCAAGAGGACACTCTGTTCTTGGATGTGCAATTGCTACTCCCAATGAACTCCAAAGGCATTAAAAAATGAATCAGTGCGTGCTATGTGAGTAAAGAAATAAAGTTTACCTATGTGGAGCCTCTTCGCCTCCCAAACTGCTCATGAAATGTAAGACCATTTGGACCTAACTTTTTGGAGAGAACTAGGTGAAGCTACAATGAGAGGAGACTTCAGCAGAAAGAAAATCCACGATGGACACTAAACATCAATATAAATTCTCCTGAAAAAAATGGCCATTTCTCCTGTGCCGAATGGAAGCTGAACTTCTCTACAAACTTTCCCTCTTCTGTGCCTGCAGAGGTCTTCTAAACGTCTTAACCAGAGTAACTGGAGGTAAGCGCTTACTCTGCAGCATGTCACTCTTCATTGAAAGAGACTGTGGAGCTGCTCCAGAGTGAACTCAGTGACTGAACTAAATATTCAGGATCAACTGAGAGTAACATATTTCCGTGTGAAACACAGCCAGAGCAAACCTGCCAAGTCTTATGCAATCTGCGTTCAGCAAGGGACTTGCTTCTACTTCTTCAGTCTCCTGTTTCCCACTACCATACCAGCCATCGAGGGGAGCGTCTGCCTCAGTCTGGCACGCTGAGTATGACTCCCTGACTTGAGCCTACTACGTAGTACTAATACCTAATTCTCTCCTGGCTCATCGAAGGACCCTATATGCCAGACAAAACTCTTCGGTGAATTTCATGCTCTGTAACCCATGTCTTCCAAAGCTGCATGCACCTGGCAGATGGGTACTGCCATGCTCCAGGGGAGAGGTGTGATGATGTGCTGAAGTGCAGCAGAGTGCGAACTGGCAGGGCTCTGTGCTCAAAGAAACCCCAGAAGAATCCAGATTTTCCTCTGCTACAGCCTAACATTATGACCCCTCTCCATCAAGTGACCTCACACCCATGAACCATGCACAAGTACAGCCAGGTGCACATTTCTGCATACATGAGGTTTTGCATGTTGAACAAGAGATAAATGGAGATATCTGCTGAATTTCAGAAATCCATTTAAAAAGAAAAATCATACTCATGGAACTACAGAATTATGTCGGTAAGAAACCAGGACATTCTACATGGGACCAACTTTGAAGTTTTATCAGGTTGCTCGGGGTCTTGTTCAGTCACATTTTGAATGTCTGCAGCAATGGGGATCTTTCTGTGTAACCTGCCCTCATGTTTGACCATGCTTAAGGTGAAGAACGTGTTCCTTATGCCTGGCTGCAACTTGTGTCCATCGTTTCTCATTCTTTCACTGCACACACCTCAGAGTCTGTCCTCTACCAGATTCCCCTCTTCTCTTCTCTTCTCTTCTCTTCTCTTCTCTTCTCTTCTCTTCTCTTCTCTTCTCTTCTCTTCTCTTCTCTTCTCTCCCTTCATACATCATATGCTCCAGCACCCAAATATACATCAGACATATAAAACAAAATGGTTGTAATTGTTTCTAATGCTGATTCTGTCAGCCTCTATGATACAACTGAATATACAATACAATATAAGCAAAAGTGTTTCACCAGTGCAAAGTCAACTGGGGTAACTGTACTTTTCTCATAGTATACCTATACTACACTATAAGCATTTGTGCTCATATTGGCACTACATTCATTCCTGGAGGATGTTGAGCTTTTTGGTAAGCTCCCTGAATTATTTCTGACTGACCTGCAGAACAACTTGCCTCTCCTTCCTAAACACCCACGGAGTTAGTTGCAGGAAGACAACAGAAAACTAGCAATAATGGAGTGGAATTAGCTGGTGTCCACTCCACAGGGCAGTTGCTCTAACAAGCAACAAACTGTCATATCTCAAGTTTCAACCTATACTTCCTGATGTGCTTATTAACTCAAATTAGGAAAAAGACATACGGCATTCAGCTTAGGGCTTTAAGTATGGACATAACTTGCACGTCAATAGTCCCAGAATTTATTTTGAAGAAAAGCAAACAACACACACACAAAGGAAAAGAAAGGCTCCAAGATTAAACTGAAAGACTGTGCAGATGAATCTTACTTTGCGGTTTTGCTTTCTGTAAGTGGTCAGGGATAAGATCTGGCTCTTAGAATAGATTTTCAGACTTAACTCAGAATTTCCTAGTTTGGTCAAAGCAGTTAATTTAGAACTCCCCAGTGACTAAAATGTAATCTGCAGCTTTCATTTTACAAGCTATTACACAGATTGAATGCTATAATCATTTTTCTTTGTAATATAGGCCACTGGCAAGTATATTTCTTTATTTTAATTGTGCAGAACTTGAGAAGTGGGACGCTAAAAGACATTTTTTAAACATTCTTGATAAAAACCCACTAAATCAGCCCCATGTCACATCATGCATGCTTAGTACATGTGCATGGTGAGGAGGGGCTCACAGCAGCTGTATCACAATGTACATGACAACTTAATACTACCAGAGAGGGTACATATAGTGTCCTAGGTATTTAACCTTGGTGTGGAATGACTACTTGACTAATAAAACAGATGTGGTGAGCTGTACATAATGGAGGGGGTGGCATGGGTAGGAAAGGGATAAGAGCTACTTTTTCTGGGCACACTCCCCAGCTCACACTCTCAAAAGAATTATGTGCTGCTGCAACAGTGAACTAGTAAATGCCAGAAGAGAGGCATCAGCACCACCACCAGCCAGGTGAATGTGCTTTGTGAGAAGAAATAAGCAAACCTATAACTCCGGCAGATTTTGAATTTGCATTCTCTCTTCGATCTGAATTGCAGTTGTCTCCGCAGGCTAGAGAGAGAGGAGCAGGATGTAAGACACACACCAACAGATTTAATATAATTTGTTTTATTCTAATAGGTAAGCTGGCACTGGCAATTTTCAGATCAATTTTCTTCCCAACAGAAATTTCAGTGCAGATCTGCAGTAATTCTGTTTCAGTAACAAGCATTGTGGAGAACAGCTGTTATTTAGTGAGGATTCAGACTTGTTACACATTCCACAGTCCACTCAGCCGGGTCACGAGTGCCAGCCAGAGTGTCCGACAGAAAACCTACAGGGTGCTAAGGCTTTGCCCCAAAGAAACAGTGGAGAAAATATATTCCAGAAGGGTCAAGAGAGAAGAGAAAAAAAGATAAGGAAACAATTGTATATATAAACTGAATGCTTAAATCTTTTTCCTCCTGGAAATGTAAAATGACAGTTCGGGTGAATGGCTCTCACATGATGCTGTCACCCTTCATTCTGCAACTCTAGCTGAATACGTCTAACAGGAAGCTCTTTTCACCTCACCTTCAGGGATTAGATTTTTGGAGCATACTTAGGTAACTTCTAATAGATGAATGTTAAAGGCATTCAAATCTGTAATGCAAGGAATATTCTAACTGACAAATGCCTCATGGTTTATTCCTGTATACTGCTACTGCACTGCAGTGTATAGTAGTAACTATTGGCTTGTAAAACATCATTAGATCAATATGCAATAAATCACTGTCCTTTCTTACTACTAAGAAAACATAGAAATGAATGCATGATATCTGATATCCCATTGTTCACAGTGCTATCTATGTACAGCCCAGTCATAAGACGTATAACCGTCATTAAGCATCTTCCGCAGTACAGTTTTCAGGACTGGGTTTCTATATGGCAAGCTCTTCGGGAAAGGACTGTATCAGAGGTACAACGTTACACAGAATAATGTAGCTATTATTGCTTGCTTGAAGTTCTATTCATTTAAGAAGTAATTTTGTTTCCATCTTGCCTTGCAACACATTTAAAAAAAACCCCTACAAATCATACCTGCTCAATGTGTGCTAGGTCAACTTCTTGTTATGCATCACGATTAGATCAGATAGACATGCTCTTCAAAGCTATTCAGACAGACATTGGAAAGGCCCAGCAAAACAACACAGCACCACACAGAGATACCAAACTAGAGCTAAATGATCTGAACCTGATCTGAGTCTATGCACTCTAATTGCATTTAGCATGACACTGGGATATCCTAACAAACTTACAGCTTGCACAGCTGTGCTTCTTCTAGTACCTGAGCAATCCTCTATATACGCCACGTGGTAATTCTTGACCTGAAGAGTTCAAGGTCTGAAAAAACAAAGCCATAAATGGAAAATGGGAAGAGAAGAAGAACAAAATACTAGTACTCCTCAAGTCCACGAAGCCTGCCATGAGCACATCAGCATGTGTTAGACTATCAGGGTTAACAACAGGAATGAAATGACCAGGATAATAGCAGGCACAGGTTTTGCTAGGCTCATGCTGCTGTGCTTTTGTCAGGATTTGTGATTACTTTCTATATTGCTTGCTAGGCCAAGGACTCTGATGAAGACTGTGGTGGTAGTGATAATACTAAAAAGTAACTTAAGCTAGTTACTACTAAGCAGTATCATCACATGGTTTTAAAAAGTTGTCTCTGTGTCCTAGGTATAACTATTCTGCAAACACACTGCAGATATTTATTTCTATACTACTCAGATTCTTCAGTAAAAATATTACCTTTTTAACACCTCTTTAGTATAGTGAAAAGCAGAAGTTGCAGGTGGGTGCACAGACAATCCTCCAAAAGGTCAGAGGAGTCACGGCCAGTATCTTAGGGAGGAGCATAGTTAGACTCAATAGCAGGAATGCAAATGTATTAGTTACCTGTTGTAAGTTAAACAGTAGCTCAGCAAGTTTTAACCAATCTCAGTAGTGTCTAAATGCTGCAATTACAAGTTTCTAAAGCAATAACAAACATTCAAATCCCTCTGTTGATCCAGCCTTGGTACTTCCTATGATTAAAGGTACTATGTTGTAGAAAATACTTGTGTGGATGCCAGGATCCACTCTCTAACATCAAAAAGTAGTTTTGTTTTGTCTGTTTGCTTCTGCAGAAGTACCCCTGTGCGTTTTGTAGCTGTTCTGGTACCAAGATTACTCCCTCATAATAAAATTGATGGATTATCCTGAAATTTAGGACATTTGTGGTGGCTGGATAAAAAGCTTTGCAGAGGTCTTTCTTAGAATTTTACAGCCCTAAAAAATTCAGAACTATGAAAATCTTGTAAAAGGAGCTTCTCTGAAAGGCTAGGTGTAGAGGAATGCACCTAGTGCACACGAAACGTCTTTTTCCAGACAGTAGAGTGAGACTGAAACCCTAATTTATCACTCGCATTAATACAGTAGATTAGCATGCTATGTGGCATACATTTCTCAAACCCAGAAAGTCACTGTAAATTATCAAGACAGCTCTTCAGGTAAGTCAGCTAATACACATGGACATAACTCTATGTGATAAGAGGAGGATGGCTCCCTTCTGAGCAGGATGCCAGACTGGGGAGAGGGGGTGCAGCAGAGACAGAAGCATGACCTTGCCAAACCGAGCAAGTCTCCGGGCCAGCCTTGTTTCCCGAAACCTAGGGGAAGTTGGAAGGTCACAGTGCAGGATTACTCTGGCTCTGCTAACTATCATTGCTGGTGAGGGCTGTGGCAATTTCCTGTGCTAGGCAAGGCTCCTTGCCAGCAAAAGAAGAGCAAGGAAAGGGGTTTGGAGTCAGCTCTGCCCAGTTTTATGCAGTAAGTGGAAATAGGAAGAGGAGATATACTCAGAAGAAAAAAAGAGTGTGGAAAGCTCTCAGCAATTATAATCTTCCAAATTTGATATCCACTGCCCACGAGAATTCTTTATCTTTGCTTACACAGATATTATTGCACCATGTTAGCAATACTGCAAAGATGAGGGCTCAAAGTATACCTCCAAATATTATAAACCTATTTACATCATGTACAGTCCATGTACATAGTAATACTAGTTATCTGTCAAAAATGTACTACGATTTAGTTTTTGTCACTTTCAAGTAAAATTTGTATTGTCTTTTTTCCTGAGCTGTTATACTAAGAATAACAGGTCTTTCTTTTTCAGTTGGGTGATCTAAAACATTGGGTGAGTACAGAAAGCCCAGTATAAACCTCAGATGAGTGTTTATGGTGAGGACAGTACCACTCAAAATAAAAGAATTTACTGTGAGTTGCACAAAACATTTTAGCCTGGATTAGCAAAGAGTTTCACCTAGCCCCAGTCTGCAGGTTTTGGCAAATGACCTACTGAAAAAAGCAATCTGGCTGGCCCTACATCTCATACTACTTCGTACTCTGTAAAACCTAGCTATACTTATGTCCAATAAGAAGATTTGAACTTGTCTACTGGATTTACATCACAGTTGCTTATTAAAGCCCTATCTTGTAATCTGATCCAAACGAATGACGTGTAGGCTCTCTCTGAATCCTCCTGCTGTGTTAGCACTACACCTGAGTAGGGAGGCTTTTCTCTGCATTAAATTGTATGACCGAAGCACCCAACATTTTTCCTTATACTTCAGGAGGGGGTCTCAGACTGGGATAACCACTGCTGACCCTGTAACGCTGTAACCTTGGGCAAATCACCACACCTTTGCATGGCTTTTTTTAATCTTCTGTTAAACATGAATAATAACACTGGAGAGCATTTTTATGTCTTTGAATGAAAGACTTAATATAGTACAAAGTATTTTTATTTAATATCAGAATATAGCTTTCAGAGTAACATCTTATATGGAGTGGAAAATGATGATCTTATATAATCTGTTGTATACGGGCACTGACAGCTTATCCTTGAGGGTCTGGCAAGAAATAACTATGAGAAGGTAATGGCTGTGAAGAGTACTTTTCTCTGGCCATGACACATCCCCTAGGACAGAGAGATCTCAGCAATTAGTTTTGTTCCTCTTTTGAGAAAAATACATGAAGCAATATCAGAGAAATCCTGTAGTCACTTGGGGAAAATGCACCCAAATCCCAACTGCTGTTCTGTATGGGTAGAATTTTTTCTCATTCCAGGCCCTAAATGGCCATATTAGCCCCTTACAAGATAAGCATAATGAATGAGCCCATAAATAGGCACTATTTTGTGTAAATTTCCCCACAGGCACAGTGAATTAATTCTGTTTGTATTTTGACCACAACCCAAGCAAGAGCTCACTCAAGCTCAAACTTAGCCAGTACTTCAGTGCAAGTCTACTCCCATTCATGTGCCCAAGGCAAACTCCTGGTTGTTGGTGGGGTGGAAGCTTCGCTCCCTCCATCTGGATAGGAGGTGCACACTGAGCCTGGCCCACACACCTCTGGATATCATGATATCGTGTGGCTGTGCAGGAACCACGCTGGAAGGGCTCTTACATGACATGCCACAAAAGCAGAAGGAATTCATAGCACCTGAGCTTTATATGCTCATTTAAAACTGCTGTATGTCTGAAGAGCACCAACCTACCAGCTACCTCCTTCATTCAACACGTATTTGGGGCCAAGAAATACTCCACACCCTAGACCACCAGCTAGACTTAATGAACAGGGCCCTAAGCCAGACTCCATCAGCATGGAGTGTGTTGAAGGGAGCTCAGCCTGGAAACCCCAACTGAGCACACATTTATGGAAATGCTTCCCTCTACTATAGGGAGAAAAACAGAGCAACTCATAGGTGGGTACCAAGCAAATATTTGCAGGTGGGGGCTTTAATGAGTTGTTTGCAGTCTTCCAAGTCTTCTCTTCAGAAAATGTCTCTAAAGAGAAGACAGTTTATAACACAAGATAGCAGAATATTCTCTGGGAATTTGAGGTATAAAAAGCAGACCTGAAGACAACAAAGAACGTACATAAAGAATGTACAAGAAAGTGCAAACCCTTCTAAACTAATCACACTGCAAACACTTTCAAGTTGAGGCTCTGCTCCTCTAGTGTATTTCTAGATACGCTGAAGTGTCTTGGTGAAAAAAAAAATGCATACAAAATAAAAATAACCTTTCTGAAAGCTTTTTTCTCTAGTTTTATAGTCAGAAATTGGGCTAGAAGAATAGAAAGCCAGTTCAGAGGTGTGTTAATTTAGAGAATGGCAAGAGAATCTTAGAAAGACCATTCTGGTTTTATCTGGTTTTTAGTGGTAGTATTTTGGTTATTCACTTTTCACCACCAGCTGGCCAAGGCAATAAACTGTGTGGGTCACACATGGGAGAGCTGATAAATGAACAACTAGAAGGATTTAAATTTAATGTCAGCTTCTCCATTAAAGAAATATTCAAAGTATGGAAGCACAGAAATACTGAAGGTTGAACACAAGTATAGTGAAACAGCTGGTGTTCCACAAATAAATAACCTAAGGAAATTTGTGTCTACTCAATTGGAGGAAAGATAGTAAATAAATATTATTACCTGTAAATAAATCTCTTGCAAATGCTTTTGTAAAACAAACAAACCTTTCCAACCCAGTAAATGCAGACGTTTATTTGCATGCTGCTGAAGCCAAAAATCTTGAATAATTTTGGCCATTAGAGTGTACTTACTTTGCATCTATTTGTCCTTTCCTTTAAATAGAAAGCTAATACTCCATTCTCCCTTGAAGGCTTATTAGAAGATAAAATGCCAAAGGATAAAACAAACACAAATTAAACGGTGGTAGGAATCCCAAGAGAAGAGTAATTCAGTTTACATTTTGGGGGGGTTTAATTGCTGATAAATTACACTTCTGAAATCATGTTCAGAGGATGAAATGGTTCTGCTCTGCTTTGTAAACCATTTTCACATTTTTCAGGCATGAAGCCAACTGACTGCAATGACATATAGAACTATAGAACTCATAGGATCTGCACTGACCATACATTCATTGGCATAAAAGAAGAGTTCAAAGCATGCAGTATATTTGTTAAGAGAAAAACAACTTCCTTCTAATATTTTCCTAGCTTACCTGAACACCCCCTGTTCATTATCTACTGTTACACATCAGTTTTGAAGCAAAAAAGAGCATTCATGGTAAACCGATCACAAGCAAAAAGAAGTAAACAAATTAAATCAAGATCTGACCATACCTGACTGCATTACCTCTGACTGAAAAAAAGAAAAAAAAAAAGAAAAAATTTAATTTTTCAAAAATTATTATTGCTTGTGTAGCTCCACCCCCCCAGTGAAAATACTGCCAAGTATGTGAATGGCAATTTTCTAGGACACGGCCCTGTTTTCTCACTTAACTTCACTTGTAACCGATACCTTACATTTTAGAACAGGACTTCACTGCTGTTAAGGTCAGATTTCAAGTACCAAATACCAACAGTGGTATTATTTTCATTTATTAAAATTTATTAAACAAACAAACCACAACATGTAATGGCTACAAGAGTTGGAAGGGAGAAAGGTGAAGCTATTTAAATGTTTAGTAGCTCATGTGATAAGCAATCAATAATAATAATAATTATGGTGAAAGGGAAACAAATGCTTTGTTATACAAAAGAGGGGATTATTCTTGAAACATCTGTGCATCTATCTGTGTATTGCAGCACTTTAGTTACAGGCTGGGATGTGCTGAATATTAATAGAGGGCAAGAAAAACAAATCTTTCACCACGCTTAATGTTCTTAGCTCTTGAGTGCCTAACTCTAATCCTTAGAGAGAGAAATGTTATAAATTAGGACTGTTCATAAAAGATCCATCCCCTGATTCTTAAAAGCAAGATCCACACCAAGGTGGCTCTTATAACAAGGTTTTGTCTTCAGTATTTTTCTTGATTATTGTTATACAGAATCAAACTATTGTTAGATAGCAGGGCTCAATCATGTGAGTACTTACAAATATCATGAGTCATCCCACTAATGGCAGTGAAGTTAAATAAATGAAAGTCACAGGTGCTATGCTGAAAATGGAGATGGTGACAAGGTAAAATGCATTGCCCATGGGATCTGTCAAAGCTTCGCTCCCACAGCTTCCCAGAGATCAGGGGACAGAAGCGAAGAGCAAGTGTTTTTAAGTTAACCTATCTTCCCTCTTGGCATAGTCATTCAGCTCCTAAAACCTCGCTAATTTTGGTTGGTTTATACATGATTGTTCAATCAGTTTACACACCTTCTTCTGCCAATCCCAGCCATTAAAAACAAGAATGCAAACCTCCCCCTGCCCCAAGAACAGGTTTGTGTTTTGGGTTTTTTTTAAATTGTTTTATCTAAATTACAGGAATCGGGAAAAAAAGATGAGTATTGCAGTGGATTAAATTCATCGCCCTTTAACCATATAAGGATCCTTTTTATGCCAAAGCAATATTTGCTTTTTCACTGGCATTATGAAGGGATGGCAATGTTTATGCTAATTCACAATGCACAGAAGGAAAGGTCTTTTGATCAGAGCTTTTTATTTTCATCACTTTGATTGACTGTCAACTATACTAATTATCATAGAACCATTGATCATCCTTTGCTGCTAACTAGGAAATGTTGACATGTTTTCTGTGGCATTATTTAGCATGCAAATTTAAGAAGAAATGCTGCTAGACCTAGTAGGCAAAATTTTCATGTCCACTTCATTTAAGGGACAGTCAATAGCTATTTAAGAATAAAATAAAGTTCAGCTGGGCAAAGTTCCTCGAAACAACATGTAGAGTAAAGAAATGGAGCTGTAGATATTATAGAAATTCTTCCTATTTATTTGTACTCATATCCTCTCTACACCTTTCTTGCTGAAATCCATTTCCTACCCAAATCCAGCTCCTGAAGTAAAAAACTCAAGAATTTGATTTTCAAAAAAAATTATTAAAGGCATTTCATAACTAAGAATCAACTGCAAGTTCAGCATAACTTTTTCAAACAGCATCTGTTGATATTTTTCCAAAGTCCACTTTGCTTTAAAAAATATTAGATTTTATCAAAAAATTAAGTTTTTATCCTTTATGTGCCAATCCTATATATCAGACAAAAGAAAAGGAAAAAAAAATTACGATACACCTCAGAGAAGGAACTAGAAACAATACTTATCCACAGTTTAAATGGGTACACTGTAGAATGTGGAGTTGCATCCACTATACTAGTGATAAATTTATCCTATCTTTTAATCAGTCCATAAAAAGTTTGTGCAATGGCACAGAATCAACACAGCAAAGCCCTATTTACTTCCTTGGCAGCTTCTTTATTAAGATCAATAAAAAAAAAAATTACTTAAACTGACCAGTTAATTATTTAAAATCCACTTAAGATTCCCAAGGTTACTACTATTTCAGCAGAAAACCCCTAAACCTGTGAAATGCAAGAGGCGTTGTGAGCAGAATATGAAGAGGAGATGAGGAAACCTGGTGTGTACCGCTCCTGCACTGCCAACCCCGTGAGGGGTTTTACAAGCTCATTTCCATTGCCTGCATTACAAGTACTCTTTCTTATCACCAGTGAATTAATAATTAGGATTCAGAAAGCCATAACTTCTGGAGTCATAGCAAAGAAGATGTAAAAAAATCATGAAGTCAAGATGGAAGTGTTTAACCCTGCGTTTGTATGGGCAAACCACAGAACCAGGCACAAGAAGGAGAAAGAGGCACAGTTATCCCACTCAGGACCAACACAATTCAAACTTGTAAATGCATCATCAAACAACAGTAATTTTCTATTAAAATGTCCTCTAACAACCATGAAAATCCTGACTCAGCACTTCACTAATCACCATTACAGCACTGTATAACTAAGCACTGTATAACGAAGAGCAGGACCTCACGAATTCCTCTGAACATGGGACGCCCATGATGCTTCTGCAGTACTGTGAAACCACTGTAGTGTCACAGAAGAACCTGAGAAGCATCCGCACGGAGGTTCACTGTCATTCATTAGAAAAGTAAACACTGCTGACAATATAGTACAATAGTTTTTTAAAAAATGTAAAGCCACAAAAATATGGGTTTTTCTCCACCTCTTTCTGCTGTCCCAGACATGAAAACTGGCAGCAGATTAACTATGGAAGGTTGCATTGCAACCTTTATGACCAGGAGCAGAAAGTTTTTTGTACTTTTCATAATATAACTATTCCATAACTGGACAATGGAATATTCTGGAGATGGACCTAGAGGCCTGCAGACAGTATCTCCCTCCCTCTAAAGTCTTGCATTGCATTGCATTCCTTGCATTGGGTGGGACAGTAGCATAAACCAGCCCAAAAGCTACCCCAGCTAGAAAGTTCCTTTGAATTATACAAATCCTGAAATAACACAAAACAATCACAAGAGCTCTTCTCTCTCAGCCCTTTATGTTATTGAGTAACAGCAGAAGACAGGTCATGGCTGAGACACCTCAGCACTGCAAAAGAAGTAGTGGGAGAAATGAGACACATTTTTCTAACTTACCTTTGGGACAATACAGTCACTGTTCAACACCCACAAAGAGGATGCAATCATCTTTGCTGCATGGCAATGAAATATGGCACACAGTTCAGATACAGACCTTTGGTCTTATGCTTGTCAGCTTTCATGATAAGACGGAAATACCTTGTAAAATTCACTTTATTGATACCAGTTGTGTTGAGCTGACAGTTTGTTCACCACTGCACATCGCATTGGGTAAGATGTATTTCTGAACAAAAAATTTATAATCTAGATATTAAAGATCAGTAACAATAAAACACAAGAGCCCTGATCAATCACATCAATAAAAATGCACTGCAGTGGGGTATTTAAAAATGATAATACGGTTTAGGATTTAAACTAATCACAGCACTTCTAGTGAGTGCCATCAGTGCTGAATCTTGAAGAACTGTAATGTCAAGAAAGGTCTGAAAGATGCCAGGGATGTGCAACAATTATACAGGAAAGGTCTTTGTTTGTCTAAAGAATAAAATTTAATTTCTTCTGAGTTTCACAGGAGAGCCTGAGACATCCTATAGTCACCAAATCTTCTCAGAATTTTTAGTAATTTTGAAATTTTTGTTACATGACTGATAGTTCCCTTGCAACCTCTGCATACTTCCTGAGGGAGGGTCATGTGCATGCTGAATATGAAAGGAGAAAAAGCATAGCAAGAAGAGATAAAATAATCTGAGTACAGGGCCCAGGTGTTCTTTCCAGTTTCTCCTGTCCAAGACAAAATTATTGGTTTCAACCCAGAGTGATGTGTAGGAGAGACAAGTGGTATGAGCTCACTGTGTAGACAATCCCTAAACTATACATGGTCTTTATTTAAAAAAAAAACAACCCTCATAGGACATTTTCTCATTATTGAAATACACCTGAATTATTGGTCTAATGGGGGACAAATGCCTCTTTGAGGCTCACCGCTTCTCTGATGCACCCTACAGCCTATGCTTCCACTCAGACTTGCAAAAGTTTGGGAGCCGCAATTGTGTTCCTCTTTGGTTAGCAGCCTCAGCTGTCCTTACCCTTCTCTGCCAATCCAGAGAGAAGATAGATGCTAATTTTCAGTTGCATATTGTAATCTGCTTTTAACAATATTCAGGGAAAGAATTCATATTACCAGCATGTTTTATCAAATTATATTCTTCCCTCACAGAAAAGCATTTTTTCTGATATCTTTGAAAACAGCATTAAAGACGATTCTTTCTGATTACTGTCAACACTGAAATGTCTCATGTGGTTCAATAACTACACTAGCTTTGAAATCTGGATTTTTTTTTTTTTAATTCCTCCTACTCCCTTCAAGTAATTTTCTTTAAAAACATTAGAGATCTCTTTAAAGGCAAGGGGAAAAATAATGTAGAAATGTTTTTATTCTCCTCCTTATATTTTAGAATCCCCTCATATTCTTAGGCCAAAAGCCCCACAAAAATAATGAAATTAACCTGAGACCACTATCACTTTTATTACATATTTAATATGAAAAGGGCTGTTTCTTTCCTTTTAATGGATGAAAGTCTTTAAAAAAGCCCTCCTGACACTAGGCAGGTATAACAAAGTTTGTTATGCTTTAACTTCGAGGTAACTAGGCCTTTGAACTAACAGATTAAAAAAAGGACTTTAAAAACAGTTGTAGAGATCAACAAATATAGCAGACTTTGAATAGGAAGATATACGCTATTTTCTAGAAACCAGATTCTATCCTTTTGTAGTTACAAGAGTTGGCTTGATACTGCATGCAAGTCTGAATGTAAAAATTACAGAAAAAATAGCTTAAAATTTCTCGTAGCTGTGAAGCTGTATTTGCCAGTGGCCTGTACTTATTAAGTTAAATCTCTAAAACCCAATATGGTTCAGGCAAGGAAGCTGAGGGACAGAGGATGGGATGAAGCACAAGGGCAAGAAAAAGTCAATACGTAGATTAAACTTGTAAAAACGCCACATTCTTCATCGACGTTTTATTCAACCACTTTATTAAGAATTCTAAATAATGATTTTGATATAATTAATTACATGAGTGAAGACTCATGTTACTATAGTACCACAGAGGTGCCCTAAATGAGGAGCAGCACCCTATAGTGCCTTGAGGTGCCCTAAATGAGGGGCAGCACCCTATAGTGCCTCTCTGTGTGTACAGACATATCAAAAGTCAGCTCCTGTGCTACCCAGTTTATCATCTAATCTGGTAATTGAAGCACAGGAAAGAGGATATTGTCCCTACGTTAGTATCAAGAGCAGAGGGGATGGCTGGAGGTTTTATAGGAGCAGATATGGGAATTTATCCCAATCTGTATTTTTCTATACCACTCAATTCTTTAACCACACAATCACTTTTAGTCTTGCTTACACTGCAGACCCAGACTGGCTACAGCAGGCAAGCTGGAGCTCAGCTTAGTATAACTGTACTGGGTCTGGCTGGGATGGAGTTAACCTTCCCCACAGCAGCCCTCGCAGTGCTGTGCTTTGTATTTGAAGCTAGAACGGTGTCGATAACACACCAGTGTTTTGGCTACTGCTGAGCAGTGCTTGCACAGCATCAAGGCTGGCTCTCCAACCACCACCCTCCCACAAAGGCTGGTAGGCTGGGGGTAAGCAAGAGGGTGAGAGGGGACATAGCCAGGACAGCTGACCCCAACTGACCAAGGGGTCCATACCATATGATGCTGTGCTCAGCAATAAGAGCTATATTGTTCGCCTTCTGAAGCAACTGCTACACGTAGTGAGCCCCTACTTCCCAGGAATTGGCTGGACATCACCTGCTGATAGAAAGTTGAGAATAAATTTTTCTGCTTTGCTTTGCTTCCATGCATGGCCTTTGCTTTTCTTCATTAAGTTGCCTTTATCTTGACCCATGAGTTTTTCATCTTATTTTCTCCCCTGTCCCACTGAGGAGAAGGAGTGAGAGAGCGGCTTGGTGAGAACCTGGCAGCCAGCCAAGGTCAACCCACCACAATAACACATAAATACTGATAATGTGTAATGTATACATTAACAGAATTATGAAACTTTCCTTGCTTTATCATCAGAGCTTGTTTATGCTAGCATAGATAAAGAAAGAACGGCAAAGATTTGCTGAAGGATCCTTACTTTCTCCAGTGAGAAACCTCTTTGAAGATAGTTAGACAACACAACTGCATTTAATAGCCTGCATGTACTCCATTAGGTAAAACTTTTAATTATAAAATGACCAAAGTTGGTTTGGAAGTCACTGAGTGACAGCAGCTATAATGGGGTTCTATTTAGTTTCAACAGTCAGCTTTTAGTATCGACAAGACATTTTAAGGGCAAAGGTATTATTTTGAACAGTTAAAACCTATTCCTGTTGAACTGTCAATAGAAGCATGTGGTGTTTATGAAGTAAAGACAGTATTACATTTTTTTCATCAAAATACAATGGTATTTGGCCAAATATCTTTGTTCTTATTCATATGCTATATTAACTAATGTGATACTATTGATGAAATTTTTCATTTAGGAACATTGTACAAAGTCAGACTTCAGACCCATAAATAACAGATTTTTTTTCAGCAGTTTGTGACAAATAATACAGTTCTTATAGCTGACCTTGCTAGTTTTAGAAGGGACTTGACAAATAATTCTTCAGGTCCCTTTCACTGCTACAGACATAACTTTTTCCCATCTTTAAGTATGTCTAACAGCTAAAGTGTGCAATTTACTTTCATATTCTTTACGCTTTTATATTTTTTCTAACATCTGAATAGGCTGAATAGGCTACTTAATCCCTTCAGTATCCTTCAGAGAAACCTTGGCGTTGCCTCTGAAGAGGCTGTATTTTATGTAATACAGTTTACTCATGCAGAAGGAAGGCACAGTGAACCTGCAGTGTTCACTGC
The DNA here is from genome assembly GCF_947461875.1 of Haliaeetus albicilla. Taxonomy (NCBI): domain Eukaryota; kingdom Metazoa; phylum Chordata; class Aves; order Accipitriformes; family Accipitridae; genus Haliaeetus; species Haliaeetus albicilla. The sequence continues at coordinate 34,718,714 of NC_091485.1, read as the reverse complement.
AGCAGCAACTAACCCCATTCCTCCTGTGGGTTTACCCATTCTTTCCCTTCCTAACTCTGACTTTCCACATGCCATCAACCTTGATCTCACTCCCTATTGATAATCTTTATTTTACAAAATACAAAAGACAAAGGAAAAATAATCAGGAAAACTATATACAATTTCTTTCAACCTACTTAAACTCCTTTAGGGATAGAAAGAGATGAAGTCCTACTCCACATGCTGGGAACTTAGATGTAAAATTTGATAACCAAGGAAGAAGAGGAGAAATCCAGAAGAACACATTTCACCTGCCCGTCCTGCCTGGACAGTGTAATGACTGAGCTGCAGCTCTACAGCTTCAATGCCCGTGTCTACCCTGCACTACACAGGGGAAGAAAAGGCCGAGTTACGGCACACTGTGTAAGCCTTCTGCCTTTCAACAGCACAACTGTATTGTGGATGGCTTGCAGGCAGCTTATGACTCCCAATCCTCTGCTGGCAGAGATATGCTAAATCCTCCCTCTCACTCACAAGTTTCAAGCAGATGTAAGTCCACTGACTTGTTGCTGTTTTGGATTTGTATTGGTCTAAGTGGGAGTATCAGCCTGACATGAGAATGGGTGGCACGGAAAGGATTGGCTGTAAAATGTTGTAACTGCCATTTGATTTTGCCAACAAAATTGATATTCATCAAAAGTTAAGATGATCAGTTTCCTGACTGAGCTGCCACCTACCCACAAATTAATTTTTCCATCAGATGCTGCATCACTTTAAATGATAATAAATAATAAACAATAATAAACCATAATAATATTTATAAGCTGGACATTTGTGAATTCTGAATACAGTTTATCATTTGTGAGTACTTTTCAAGGTCAACTTTTCCCACCCTTCCTCATGGCTGGTACAACGTCATTATTTATTTGTATCACATCATCAGCAAGAAATACCAACGAAAAGCAAGGCTCTCTTGAGACGGTCCTTGCATGAATACAGGGTGGAAGAGTCTCTGCTCAAGGAAGTTCAGGCTAAACTAATGAACTATGCATTGAGGTAGAAGGGGAGAACTAGTACTCAGATTTGAGTAAAGTCTTAGCAGTCTGAAGTCTACACTCTCCAAAAGAGAAAGCACCTCTGGAAAAATAAGTAACTCCTAAATGCCACACAACCTGAGCTGGAATCACAAAAAGTAATAGCATTGTCTTTTATATATATGTACATATGTAAGTAGATAGCCAGAGTCTTAGTCTCTTGCCTTGCTTCCACATATTGTTCTTGTATGGAAGTCAACATTCCTTTTCAACTTAGATAGCATGAAAACAGTTTAAGGGGTTCTCTCTGCTCACAGCTCATTTCTTGCCCTTGTGCTACAGTTTGTCATCCGCTGAGCTGTGCCAGTATGGCTGGTTATGGGCTATTCATAAACTGGGTCACAAAACTCAACCAGAGTAAAAACAATCTTGTTTCAGCATCTGCAACAAGCACACGGTTCAGGAGAAATGTTTAAAGTTGCAAATAAACTTTCTGAATAAACTCAAGTGCTGAGAGAGCTTCTAGCATGTGCTATTATATATGCTGTCATTATCCTATATATTGAAAATATTCCGTCTGAATCTCTGAAGTTGACTCAAAGTAGCATTTCCAGTATTTAACCCTAGTGATTTTCAGGATCATCTAAATGACAGATGTGGTATGGCTGCCTGTGTATTGCTTACAGATCCTGTCCATGTTAATGAAATTGTTGTTTCACTGAATACTTCTGGGTAGATAGAATTGACCAAGGTTGTGTCACATCTCTCTCTAGCCAGGAATAAGGGAAGGTCCCTTGCTAGGAAGACCTATTTAAGTGGAAGCACCTCAGAATAATGAGATGCCTCAGAAAATCCCCCTTGGGGAGCTTCTCTGAAGGAAAGGGGCTAGGAGGAGTGGAATTTCTTCAAAAGCAAAACAAAGACCAGATGTATTGCTGGGTTTCAGAGGCCTCAAAGCACAAACGACTTAAAAGGAACTGAGATTCTCAATGTCACAGGAAAAAGAAAAGAAGACAGCTCTGCTGCCTTTACACAAGCGTCTACTGTGATTATCAGACCATGGATGAGGTAAATCGGCTACTGAGCGGAATAAGTGTCCTATGACTCAAAAGTGAACAGCAAGGGGACCAGTCACGGATCCCAGGCATGATTCTCACTAATACAAATCACACTCAAAAAGAGGTGAAGAAAATACGGAAAACACATAAGGATCTGCTGCTTCGTTCATATGTATACACTCCTTTTAGCAGTTAGAGAGGATTCCCTTTCTCCCTGCCCAAAGGTTTTCTTTCTGGTCAGTTCAGCTTTCAGATGCCCTTTGACCAGCTGATCTATGAACATAAAAATGACCACATCACTGGGGCTCTGGGGGATGTTCAGGGTGTCCTTCCTCAGAGGTTTTGGCTTTGATCAAGGAGAGTGTTTCTAAAGCAAACCTCCCAGCTGTTCCCATTTACTTTAAGGAGGCACATTTATCTGTTGATCATAAAGAGGTCTCAGGGCATGGAACCAGATTCCTTTTGGACGTAAAAAAACCCCAAAGCCATGCCACAGACTACACCTAATCCACTTAAGTTGTTAGTGAATTGCCAGGAAATGCTGGCAGCGTGGACATGAGGACCTCGGCAATGTTTCACCCCAGAGACTGGCTCCTCTTGCACCGCCGTGCTAGCTACTGCTATCCCAGCCTTATGGATTTCTGCAGCCTGAGATCCTAGGACTGATCGCAGATGCCTTCATTTCAGCACAGGGGTAATACTGTGCCTGAGGAGCTTCCCAAGACTCCAGAAAACTTACAAGCGTCCGGTACAGTGGGGCAGCAACCGGGCACGTGGCAGTTGAAAACACATGCATGCAATTTCTTCTAATTTTGCAGCTAATGTCCTTTAGTTTCAAACTGACCCATTTCAAAAATTCCACTGCCATGTTTATATCTGACTTGATTGAAATAACTCTCTACTATTTTAGATTTAATCATAATCTCCAGAATAATGTAATTTCTATTAAAATACACATATTCTGAAGATTATCAGAGACTGACATAGAGGATTTGGTAAAAATACCCAAGGGAACTCTTCCATGGGCTAAGAAGAAAGGATGACTGAGACAATCCATCAACATAAATTTAAGCTGTATAAATATTTTTATCTGGCAAGCTAACTCGCCAAGAATTAAGTGTTCTTCTACACCAATCATGACAGTACATTTTATTCAGAGTTTTGTTAGGTTACTTTCCTTCATTTAAAAATTTTTCAGAAGCCAACAACTAACTTGTTAAAGAGAATTTGATTAGTCTTAAGTAAGCTACTTGTTATTTCATGACAATGAAGTATTAATGGGAATAACATAAAGGATAATGGAATTAAGAACTCGGTAACAGCTCAAACAACAACCCATTACATCAGACTAATTCCAATGTGTTTCTGTAATAATCTGTTCTGCACCACTCCAGTGTGCTTATGCGATCAGAGCAAAGAGCTGTTACCAAGGAAACCAATCAACCCAAGACCCTTTGTGTGTGAAAAATGCAGATATTTAACACCAAAAATCCCATACAAAATAACTCCAAATAGCAACTCAGACTGGACGAACCTCTGACATTTATAAGTTCATGCAAATCTGGCAATTGCTGTTCTGACCTTTCAGTTAAATAATTTTGCAACTGTGGACTGAATAAGAACATTTCTGTTAAAAAAAAAAAAATTAAAAGTCTATTCATCCAACACACAAAAAAGTTTATCCACTGTTATTAATTACCACAAAAAGGCAAACAACAGAATTGTATCCCACAATTAATTCTCCATTGTTTTTACTAAGCCTGTAGCCAAAAAAACTAGGTTGGCTCTCAGTGTTGGTCAGGGGAATGATAATCCTATTGCACTGAATGAACTGATACAAACCTTTGCTATCAATGGACAGGCTAATAATTAAAAAAGGGCTTAACTTTAACTCTTCATACCTTGTGGTAAGAAGCTTCTTTCCAAAGCCACTAATCACAGTTAGCTAGTTAGCAGATGGTAATGCCCAAATTCCTGAATTACGTATTTATTGTAAATGGCTACAGGACTGGATACTAGATCAGCTGTATTCTCCAGCAGCATACAGACCTGGATTCTACACATGGAGAAGCAGAGATGCAAAGCCCCTTGTTCATCAGGATCTGAGTTCTTAAAATTACCAACTAATTTTGCTAACAGATGTGGCTAATGCCAGATGCTCAGTAACAGTGAACCTAGGTCTGTATGCACATAGATTAAATTTAAATAAGCTTTTTTAATTTTTGGTGTTTTCCTATACTCCTTTAAAGATTGTTTTTGGAGATACTGTCTGCAACTGTAAGGGCTAAAATGCAAAGCAAAAGTTTTCTAAGCTGTACAGCTCACATAACTGGATCTTTAAGAAAAGCTTTTTGCCGAGAGAGAATTTGCTGCCCATAGACACTGAGAGTTCTTAAATGACAACTAAGTCCTCCAGATGTAATTTATGAAAGCACAGGAATATTACTTAAAATATATATAGAGAGAGGACGCAGAGCTACTTTTTGTTGAAATAAAGTCCATTAGCTTTGTGGCACATAAACTTGAAAATGAGTCTGTATTTTAATATGCATACTACAGTTTACTGTCTCTAGCAATTCACTGATACTACCTTGTTGTAGGACTGTACCTGTAAAGGACACACTGTAGATAGAAAGATTAAATTGGAAATTAATTCCTTACTGAACAACAGACGGCCTAAAATGGAAAGATTTTGAACATATGGAACTAACAAATACTAATCAAGCTTAACAAAAATTTGCATGCTTCAGGGGATTTAACAATAGCTCTAAATCATTTGTGTTACTAAATATGCACACACTGCTTTACAGAAATCAAACCTTCCAGTTAACTTCATTTGTGCTAATAAAAGTCACAAAAGATACGGCTAGCCTGCTCCACTGGCAGAAAGCAACGTCAGATTTAGGAGGCAGTTACACAAAGCCCCAGATCACCTTCTTTTTTTTCCAGTGCAGGGGTGAAATAGTTTTTACATAAGTATCTGTTACGTTTAAGAGAGATACATCACATGTTAGGAAATCAATCCATGTTTCCTGAACTGCTTAAACAGTTTAACTTAAGCCAATGCTGTATATGATAATGTTTTGTTATTGTTAAATTTAGTTTATGTAAATACAAAGAGAGCCCCTGTCTTAAGGTTTGCTTGAAACTATGTTGGCCCCAACTGCTCCTTATCCACTGTCTTCATCAACTCAGAGAGCTTAAGTGGTTATCTAGCAGTAAAAGATAAATAAAACCCATTTAAAGGGCATAGTTGCTTTTATCTCCTTCTCTTCCACGGTTAAGTTTTACTTCATTCCGTTCTAGCACGTCTCATGGACCAAACCCTGAAATAGATTAACCTGAAGTATTCCACTGTTTGCTTTTACAGATTTCTGTAAGCTCCCAAAGCAGCAGCCCATCTCTCCTCCCAGCCATGCTCCAACAAAACATTTGTTTTCAGCTTTCCCTCACACATGACACAGATCTCTTCTTCTGAAAGGAGTTCAGAACAGATCACAAGGAAGCCACCTTGACTGGTTTTGCACCAACTGAATGAATTTCTAATATTAGGAATCCAACTATGATCTGCCATGCGAAAGAAAAGAAGAAACTCAGAGTCTGGGGCCAAAGGAAGGGACTACTGTGGGAGTATTTTTGCTTACTGGGGACTGGAGAGGTGTTTTGTTTTAAGAAGACAGGCACAATGCCCAGTGGAGAAAGCAAGATCTGGTGCAGTCCTAAATCTGTGTTGAACCTAGCAAATGATGAATAGCTCTTTCTTTAAACACACTGATTTTGAGCATTTCTAGAGCGTTCCTAAATATCTAGCACAGAATCTGTGTGAAGTGCATTTGCAAAGCTCATTTGGATGATCCTCTTCTTCCCACAGCCAAACTGAAAGTGAGCTAACTGGTGGTTTGGGGGCTAAGCAGATGACTCTGTTGTGTGTTATCAGAGCATTAAATAAAGCACCTTCTCTTCTGGAGCACACGATATTCATTTTTCCCTTCCTTTTTGAACTAAATAACCAATATATTGCCATACAATACATTGAACATCTCAGTCCTTGTAACAGTCACTTGTTTTGTTAAAGATACACATTATTGTAACTTTTTTTTTTTAATCAGGAAAGACAACTGCATTGAGTTATATGGTAAGCGTCTCCAAATTACTTATGGGGAAGCTAACATGGGAAAACTGCTGGCCCTCATAAGTTAGCCTGGGTTTGGAAAGCCAAATTTAGTGTTTTCTGGTCCTCACATCATCCCCGTTTTATCTGAGTTTCACAGTGCAGTCCGCAGGATAGTCTTAAGATGCCCAGGCTGGATGTGAATGAAGTGGCTTGGGTACCAAGCTAACTAGGGGTAATAGCACAGAGCACAGCATGGCCAAATTCACCATGTGCTGAAGTAGGCTATCCAGGAAGAGGAGAAAATTGTCTTTCATTGTGCAGGTGTGGGCTTTTTTGTGGTTGGTTTTTTTTGTTGGATTATTTTTGTATCCAAGCTAGTTAATCTAGCTCAAGCACCTCAACACTGCAATGCAGAGTAGCTACGTGTATCTGTAGTTAACAAAGCTGTTCATACTACCTCTGCTAGAACAGAATTCAATACAATCCCTTGTACTTTAATCAGTCCTTCCATGCTAGTACAAACTGTAGTAACATAAATTTATTTCAGTAACGTAAGCAGATGAGTCCTGGCAACATTGCAAGTAGCAAGTCTATTAATTCATCTTTATCACATTTTATGCTTATGCTCATTCTTACATCTTTTTTCAAGGAAAAAACAAAGGCAGCATTACTGTAGAAGACATCTTTACACTGAAGTGAATCAGCAAAAACTATCATCTACCTTGTCTGTGTGCTCTAACAAGTCCATGTGTTTACAGAACATACCCTCAGAGCCACCGGGCAATTTTTGTCTCATCCGTCTCCTCACAACACAAATAGGAACAGATACCCGTCAGCAGCCAGACTCTGGGAACTCAAGCCACACTACGCGATGCCTTATTACATGGAAAAAAGATAACTACTTAAGTGTGAAGATATTATCAAAAAAGCATCTCCCTCTGTTAGCAGGAATATAATCACGGCTGACCTGTGTTCAGTGAAGGTGTTGATGGAAGACATAAGTATTTTTCTGAGCTCACTATATTAATAGCACACACATTTTGGTCCATTAGGAGAAAAGTAGTAGTTTCCAGCATGCTGCAAAGGAAATCCCAAAGGGTGAAAATTCAATGCTTTTCACAGAAAAAGCCTTCTTCAGCCAGAAAATTAATCATAATGTTTTACAGCAATACTTGCAAAATAAAAGCAAATATTGCTTTTTATATTAATGACCATTAAGTCACTAAACTCTAGTTTAATAAACTACGGCTAAAGACTGGCTAAAGAGGAAGTTTCAAATAAAATGACTAATGATTAGTACATTCATTCTTCTGTGACCAACTGGATTATTAAGTGTACTGAAATCATTAACTGACTTGAAAATTATGTGCTGGAGCCTTTGAAAACAGGCTTTGACAGATGTTCCTACTTTCAGTAAAAGCTCAAGTTGAAATACTAGATAAGAAAATACACATTAAGAAAGTCTACACAATATATACACTTGACATAATGGGAGACTGATTCACAAGAAAAAGATCGGAAGTATTATTTACTTGCTATCACTTAAGACCAAAATCTAAGATTTGTATGTTTGAATAAACACAGCACTGAGTAAAAGTCACTGACCACTGTTGAACTGGTAAAGGCTCATTTATTTAGAGTTGAATTCAGATGGGTAAATGTTTACAAGGCTTGATGAATTACAGACCAAAAAGTGACCAAATCATGATAAAACTGTCATCAGAGCACCATAGGGCAAGACTTGCTTTTTGTATGAAATAACAGTAATTGCTGTAATATGTACTAGCCCTCTACTGAAGAACCAGAATATTTTAATAACTGTATTTGAAGTATGATTCCTACTAGTTGGTGAAAATCTTGAGCAAATAATGTTCATTGGCATTTTTTAAAATATAAAAATCTCAGTCTTAAAAATTAATTATGATTTAACACAGAAAATCAACAGAAATTAAAGACAGGTAACGAAGTTCCTGCATACTTGAAGGAGGACTTTTAACACACCCCGGTTCATTACAAGAACTAATGATGGTTATAGTAATACACAGGGAAAACAGGACCTATTATCAGGATAATAAATATTTTTGTTCGGTTTGAAAGTGATTGCATGAAATAACTTAATAACAATTATTTTTGTCAACTTTTACATTAATCCATGTGTAATCAGCAAGCAGATCTGCTTGCTAATAGCCTTTTCAGGTTTCTTTTAAGTATTCACTCAGGAATTTACATTTTGTTTTTATCACACTCTAGGACAGCTTTCTTCAGCATTAACCTAGTTTTTACACTGCATTGCTTCAAAATGTTAAGTCAGACTCATAAAAAAAGTAATAGGTTTAGAACATTTTGTCCATATAGATTTTTCCACTGTCATATCAAGGTATGCAATCTGTATGCTGTTTACATAAACCAAACATCCAGCCTTAATTGGCAAAGCAAAGGCAAATCTCTACAACCTTTAAAAATTATGAACTGCATTTTCAAGACACCATGATCCAGTTTGCCTTATGTTGGTTCTGCCTAAGCAAATCAATTGTAGGTGCATTTTTGGAATTAAGTCCTAGAGTTTCATTCTTTTTATAATATGCACAGATTTTTTTAATGTGGACCCTAATTTATAAAACACCCTCTTTAGTCGACATTGAGATAAAAAATATTAAACTAAATATTTATACACATCCATATGTAAGAATGTATATGAATAAGCACAAACATATATATGCACACATGTATATGAAAAAATACAAAAATACCTGAGTGATCAGGTGGAAATAAAAGATGCATCTGAATTCCCAGAAGCTTGTTTTAACTTAGGAACATGTAAAAACTTGTTCTTAGTGAGGGCTTTTCTAAATTAAAAATGCATTCACAGTATATAAGCTGCTGCTGCCACTTCTGATTCAGGTCTTTGTTTTGACCAGGAAGCAAAGAGCTGAAGCATTGCTGGAGTCAGCAAAAGACTGCAAAAACAGCAATCAAATGACTCAGCATTTAATAGCGGATGACTGCTAAGACATTGCGTATCTAAATCAAAAGACAAGTTATAGTTTATGTAGATGAGAAATAGGAATATTCCTCCTGCAGTGGACAAAACTGTTCCTTTTGCCACAGTACAGCATGCAATCAGCTAATAAGAAGTGGAGAAATCACCGTGAGACCAGTTTGATTTTTATAATGAAAAGGAAATAAATGGTATTTACCCATTCTCTTTGCAATATACAAATAAAAAGGTGACTATCTCTGAAAGCCCACAATTGCACCAGTAAAAGAATCTTAATTTAGCCATAATATCAGGGTAGCATATGCAATGACACTAAAACTTCCTTTACAATACTGGTATTTTGCTTTCACCGTTACCATGAGCAATCACGACCTCGGGTCAGAGGTTTGTCTAGCCCCCATGCTTTTTTAATCTCTGGCTTCTTCACAACAGCACTAATTCTTTCACTGCTAATTGCCCCGTGGACACCTGTCCACTTGGAACTCTATTAAGAATACTGGGTTTGTTTCATAAGCAATTTCAAATTCATCATATAGTAATGATTCTGGCTACTGTCAGCCTGGGTGGCTTCAAACCAACAACCAAAATAAAGTGAAAACCTTGACCTTCTTTCATTATGTAGGGCCACTAAATTAAACTTAATCTGTCATCTGTGGAACTACATGGGAGCTGCTGGGAGAACATCCAAGTTATACAAGTCTTGGAAGGATGACAGCATCAGATAACTGCAAGAAACAGCCTTCTACACTCATAACTCTGGCATATTCAATGCTGACAAGGGAGAACTTCATAAGAATTTCCCCCCTTAAAAAGGGGTAATTTTGGGGGGCGGGGGGGAGAAGAAGGAAGAAAGAAGAAGAGAGTGGTATTTCTGCATTTCTTTCAGTATGTTCTAACTACTCCAACTACATGGCATACAACTGCGCAACAAAGGGAAGGAGACAGAAGGGTAAATTTTCATTGTGGTGCTCAGGGATTTAATTATACGACTCCCATAAATGTTAATGGGAATCACATGATCCCATGCTTGTACAGTGCAATTAAAATTCACCCAGGAGTATCAATCATTTCTCAGACCAGAAAAGGTAGTTTAACACAGCTAAATGCTGAGATTTTTAAAAGGTGTGCAGAGCAGAAAGAAGCATTTGATGGGAAGGCTGGTTTGGGAAGATGCCCAGGAGAATATGAAAAACTCAAATTCTGTCATAATCTCTAAAGGACTGAGATGAGGACAAAAAAGAAAGAGAAGAGACAACAGATTGTTTACAGATAAGAAATCCTGGTGCAAACAGTCTCTGCAGAAACCAAATCGAATTTGGTTTAAGAGTATTACAGCTAGGAGAATAGTTAGGCTGAAAATAGCAAGGGGGATCCTGAAGCCTGTAATACTAGACTTTCCCTGGTTTACCCAATATAAATGGGTGTCATAGGTGAAAAAATAGCCTGAACTGTGAATGCCAAAAGGCAGCTGAGGATTGGGTGTAGGGGCGGCGGGTGGGGGGAGGGGAACGTCCAAAACTGAACTTTTGAGTCCTCAAGCAGAAGCTAGCTGCAGCTAGTATGAGCTAGGAGAAAATTTCAGTAACACCTGGGCTAAACAGAAGTGGCACGTCCTGAATCCTCCTATTAATAAGGACACATGAGACAGAGCCACCAATTAGGAGGCTGATCACGCATTGTGCTTCCGCACAGAGACTATTTAGATTGGGAAACTGGGGTTTGGGGTTCTGGAGAGAACTGCTGCTGCCAGAAAGAAGGGTTGCTGAACAGAAGAGGTGGTCTCAGAAAGAAGGGGGCCTGGAAAGAAGGTGAAGATCTTGCCTGGAGGACCGATCCTGGAAGTCAGGGAAGATCCTGGACATCAGATCACTTCAAGGAGATGGATGCTGGTGGATGCTCAGGGACCTTGGCTGGTGACACGTGCGATGGGTGACTGCGAGCAGCAACACAATATGAACCAACGGGACTTTCTGCCCAGCCTTCCCAGGGCAGTGGCGGCCCCTCGGTGGGAAAGTCAAGACTGAGGGAGTGTAACGCTGCGGGGAGAGCGACCAGCAGGTGTGCAGGCTAATGGGGTAGGGTAAAAGCTCTGCTCTCGTTGGCTCTTAAATAAGCCCCAGTATGCAGATCCGCTATGGGTTGCTGTTTATTCTGCCTTGTCCGTGAGAACAGGCTGTTGCACATTTTGATTCCCATGTTAATAAAATTTCAGAGTTTGCTTCAGCTATACTGCCCTCTAGTATTCAGTCTAAAAGAAAACTTTTATTACATGTTAATGGAAATTCTATTTGATTTCAAGTGGTAAGTGCCTGTGGTTGCTGGTAAAAAAGATCTTGGATTTTATTCCAGTTTATGACCCTCAAGTCCAAGATCCTGCTGCATAGTGCCTGAAGAAACAAATCATTCGAATCAAACCATGGTGAAATCAAAGACAGTGAGGACTTTGAAAAGGAGAGACACTTTTTTTTTCAGCCTTCCAATGAAAAAAAAGGAAGCTATACAAGAAAATATTTGTTATTACTTACCTCAAAGGGATAAGGCTAAAATTCTCACTTTCTGTGAATTAGATAAAGACCTTAGAGACAGCAGGTGTTATATAAGTATAAAGTACTATATTAGAATTAATTATAAAATGTAAGTGTCTTAGAAGTGAGCCTTAGCAAAACCAACTTGGACACTAAAGGGATGAATTCTGAAATAAGCTTAGTACTATTTTTGTTGTGACTCCATAAAAATATGCAAGAACACATGCATATTTTCATTGTCATCTTAAAATCTAAAACTAGTTGGTAGACAAAAGTCCATAAAAATGCAACGTTTCAGAAATGATATTTATTCCACACATATACACAATCAAAACTTGCTAAATAAAAGCTGGGCAAGGGGAGGTAGGAAAAGGGAGACAGCACACAGGATAATGAAGTGGCTAGGGATCTCCCTGGAGCTTGACTTGATACCAAATAAAACCTCTCCTAGTCACTCTTGTTGGAACCATTTGATTTCATACTACTGAATCAACATTTCAGTGGGCCAAAAATAAGCATGTAGGATCTTCCCACCACTTCTAGAATCAGCCTTCCTTTTCCCAGTATTCTGAGTATTTATCTATGTGAAGCGAGAGAGCTCCACTGGGGGGGGGGGGGGGCGGGAATTTGAGAGAGACTTAATTCTATGGTATGACTACAGAGGAGACCCAGATTCATGCCTCTACTCTGCTCAGTTCTCTCTTTGATTGAGGAAATGTATATAAACCCTTTCTGTGTCTAACTCAAACCAGACTGTTGAAACAGATCTACAAATTGAATCTAGATCACTGTGCTATTACTGCTACTAGACTTTCTTGCTCTTGAACAAGAATTTCATTCTGAACTTCATAAAAAAATCCCTAAGAATTTATTTTTTTTTTAAACAAACAGGTTGAGAAAATGCTCCAGCTTTTACCAAAGCAGCATTTCAGATCAAAAGCCTTCTGAGAAGTGTTTCCTAACAAGGTTTATTAAAAAATAACCACATAACAGAATGGAGGATAATATATACAAGGCAACCTAATGCAACAGATCTTTTTTCCCTTTTGTAGCTGTTAGCTGACTTTCTGTGACAGAAAAAAAAAAGCAAATTGGGATTATTTGATCTCCTTGTTGCTGTATTCCCTCCTTCCCCTCTCATAGCAGCCAAGGACCTCCTGTTACTTGTGCTGCATGCTTGACTCTGGGGCTGTCCATGGAATGCCAAAAGTATCAGAAATTTGATGGAGTCGAATCCAAATAGTCAAAGGAAGAGCAAGTCCACTTTCAAAACTCAAAGCAGAACTAAAAAACTCAGGGATTCCCATATTTAAAAAAAAAAAAGAAAACAAAAAAACCCCACACAAACATGACCCAATTCCATCAGGAACTGAGAATTTCTGTAAAGTGGTGAGTACTTTAACTTTCTACTGTGTTGACCAGGAGCTGATGGAATTCAGTGATACACAGAACAAATGCCCATGAGCTAGGAAGTTCTGCACAGAGAGCTCTATCATTTCATCTGACACAAAGAGTTACACTGAGCAGAAAACAAAACTTTGCCTGGGGTACAGCTTTTGTCAATCCGTGAGGAGGTGGCAATGCAAGCCTTAATGTTGCCAACATCTATCTGTGATGGTGAACTCTTACTATTTTAACTTCCTGTCTTGCATCCCATAAAGGCACCAAAATCTTTAACCTCCACCTACGGTTTTCAGTACAGGCAAAGGGTCTCCATGGCTCCAGAAGGTCACTACTTCTCTTTGGATTTATAAAGTGCCATAGTTAGGATTTAATTCATCAATTAGAGCATTTGCGTGACTAACAGAAACAAATGAGAATACAACAGAAGAATGCAAAAGCTGTCAAACCAGTATTAGTTTTATTGTACTACCATTACATCCTATAGTGGGGAAAAATGACAGCTTACCTCTTAAACACACTGCTATTGCATCCTCAGACAGCACTGCGAATAGCAAGGGGAATTATACACTATCCCACCAGTTAGGAGATGATGATTCTGGGCTTCATAAACTCATAAAATAAGACTAAATTTCTAATATATTTAAATGTTTATTTGGGATGTTCAGAAATTATGCTAACAGACATTATGTAGGCCTTTTTTCCTTCTCTTATTTTTATCACCTCTGAACAGTACATGAACAGGTTGGATGGGGCTTTGAGCAACCTGATCTAGTGAAAGATGTCCCTGACCATGGCAGAAGGGTTGGAACTAGATGATCTTTAAAGGTCCCTTCCAATCCAAACCATTCTATGATTTTTAAAGTTACCCCAAATCTATCCTTCTTGAAAATAACTGGCTGGTTTCAACCACTGACAGAGGTCTGCAAATACAGGTAATGATAAGAAATGTATTTTGACCCATTTCGTCCAAAGTGTTATGTATTCTCTGTTTCCTGAGTATAAAGAAGAAAATATTTTTAGAAGCTCTAAGCAAGCAAAAAAAAGCAGAGTATTTACTGATACAGATATTGCATATTTTTTGTGAAGGTCATGAGATAAAATTGGAATCACTTTAAAATAGCTTGTGCTTTGATTAGCCATTTTCCAGCCCTGTCTTCCTTCACACAGATTCATTAATATACCCCTAGAACTGTCATTATCCCAATATTCAGAAGGCTGCTTTTTTAATAATTAGTATTCTAATTCCAAATTTAATGCATTCAGCATCACTGTTCCTTCAGCTGTAAAGGGACTGCAGAAGTACATACATTATTTTTTCATAAATATTTTGCTGTAGTCGCTGCCTGAAATAAGATGTTTTCCTAGTCCTTCTTACCAGAATACTGTGATTATTTCACATTAGAACTGTGAGGATCTTCCAGGAAGATCAAACACCTCAACAAATGTTCTAGTTCCTGCTCCCCTTCCTTACCACACAATAACAGCACCATGAAGGAGATGCACTGCTTCTTGGACAAGGCAATCTTATCCACTCAGCTGCCCCATCCTCCTTCTGCCCAGGAAGTCTTTCCTAATATTCACCCCAATTTAAAGATTTCTTGGCCCTCTCGGCCACTGAGAACAAGTGATTACTTTCTGTCTTAAAATAGCCATTTGGAAGACAGTTACTGGTCTTCTCCTTCCCTTATCTTGACAGGGCCCCTGAATACTTATGTGAACTAAATATTAAAATAAAATCATAAACATGGCAACAGTAGCATGTCTAATGAATGACAATATAGGCAAATTCTATTGTTTCAGGATCAATGACCTCATGATTACAAGGTACAATTTCGTATTATAGCCACCTTCACAATGTCCCATGTGCCCTTACACTGCTTTGAAATTACCTAGGCATTGGAAGCTTTTCTTTCAAAAGCTTTAATACTAACACAAACCCAAGGGGGTTTCCAAAGGCCCTGAACTCTAACCTCACAGTAGCTGACAATATTTTCACTGAGTGGACTGGGAACCCGGCTCAGAGATGAGTCTTGGAGATCTCATCCTGAATTATAATCTTTTGAACTACAGACTATTAATTAAACAAATCATAATTTGCCTTCTCAGTTTAGCTTTAATCAGGAAAGCTTTCTGAATGTGGACATGATCTCGGTGTAAACCTGCAGTATTATTAATTAAAATCACTGAGGTTACCTTGAATTTACAAGAGGGTAAATGCCACGAGAATTTGGTCTCTTGCATGCCACTGTTTTACTCAGTCTAAACCTTGGACAATTCTATAAAGACAATAAATCACAGCATATTCTAAAGCCATAAAAACCTTCCACTTGCCAATTGAAACACTAAATAAACATGCAAAATGAATTTTAACAGAACTGGTAAAGACAGATATGTTGTGGTGCCTGTTTTGAGAGGTATGAGTGTCATCTTTAAAAGATTGCTAGAAAGACTTCTGTGAAGAGTTGTAATGTGTAAAATATAAAGTAATCCAAAGGAAGCATTAACCTGTGGGTTTTCTTTTGTCTGCTGTATATCTATTCTTTTCATCAGTTCTCATTAGATCCACAATAGAGAACAGAAAATAGTGTCACATTATTCTCTGTGAGCTTTTAAGAAAATTTAAGATACTTAAAGGGTCAGCAGTGAGCTTATCACTGTCAAGGAAGGGTTTTCTCAAGCTATCTCCCACAGAACAGAGAATTAACACAGCAGATTAGTCACCTCAGTGGTGCGATACTAGCATGCGATACACCGCACCCTACCACACTACTGTTTCAGTGTTGCCAACTCATGCAAATCACACAATAATTGGTATTTTCCCTAAGGCTGGTATAATGAGATTACATAAAAATAATACATCTTTAAAAACTAATACAATTCTGAGCCATATGCTTAGGAAAAATCTTGACGTAATTGTTCTCCTTGATCTTAAAAAGCCAACAAATAGAAGGAAACAAATTCTGCAATTCATTACAGTTAAAAATTCCATAATTTTTAAGCCAATGGAGATCACCTAAAGATCAAGTTGGCAATACTGCGGGAATGTCAGCACAGTGAATGATCCCATTTCCAAGCCACAACTGCTGTACACATTTTCTGCTTACCTCTCCATCATGTATTATGTGGATTAGTTCTGGATTAGAGTTTTGTTAATCTTAGGTACAGAAGACAAATTCAATATGTGTCTTTGAGGGGAAAAAAAAAAAATCATATGATTTAATTGGAGTTATTTAATTATGTTATCAACTGGACACTGTCTGCTGTTGCCTAACCAGCAAAGGACTACAGGGTTGTATGTATTCTCCCTTTGCAGTGGAACAGCATGGAAAGCCTGTGAAAGGGCCATGTCAGCCAAGGACTGACAGTGTGAGAAGGGGCAGGAAAGGATTCACTGCGTGAGGGGTCTGGGAGAAGCATCATTGACTCAAATCTCCAAAGGAGAATCATATGGCATGAGCTAGGGCACAGCAGTGCTGACAGCAGATAGTGACTACTGAGTGTTTCCCAGTTTGAGTACATCAAGTATTGCTAGTCGCAGTTTTGCTACTGTGCTGTGCATTTACGACACAGGCTTCTTTACCTCTCCCAAACTTGTTTACGTTACACAATGGAATGCATAACTATATGTGTATATCACTGCGCTCATCCTCTATACAATTACATTGTTCTTACAGCAAGCAGAGTAAGAGATGCTGTTAATTTCCTAAACCCTTTTAACATGACTACTCTCAATTTAAAAA
This sequence comes from Haliaeetus albicilla, assembly GCF_947461875.1. Lineage (NCBI taxonomy): Eukaryota > Metazoa > Chordata > Aves > Accipitriformes > Accipitridae > Haliaeetus > Haliaeetus albicilla. Next base: position 34,701,862 of record NC_091485.1, on the reverse strand, counting down.
CAAAGCAGCAGCAAATTACTTATTCTAACTATTCATGCCATGACTCTGCAGATAACAACTAATGCATTATGCCTCAAAGTCTTTTGGAAACAAAAGCTAGTAAAGCATAGCTTGCCTATATCATGCATATTACACAGACACACTCATATATATGTCTAGAAACTAGTAAGAGGCCAGTACAATGTCAAATGTGAATTTTGTACTGAAGTATATACGAACAGTAAGATATGGAAATTGATATAAAACTGGTTTGGCCCTAAATAACTAGAGAATTGACTTCTCCAAATGATTCAGTGTCAGCTGGAAGCACCTGAAAGGCATAAAACTGAAAGCACCCACTTCATAAGCTGTGCCCTCAGGACTTTCTTCCTATGTGGTCCTGGCTTTCACTATGTCAGGTCAACAGACCCAGTTCTGCCAAACCTAGGGCATGTTGCAGGCTATAAGCATCTCTTCCCTTCTCTGAGCTGACTGGGGCGAGAGTTTAGAAATTATTGTTTATAGTATGGCTTTGATCATGGTTGTGTTTATATACATACGTTGTGGTAGACTGGTGTATTACTGTCAGTCTGTGCTTAATATATAAGCTATAAGTATTTAAATTTGTCAACAAAGTACATTAAAACCCAAGAGGAAGATGAGAAGTGAATGTTCCACTGGCTTTCTCTTTTTTATAGGTAGGTTGTAAGACCTGGAGGCATAGAGAGTTTTTACTGGACATTTTCCAGTGCTAGCCAAGGAGCAACACAGAAGCAGGCATTCAGAACCTGAAGTACTTAAACTAATAATAAATTATTTGTAGTTTTAAGAATTTTCATGGCATTCATACTGTTTCCTAAAGTAAGTTCAGAGAGATGTTTTGCAAAATTGATCCTACTGATTAATGCTAGACATTTACTTAATTTCCCATTTGTCTTTCATACTATTTTATTCTACTGATACAACCACATGAAGTTGTTCATGCTTCTGCCCTACTCGATATGTAAGAGGCGACTTCATCTGCCCAGGAAATTCTTTAAAACAAAACAAAAACAAACAAACAAGAACTGTATACTTATAATTCTCTTGAATTATACTTGGTTTCAGCAACAGAATATCTCAAAATCATTGTTTTTTGGTTTTCATTATTATAAATTTGGAATCGAGTTTCCATCAGGAAACTTATCTGTTTAAGAGGATGAATTATTGTATTTAGGTCCCGTTAGTCAGTATTTCATTGTTTCTGAGTAAATGCAGTAATTTTTTAGTTATTATAATGAGAGTTTAACTACCTTTTACTAAGAAGTAGTTAAACTTTAGGCAAACAAAGATTATTCCATGCTGTTGGAAATTGCCCCTCTTCTAAATCTTTCCCCAGTCACATGCTACCCTTAGACATGACTTATACATTCTCGGCAGATCTACAGCAGAGAGGCTGTACATTTGACTGTACAGAGAGTATCTTCCTAAGGCAACCCTCTCAGACAGAGCTTACCTCCTCCTGCCTTGCAGAAGGGCTCAGTATTCCTTCAGCTGAGAAATCAACTAGAGCAGTGGTCTCCAAACTTTTTTAATCGTGAACACCTATCAGTAAGAAACATTTTCAGCCACATAAATTTTATTTATTTATTAATTATATGAATGTACTAATGTATATTGTAAAGCATACACAAAAACGGAAATTGGAAAGAATGAGATAAAGATGAAATAAACACTATTTAAACAATGTTATTTTAGTTATTAATGGTACAAAATATATTTTCTTCCCATACCCCAATGGATTGTCTTATGCGTGCATCCTACTTTGGAGACCACTGAGCTAGAGCACTAAACTGCTTCTAATGCACAGGGTAAATGCACACCACAATACTTGCTTAAGTTTGGGCTTGTCTTATCAAGATCAAGTGGTCTGCTGGTGTATACCCTAGCTCTCTTTTTACTCATATACCCAGGTTTATTTTCAGAGACACCAGAGGTATATACCCAGGTTTCATCACAAAATAATATTAGGAAGAGTTTCAAGGGTGTGCACCTAAACACAATAAACCCTCCTGGGTTCAGCGGTTAGATGTCTTCACTGTACCCCAGCCTCATTTTTCAGCAGGTCCTAAGGAGTTTGGCATCTGCAAGGGACATCTCTCTGGAGACATGCCTGGATGATAAATACAGTAACTCAGGACAGCTTCTTTAGAAACCATAGGAAAAAGCAACTGGAGAAAACACTGACACAAAAGCCAGGTTACATCTTATCTTCCCTAAATTCAGCATTCTGCCTGAGGTTCCTGTCTGGCCCTTCTGAGTCTGGCCAGTTTTGTTCATCTCCCTCGCCCAGGGAGCAGGAATGGAGAGTCATGATCATCTTCAAAATTAGCTAGCTCGCTACTTTTTCTCTTAAATGCCAGCAGAAGGGTTGTCTAAGGCCAATGCCATGTTCCTCTGCATGCCAGTTGTCTCAGGCAGAAATTAACTCTTTAAAACCAGGTACAGTTCAATAATCAAATCAGCTAAGACACATGGAAGTCATAGGATCTTCACAGTTCATTAACAATTTTTACTGTCTCTGGGCTGTGACTGGGAGTGTGAACAGAGGATCCTCAGAGGCTGCAATTCAACCTTCTATAGGATATATAAAAATTCTGGCTTTCTGCTAAGTCCTTTAAGCTGATTCACATTTTACTTTAGGCATCCTTACAAAATATCAGCTAATCATTCATATGAATACATTGCAGTCTTACAATTGGAAAAAGATTAGTCAGAAGTTGCTATATCTAAGTATTAAAAAAGATTATGAACTTGTAACAACTCAGATATGGTGTATTTGCTCAAAATCCATCTCATTAGAAATGCTATGTCAAACTCCTCATTCCTGGAATGCTTCACAAAGAACACATTATAAAACGTTTTATAATCAAAGATTATAATCAAGCAGTTTTAATCAAAGTGAAAATTCTGGAGAACTTTCTCAAATGACACAGCATCCTGATGCCAGGATTTTACAGGTTACATCATATACCTCAAACATTTCCTCAGCACTTCTGAGAGTCTCCCTCCGTCATTGCCAGGTCCCAGGACCTCATTTTGCTCCAGGGGGAGCTCTGCAACTGTAAAAATTGGTCCCTGCAAAAACCCCCTCTTGATTTCACCAAGCTCAGACCCCAACAGGCAATGCGTAATCTTGGCAGTAATGTATCAAATGTTTTCCTGTGACCCAGGACAGCTTTTTGAGAACAAGACATTATCTATTAATCCGTTATCTATAGGAATCACTAATGCAAAGAATCAGTGTCCAGATTTCTCTTGCATCTTCTTGCTTGCTTAAAAGCATCCCTTCTAGACAGACAGAAGGTAGGCAGATAGGCAGATGCCCTACCAGCAATTCCCTTCACAGGTTCCAAGTGAGCAGCTCTGGACCAGACTGCCCCCTCTGCTCTGCACACAGATTTCACATACAAATCCCTGAGTGTACTGTCTTAGGTGCACTCATGCCATTTTCACATGTGAATCTGCTGTTCTCTGGACTCAGGTAAGGAAGGGGATGAAATGAGACATCTTCACTTAAACACATCTCATCTTGGACTTCGATGTCTTTTAGATGCTCAAGCTAATTGTTACCCATACTGACAGATTTTTCAAACCTTATTCATACCTACCTACACATGCGTCCATGTCCCCAAAAGAAATTAAGTAAATTGCTTGAGATCAGGTCAGATGTGCTCTGAAAATACAGACAAATTCATCTCCACACTTTCATTTATCTTGGGTCAAAAAACCAAAGGCTGTAGAGTCTAGAAGCTCTCACCCTCTTGCACCCATCAGATCTCTCTGATCTGCAGCCTGTCCCCACATTCTACTTCAGAATTGAGTGTTTTCTGAGAAGATACACACTTTTAATAAGGCCTTCTGATTATTCTAAATATATCTAACAGATACACACATTTAAAAAAAATAAAATACCCCAAAGCATCCAAGTTTTAAGATCCTCCAGACACACTTGAAGCAACTAGTCTTTAAAGGGGACTATAAACTAAGGAAATACTCTCTTTAAAGAGTTAAGAGTTTCTCTTTCAAGAATTGGCACTTAAATCTCCAGTTGGAAAACACTTGGCTAACAAGACAGCGTCTGTTATCTGGAAGACAAAGAGCACAGTTTTTGAGGAGGATGCTATTCATGTATCCAAGCCTCTAAAAACAACTTTGTAGATGACCACTTGTATGGGTTTTATTTGTGTCTGGTTCATAAAGCAATGAGCTTTTAATACAGCAGCATTTAGTTTAGCCTTGAATGGGTGCTCAAGAAGGGAAGAGTGCAGTTATTTACCAGCATGCAAGTTCTTCCAAATCACAGACAACTAAAAGATAAAAGCTCAGATTCACCCCACAATGCATGAAGAGCCATCTGTAAAGCTGCCAACATAATTGCTCACAGAGCTCCCCAAAGAGCCAGATGCCACCACTTGAACACATTCCCAACTTAGTCATCTGAGTACTGAAGACAGGAGGGAATAGCAGGAAGTTGAAGGGTCAATGGTATGCCATTTATATTCTGAAAAGATGAAACGGATTTTTGGAGAAAATTAAACTGAAAGGACGTCATGCCAAACAGAATGTGCTTTAGCAGCACAATTTAATACTAGAAATAAACGTGTGTGTCATTCTGGAGTTTTTAGAATATGAAAGACATGAAAATTGTGCTCTGATAATAATACAGAATGAAAATGTGGCAAAATTTCCTCATAATTAAAAGATGTAGTGAAGACACTCATGCAACTTGTTTTTGATTCTCTGCACTCTTCCAATCAGGGCTTTGTTTCCAGAGCTTATTCTTGCAGTAAAATTAAAGCAGGCATTTAAAATCTCATTTTCTTATGCACCTGTTTCTCCATTTTACTAGCAGTAGCTGCTGTAATTTCTGTAAGTGCTTGAAGGCTGATATTTGGTCTTAAAGGCTCTTGCAATGGACACAGTATAACAAAAGTGAATAAATATAAGGACAAATATTCAAAGTACAATCAAAGCGTGCATTTGATATTGTCTCAGCTCTGTATCACTCAGCTTTGTATCACATTACCATTACAAAGCACTGAGTTCTGAAGTCTTAGAGTCCACGAATTACCTACCACCAATATTACAATAAAATATCAATCAAGAAAAGAAGTTGACCAAGACAAATATGTTAGTCTCTGGGTCAATGGAGGAAGCACTACTTCTGCAAGACAGCAGCTGAGTCCTTATCCCTCTTTCCTGATATTTTTCCTATCTCATCCCAGTGGGGCACATGCCCTCCTGCTCTTTGCTTGGTAGTACTTTGGTCTCGTATGGCACCAAACTGGCTCCTCCTTATATGTTGTTCTTTATAATCAGTTGAAGGAAAAGGAAACATCTCGCTCTGTGCCTTTAGCTGAGACAGAGTCAACAAGTCCAAAACGTCACAGCAGTGCCAGGGAGCATGGGACAGAGGAACATGGTGGCTCAGGGAACGCCTTAAGGGCATGGGTTAGGTTTGTCACTCTTCATCTCTTTCACCCCAATTTTGGCCCTGCCAGGTGCAGCTAATGCTTCATAGCTCATTCAGGAGACCTGTGGCACAGGCTAAGGTGGGACAGTGCCCACAGTTTTTGCACAGGAGTCTTCACCATTGAAAGAGACACCTGTGCTTCTCCACTTGCCTCTTCCTTGCCATTCCCCTCTCCATTGCTGCACAGATATCAAGCCACATTCACCTTCTCTTCTCCATCCCGACTGCCAGTACTGTAACCATTCTTAACTCACGTTATTTGATAATGTAAAGCTACTGATTAATTTGCTTTTTCCTTTTACCAAGGCAGTACTCTCCCCTTCACATCCTCATCCGAGTGACTCCCTTCCAGCTTATAATCAATAGTGGAATAGGTCCATGATTTTTTTCCAAATAACTAATGTTAACAGGACTTCTCTCTCCTCATCGCCTGTTGAGAAATGCTGTCTTTCTGTTCTGTTCTTGTAGTACCAGAAATACTTGGGATCTCCCTGCTCTGATGTTCAAAAACGTCATATATAGCAACCTCCTGTGGCAATGCCAACTGCACCATCATGTGCACTTCATTTTTGAAGCTGCACAACTGTTTTCTCTTTCTCTGACAGAACGAATTTTATTCATGAAGAACAATTTCTGGCCCAAGAAATAAAGCTGCTTCTTGATTGTATAAAATTCCAAGATGAAAATCAAGTCTGAGCTGCTAGTCACGATTACAGTTTTCCTTTTTGAGCACTAGCCTTTCAGCATTGCTCATTTCAACTTGGTTTGCCAGTACAAGGGTCACTCAAGAAAGTTAATCTGAATTAATTTTTAAAGTGGATTAGTCAAAACATATTAAACCTCTGTGTAGACACTTTCATTCAAAATTACAGCACACTTAATTAACTAATTTGCTCTGGAAATTAAGTTAAATTGAATCAAGACACTTTTAATTCTGATTCAGAGTATCCACATGAGAGTTTAACGTCATTTAATTAATCCACTGTGGATTCACACTTCTATTTAATTTGGTTTACCTTTTTGGAGGGTTCCAGTACACAATAGCTCTGATGCTGGACTTGGGCCAGAATTTTCAGAAGATGAGAATTTTTCATTAAAAAATTAAAACATGGGCCAGTGATACAATTAAAATTCATGATAGAAACCTATCCTCATTTGATTTCTTTCTGTCATTTGTGGAGTGTTAAGCTTGATGAGTTAAAACAAAAGTAGTCATTTGAAAAACATTTTCATTGAAATATTATATTGAAAACCTGGAATTAAATTCAAATGAAATTAATTTATTTATTATTGGCATCAATAGTAACCCATACTATTAACAGAGCTAAATAAGATTTAGCTGATTTCTCCTCACCTCCATTCTTGACCGTTTACTTCATTTGACGTGCTTTTTGTCTAGTAATTTTTCACTACACAGTTGGAGGTTCAGGCTCCCCACCTGCTTCCACAAAGGTCCCACAAGGCAGAGCTCAACAGTAACAACACTGTGATGCCATGACAGTCTGAAACAAGTGATCCCATTGACTGAAAGTAAATGGTCTGAAAAGTTCTCATGATGGAGGTATTCAGAGAGCCTCATGAACATGCAGGTCCCAGAGAGCTCTCCAGCAAGCCACCAGCAGAGGCGATGTTCCAAACAGTTTTTCTCATTTAAGGCAGGCCCCAGTGAGGGTTTGTACTGAACAGCAGGAGGAAAGACTGAGGTTATCTATGGGAGACGTTGCTCAGCTTGATGGTCCCAAGAGCCATGGTGAACACCATTCTGGGACTGCAAATGTGCATACCATCCCTCCTCATGTACTTTGGACAGGATTAATAAGGTTCAAACTGAGACTTCTCAACTTCCATTTCATCAACTGAAATTATATACAATTATTTAAGCAATTCTTGCCTTAGCCATTACTGCTGGGAAACTGCTGCTAAGCCTCAGGTTATCGCTAGGTGGAAATTCATACCAGTAAGGAACTGATCCAAGTATAAAGGGATAGCATTTGTAGCGGGTCCCTGAAATTCAGTCGTTGCGAAGCACCAGAAAGGTGCCTGCAAAAATAGCGGGAAAGGATGGATCAGGACATGGCTAATATTATAATTTGTAGGTCTGTGCACAAATCCTTATGCTTATGCCGTCTCTTATGCCATTCAAATAGTGTGCAGAAGAGAAGGTCTGTGTGTGTTTGCAGGAATACATATGCACGTGCTTATAAGATGCCAGAAAACCGCCTTTCTGCAAGACTTTGTTGTGGGGATTTTTTCAGGATAGATTTATCCCTTAGAAAAAGGAATATTATGTACATCACTGTCTAGAACAGAAAGGGTATTGCCTATTGGCAGAATTCAAGTGTCCCTTAAAGAGAAATTTTGCACTGACAGCAGTAAATTTGAAGTAATGCAATAAAACACTGGCAGAAGAAATTTAAAGGATGCAGAAATAAAAAGAAAAGACTATTTTAATCAAAAGCTATTAGGAAATTCTACTCCATTTAGTAGAATGGCTTTGAAAAAAATTAATTTTCCTGCAAATAGTACCAGTAAAGATTTTTTCATATTTTAAGCACTGCAATAAAAATTGCTTCAAACTGAAAGTGTAATCATTAGTGTCACTTCTTAGCAGCAAAAAAACCCAACAATGCCAGGACCAGTCTCAGCAAATTTAGCAGTTAGCAGTTTTAGAAGTACACGTTGTGGTCAAATATTTTCTGCTGTACTGATATTTACTGACAGCTGTCAATAAAAAAATCTGGTTCTTATTTTTAGTTAACTTATAATTATGCTCCTCCTGACTTCGGCATATGAAGGAAGAGTTCTTTTAGGAAAATCTATCACATCTACTGTTCTAACACTGGCAACACAGATGAACAATTTATATTTTTTTTTTTTTTTACCAACTAACACTGTCACTTGTCTACAGTTTTGCAGACTCACCAGAAAAAAAAAAGAAGTGTTTACTTGTCCCTTATGAATGAAGTAGTGTGCATACAAAAAGGCATATCTGTCATTTGGATTTAGTATACTTCCCCTTCAGGAATTGCACAGGGAGGACTGCTACATGGATCATATCTTAACACATTTACCATTCACCTCTGCTTATCTTCAGTATCTTCAACCCCGGGTTATGTTACAGGTCACTGTCAGTTCACTGCTGTTAACTTACTCCCAAACACCCATCACAAATCTCTCTTTGACTGTAATTTGGTAGTGCTGTTGTAGGCACGATGGCTTCAGGATAAAAGGGAAGAAGGCTTGTAGGAAGGGGAAATATCTTTTATTAGTCCTGCTGATACAGCTGGGAAAAGCGGCCAATCATTAGGATATGCTGTCCCTTCCCAGACCTCACATTAACTCCCATGCAAAAGGATGCTCTGACTAAAAAGCAGATATCTCTCCCATCAGGGCTGAGATGACCTACTTGATTGTGTTAGTTTCCTGAAAATCCCCTCATTAGCTACTGCTATTATTTTCCAATTCCAGGCATATTAGCCATCATTGCCAAGATACGAATTTTATAAGCGCTTTAGTTATGGTCTCTGCCTGAGAAAGTTTACAGGTTAAAGGTCCAGCCCTGCTCAGCAGGCTTTCACATGGGGGTACTTAGTGTAATTACCTGCAGAAACATATTCTAAGACAAGACTCGGAAGGTAAATGAAACAAATACATAAGGGAACAAAATTTGCTGAGAAGGGCTGAATTTCAAATAAAGTGGGAGCTGACAACACATTTTTCTGCCTTATGTACACTTATATATACTTGAGTAAAAAACACCATGGTTTTGTTTGAGTATCAGGCTTCATTTTGCACTAGTAAATAACTATCCAGCTGAACAACAATACAGAAATAAACCTCAAACATTCTAGCATGGATTAGCTTCATAATTAATTTTCAGCCAGTAAGAAACAGTGATCACAACTCACCACTTGCCTACAAGAATTCAATCATCTCATATCTTGTTTACAAAGTCATTAGAAACCCTATTCTATCAAAATCTCCAACTGTTTAAGAAAGAAACACAAACAGGAGTTAAATACATTTTTGCTTAACAAAGCACAGACAATATCCATGTCTTACTGTAGACTGACAGTTTTCATCTATGACCACCTAATATTAGTATTCATCTATTTAAAACACTAAATTATCTATGAAATTTTAAAAGAAACACTCATGAGATTCTAGAAGGAAAAGCCCTTCACTGCCACTGTAGTTTATATTTATGAAGCCTACCAATTAATTGTTATCATCATCTGTATTCATTCTTATATATAAAGCATTTATCTTTGTACTGCTTAACAGACTAATGAGATATGTCAATTCTTTTGACTTTACAAAAAGAGAACAATGGCTTTTGCAAAAAGGCTTAAATAGCTCATTTACTGCTGGAAGTTGTGAAGTCTGGTAAAAAAATCTTCTCTGCCCCCTACAAAACCAAGAAGGACAGCTACCTATGATGCAGAACAGTTATCCTTCTACCCTCAACACAAATTATGTGATAAATTTCATAGGCAAACAGATATGACCATCAGAGGTGGGTCAATGTTATAGGGGAGTCATTTGTGAATGGAAAGGTAGCACTCCCACCTGAAATCTGGTAACAGCAAACAAGGACGACAGGGGTTGGCAGGGGGAATATCAGAGGATGCAAGAAAGGGCAGCAACAACAGCCCAGGGCTAGTAACATAGAAGTAAGGAGCACAGGAGGGAAAGCCACTTGAAGAGATATTTATTTCCAGTAGCTGACTTCTTCCCAGGCTCCGTAGGTTCCTCCTACAGATAGCAGAGGAGACGGGCTCTTCCAGGGTGATAATTCAAAGCAGCAAGCAGCTATAACCAGTCTTCTGCTGTCAACTCCCCTCCTGGAGGAGACTCCCTCCTTTAAGCTGAATGCAAGATTAGGTTTCCTAGGATAAATTCAGTCTTTGTGAATTCCCATGCCGTAGATTTAAAAAAATGTCAACCTCCTAACTCTCTTTTTAAAGGCCCTGGTAAAAATTTTCATTGACTTGAGTGGCAATATACTTTGGCCAATGCTGAGTACTAGCAAGTACCCTATCCTAAGCCCTACTGTCATCAGACAGAAAAGAGACAATGACAGGGTGATGGGTAGCACGTACTACAGCTGCACAAAGCCAAGTGGCACCGTGTAGGTATGCTAGCACAGGACCTGAAAAGAGCACAACACCCGAGCTAATAATTTCAGAGATTTTGATCCCAGAAATATTCACTGGCAACCTTGGAGACTGTCTGTCTCAGTGCATCCTCACAACAGATATGCAGAGCACTTCTTAATTTTTAGATCCCAGGCAGAGCTAGGGTTGACAGAGACAACAACTTGACCAGCTATATTAACGCTGAGATGTTTCTACATATCAGAAGCAGTCCTTTCTTCACCTACATGAATGCATAATCTAAAATGATGCCCATAGAGAAAAAGAAGTAAAACTCATGGGTTGAGATAAGAACGGTTTAATAGAACAGAAAAGAAGAAACTAATAATGATAATGATAACACTAATAAAATGACAACAGCAATAATAAAAGGATTGGAATGTACAAATGATGCGCAGGGCAATTGCTCACCACCCGCCGACCGACACCCAGCCAGTCCCCGAGTGGAGATTCCCCGCCCCCACTCCCCAGTTCCTATACTGGATGGGACGTCCCATGGTATGGAATACACGGTTGGCCAGTCTGGGTCAGCTTCCCTGGCTGTGTCCTGTGCCAACTTCTTGTGCCCCTCCAGCTTTCTCGCTGGCTGGGCTTGAGAAGCTGAAAAATCCTTGACTATAGTCTAAACACTACTTAGCAACAACTGAAAACATCAGTGTGTTATCAACATTCTTCTCATACTGAACCCAAAACATAGCACCGTACCAGCTACTAGGAAGACAGTTAACTCTATCCCAGCTGAAACTAGGACACAGATAAAGTAGATCTGCTTTTATTTTTCTATCAGAATCCACTGCTGTATGTTTTACTGGAAAATAATTTTCCTTTCAACTTTGTTTCTTCTGTTTAAATTTTCCCTCATGGAATTTTTAGTGTTACATCAGACTATCAGCACAAGTTTTTCTAAAAATAATGAAATGAAAGAACATTCTTGGAGATCTTATTGCCCTCTAATGTCTGTAGACACTATTGTCTTTCCCACTTTCCCAGACAATCTGTAACTGGGGAGAATACAGCTCTATTAACCTTGCTATATCAGCCAGAATGTCAAAATCTGTGTTATAAATCTTCATCTTAATCATTTATGATTAAATATTCAGATGAGATTATGTGCAACCTAATTCTACACATCCATCTCCACTTCCCTAATTAACGACAGACAGTAACAGAGGAGGAAAAACAGCACCTTTCTGAAGTAACTAGGCAAAACCAAGCTTTTGTAGACAATTTTCATTTCTAAGCACGTATTTATTTTTTTATCACCATTTAAGAAAGAAACATGACTAATGAAGTTATGTATATTGAATTATAAATCTGTTGCTCTACTATAGATTGCTAAATATTGCCAGCATTAATCCCAGTAGCCCCAAAACTCTTATTTTTATGAAGCCTCGCTGGTTTCAATTCTTCCCCATCTGTCAGAGAATTTGACATGCATACAGTGAAAGTTACAGAGGAGGTAACCTTCCAGGGCTCAGTAGGTAAAATTCACCCTTGTTCAGAAAAGCAGTCTAAGATTTATGAATCACTAAAGATCTTTTTAGTCTTTACTCCAATTTAGAACTGAGCTACTTAGACCCTAATCTTGAGAGGGGCTGAGAAAGTGTACCTCATAATGAAACTGAAGTCATTGATACCATCACCAGATTTTCAGAAAAAAATCAAACTCGAAAGCTACTAAAGGCATCAGTTAAACTGAGGCAGCCAACTCAACCTGTAAATCACAGACTCTAAATGAAAGAGACCTCACAGGAAAAGACATGAAGTCTGTCCTTCTATCAGCCTGAAGCTGACTTCTCAGCATGTTTTCTAGAACTGTGCAAATAATAGATTCTTTGGTTCAATAAGAATAAAAAAAAAAAAAAGAAAAAAGTTTAGCCCAATTAAAATCTGATCTTGGGGAAAGACAGAAGCAGGAAATGAAAAATATATTTACATATTTTTTGCATCACCTGGAACAAGTATGAGCCAATTCATAAATGAAAGTACCAAATTTCAAAATGACAAGTCACATTTTTAGCATGAAATTTCTTTCCCAAACATGCAGGCATTTTTACAAAATTACTGGAATAAACTATCTTCAAATTTGCCCCTTTTCAGCCAAAACTACTTGCTAAATGCAACCTGAATCTGTTATTATTTCCCCAAATGACATTTTCCAAACTTATTTGGGGAGGAAGCAAAGGGGTGAGGGGAAAATTGCCTGGCTCCATCCTCTGCTGCTTTTTCTAATTGCATTTAAATGATCCGTGCAACTGGTCTCCTACAACTTCCCTGAGGGGTAATATTTCACAGTCTAGCTAATCTCACTATTGAAAAGTGTCCTGTTTTTCAGCAAAAATTTTACTAGCATAAAGCACAACCAGAATAATTTTTGCTGACTTCTAAAAAAACTTCGGTTGGTTTTAAGATCAAGAAGTATGCAAATACAGAATATCAGCAGAATATGCAACTCTGGATGCTTTAACAGTGCAAACTAATCTGCCATCCAAGGTGCCTCAGGTCTACTCATGAGTCAAAATCTGCAGCTGGAACTGGACAATCTTTTGGCCCAACAATATTTTGTTGCATCTGAATGAATGGTAGTTACCTTTTTTTAAAAGCAAAAAGAAAAGAAGCAATGTAAGCCAGAAATTATTTTTCTGTATTACACACACTCAATATTTGATTTATTAATCATTTATTTCTCTGGATCACTCATGTGACTGCATTTGTCTGAGCTTAGTAAGCTCTGGCCCTGATTCTTCAGCTGCTTGTACGTGTACTTAACACAAGTGGTGTGGTGTTTGGAGGACCAGAGTTCTGTATACATTTTCTCCCTGTGAGGGCTGCTGAAGCACTACTCACCAAACAAAAATCCCAACTCTTTGGGGGGAAAAAAAAAAAGTGCCACTGCTCACAGCAATTGAGTAATCCCTTTTGTAACTATTATTAGCAAACTTACAATACAACCTAATGGCCTGATTCTGTCTTTCTCCCCTTCCCCCCCCGGATGGGGGGGATATTACTTACTTTGTGAATTTCTGAACTGGCATCAGCAGGCTGATTAAAGGAGTCAGATGCATTATTAAGCTTGTGGGGACTTCATGTGGATCCTAGGGCAGGGATGCCTCCGCTTGCGGACTAGCACGCAGGGTCATGTGCCCAGGTATCTTTTGTACTTTAAACCGGTTTAACACTAGGTTGAGTACTACTTAACCAGTTAGGGCTGTGGTACTCTGCACAAGAGGGAACACATTCCAGACTCAGTCCAAAACATCAGTTTATTTTTTTTTCAGACTAAATTCCTGAAGCACCTAGATTTATTTAACACCAGAGAAAAGGGACAGCTCCACGCCTGAGGTTAGAAAAACTCTAGTATGAACCAACCAACAAACATTAGTGAACACAGCCTAAAGAAAGCTCTTCAAAACTACTTGACATATACCTATGTCATTACAATTTTGGACAAGGAATATGTAATCTGGCTCAGTGAAGCAATACTGTTCTGTTTCTCAATTAGTCTCATTCTCTGGCTGTTGTGCTTATTCTGCAGCAGCAAGTGAAAAATGTTTCGAAGTATAAAAATTAAAACAAAGCCATTTTCACAGTAACATGATGTTATTTTTACATTTTGATTTAAGGATACTACAATGACTACACACACAAAGTCCACCACCACCTCAATTTGTAGGAACTGACGGAAGTCCTTTTAGTTACCCTAAAAACTCCAAGCAGGCAGTCTTACAAAGCATGTGGTCAAGTATAATATCCAGGCTAGCTTTGGTCTGGAGTAGTTTATCTCTATACTTTGGATCTAAATGATATAAAGTTAGTCGCAATCTTCAGCTATAACAGTTAGTTTCCTCTGTCACTTTGCAGACACCTAACTAAACACCTGAATTCTCATGGCTGCTGAGCAGCCAGTAAATCTCACCGAGATTACATATCTAAACTGAGGATTGTACCTTTTGAAAAATCTTGGTCCCACATACATATTATCATAGCAAAGTTTAAGCAAGATTTTCTGGCATGCTGCAACATATGGAGAGCTCTAATTTAACTGTGGTCTCGGGGTACGCCACAGATATACAAGCTTGAATCCTATTTGAGAAGATATTTAGTGGAAGCTTAAATCATTGACTCTGAAGTTTTTAGACCTTCTGATTTCATAGCATGTGACAATACATCTCTGTGGAGCAAAATCAAAATGTAGAAAGCCTCAATTTGTTTTGACTGTATTTCTACCAGCAATTTTTTTTTTATCTGTTCAGATCATGCCTGGAGAATAAACAAAATCCCAATATGCTCAGACCAGGCTGTGAAATGCAAACTTCTATCTGATATAAAATTCAGAATTTTGAAAACAAAGGAGTTATGGGTTGGAAATTCTGGCAAAATCTCAATGCAGTAATTTAAACATAAGTCTCCTGGATGGAAGGAGGAGAAGGAAGAGGCCAAGAGGAATGTAAGCTCTCACTCAGTGTGCCACAAGCTTTGGGTCACTCAGTGAAGCCGTGGCTGTGGCCGCACAGTGCCCCTCTCGTAATTCAGCTGTGTGGGTTGTACTTAAACACACTTGCTAGCAAGTTACTACCTTTGCCTACTCTACAGCCCCTTGCTAATCCCCTTCTTGTTCAGCTCTGCTGAGAACTTCCAGGGTGCATCAAAAGTTTTCACCTGCCAGAGAGAGTATGCACACCACATTGCCTTCATCTGTAAAATTCAATACAGTACTGAGAAAGTTCCCAGGTCAGTCTGGCAGTACCAATCTTTTGTAAATCCTGTTACACTTTATTCCATTCCACCCCTTTAACTGTATGTCTTTAGAAAAGTTTTTAAAGGCAGGGACACTTAGAGCTTCACTTACTCATAGATCTACAGTTGCTAAATAATTTTATTTCTCAGCTTCCTAAACATGCAGCTGTTCTCTTGTTCTATGGTGCTATCTCTATCTTATCAGATTCAAAATATAGGTGTAATTCACCAGTTCTTTCAATATTCTGGAATGGAAATTATCAATTCCCTTTGATTTTACAAAGATAAACTCATTTACTGTTGCTTTCACTGCAGCTGTGGTTATTTCTATTTTAATACCATCATGTACATTATCTGTCTTCCCTTTGCCCCCATACTAACATAATCATAGTTACTGAAAAATGAGGGAAAGCCATATCTAGATTATCTTTAATATCCACCCTCACAAGATAGTAGCTCTCTTTCTTCCTTTTTCTGTCCCTATTACATAGCTTAAGAGTGTTCTGCTATTTGTTATTTCTTCTGCAAAGCCCAGCACAGCTTGGCTTTGGAAATTCTCACTTTATCTCCAAACCTCATGACCTCTGAGACTTAGTGCTGATCAGACAACTGGGAAGGAAAGGGTGCAAGGGGTGGTGGGGGGGAAGGTGTCTCTTGCATATTCCTAATAGTGTTGCATACATACACTTTATTTTAGAGCCACACGCTACAATTTTTTTCTCTTTTTTGATATTCAGATTCCTGGCAGTCTTAGCATCATTAATTTCAAAGAAACTTAAAATTTCTTTATATACTTATTTCTGCAAGTTTCTCCTACTAGCCATTTCCCTCACTTATGAAATTTTGCTCTTTTGGGGAAAAAAAACCAAAACAAAAAACCCCAAACACTTAGAAACTTTTTTATTTCCTCAAGAAACATAAAAAGAAGATATCTAGTGGGTGCTGGTCTCTTCTGTCTGGTGGCTGGAGATAGGACAAGAGGAAATGGCCTCAAATTGAGGCAAGGGAGATTTAGGTTAGATATTAGGAAAAAAATTTGTTACTGAGAGGGTTGTCAAACCTTGGAATGGGCTGCCCAGGGACGTGGTTGAGTCACGATCCCTGGAGGTGTTCAAAAAGCGAGTAGATGGAGTACTTCAGGACATGGTTTAGTGGGCATGGTTAATGGTTGGACTCGATCTTGAAGGTGTTTTCCAACCTAAATGATTCTATGATTCTATTCTATGATTCTATAATCACTTTGTTGAAGGTTACTTGGTGTTAGCCATCCATAGTGTCCTCACTGCTTACTGAGAAATTCTAAGAATTCCAAAACATTCCCATAAAAAACAGAACACTGTAACATCTTCTTGATACATTAGCTACTTGATGAAGACTGTCAGCTATCACATGAAAACATCTATGATGATTACTAATAGGCTGTGTCCTCCAGTATCCATTTAAGTAGTTAAAATCCCCCCGATGATAACATCCACGGATTTCTGGAATGTCTACCCTTCCCTTCTCACAACAATACTCCAGCAACCCATTACTGAAGCCCAGCGCTAGCCCAGGGAAACCACCTTTGCCGACCTTTAAAAAAACTGTTTATTTTTTTTAAACACATATAACCCCCTCTTTCAAGTTATCATATCATTAATAGTCAGTAGTATACCAGCAGGTCTCTAGTTTGAGTTTTTCCTCAGTAGAATACAGCATTCAAGGCCCTATTTCCAGTCATGAACCCACCTGATTCAAGTTCTGCACAGATGCTCCTACTTCTTCCCTTTTCTTGCACAGGTTTTTGGCAGGTCTCTATCCATGTTTCACCTTTTCCTTAGGGACAACATTCAGCCACTGAACAGAACAAGCACAATCCTAGCAGCAATGTGTCATTGACACTTTACTTTCTCAGCAGCTTAAGAGTTTTCTTAGCTAACCAAATTACTATTAACATTTCTATATCCACTGTGCTATCCTCCTCTTCCCCATTTTACTCCTCTTGCACTAATTTTATACATATATATAAAAGGTATAGGGGATATATGATTTTCCCCCCCAGTCTTCTCCTGTCGTTTCTCAGTTTAAAGTCCTTCTTCCAGATGTGTCAGCACCAGCTTGAGGCCAGTTGCTCAGTTAGACAATCTTTAGATTGCATCTTTAGACATCTCTTTCATCCAGCTGCACAGTAGCGGCTGGTGCTTCAAAACACATCCCTTGTAGCATTATGAGTTATGTGCCGATCACCAGTGCTCCATCATGCGTCCACTCTTTTATCCCACTGGAACAAAAAGGAAATTTCTGAACATCTTAAAGACATTTTAAATCAAAGCAGAAACACATCTACCACTGACCTAATGTTCCTTGCTTCCACATGCATGCCATATGATCAGCAGACTGTTTCCAAAATGAAATCTCTGGCGTAGTCCCACTGAAAGGCCAGGTTAACCAGGAAGTTAAGTAACAAGGCCACCATTACACTCACAGTAATGAGCCAGATCTTGTGGCGTTACGTTTCCTCACATAAGCGTGGATTTATATGAAGAGAGGATGGCTGCCCTTGAGCCCTTCCTAGATCTATTCAGATTATACTGGAACTTGGGAGAAAGAATTACTCAGCTACAGCCTTCTCTGTAGGCAAACAGGTTTTGAGAAAAGCCCTGGCCCTCTTTTCCCCTTATCAGGCAGACGAATTCTAGAATGCTATAGAAGTAGGGAGGGCAATTATTTCCTTCCCAAGAACACAGAAAAACATGTTTCTCCTCAATCTCGATCTGCTCTTTTCCTGGAGAAATTCAGCCCTGGGCTGCATCTTATCACCAAGACAATTACATGTCCCTGTGCATGACTTCATTATGTATCTTTGGTATAAACACTGCTATGGTTAGAAGGCTTCCTAACAATAGGCTTGCTAGAAGATACAGACCCTAGAAGATGCAAAGGACAAATACATGAAGTTATGCATTGCACTTAACATCTCTTGATTGTAGGCATCTCTTACTTTCAATTCAAACCCACTTCCATGGATGCGAACCAGAGATAAGTTACTATGGTTTAACTGATTATAGCTATAATCCTTCATTCAGTGTTTAGACTAATTTTGTTTGTGTAGAACCAAAACAGAAGAAAGTACAGTGATGTACCAAGCACAGACCAACCCAAATACAGCTGAGAAACAGCACAAATACTGAGCCCAAATACAGTCCTAACCTGAGTTCAGGTATGACAGATCTGTAGCCTTGTTCTAGTAGCACACATTACCCGTGCCATAGATGTACTCCCAGCTCTGCGTCTTCCTACTACTAGGGCAAGAGCATTAGCGTGAGAAGGAATTTGTCTATTTTTAATCGTAACTATTTAAGACAGAAAGAACAACAAACCTTCCCAGCACAACCAGTAGCTAACACTCTGTGGTGTAGGGTATTGGCCTACTAGTGGCAAAGGAAGAAAAAAATAAATAAGTAGATGAGACTGCTTTAAAAAGCAAAGGAGGTAAAACTTCCAGAAAGGAAGTCATCCTCAGCAGATGGATCCCATGGGTCAGACAGCTCAGGAAGGGTAGGCACAGCCTTTCACCCACAGGATAAAGCAAAGGTAACTAATATACTGAAACTGTGCTTCAAAATGACAGTTTGACAAGTTAAAAGAAGAGACATGATTGCAAGGTGCTAGTTAACAAAGGACAGAGAAAATATTCACATGCTCTAAAGCTGGTCCTGGGCAAAAATTTGGATTCAGAACACAAGCAGGCAAACTCTGATTTAGCATGTAATTAAGAAATCCTCTCTGAATTATGCAACTTTCATTCACTTCTTCAGAAGATATGAGAACACTGCAATCACTTGCCAAGTTTGATCCCAACATGCCATGGGGCAAATGGAGACCCTAAACTGTCATATTCTATTTAAATCATATGTAGGCTAAAGTGAGTGTGATTGCTCAGTATATTAAATTACTACCAGTGTGTTGATATTTCCTCATGAACAATCTATGGCTCTGAATTATTTATTGAGGAGGAAGTGGCTTTTGAAGTGAACATTATTTCTCTCTCTGAGTTAGTGCTTGAATATGATAAAAATAGTTGCCAAGAGAAAAAGGAAATCTAGAAAGATACTTCCATGACTGACGGCTCCCAGATTTTACCCGACTCCTTCATGCATTTCTTCTCTCTGTGAAGTCTACATGCTAAAATGATGTTCCCCTAAAAAATATTAGGATTTGGGACAGCCTGTGTCAGGAAATTGCTTGCAACAAATCACAGATACATACACGTTCAGTGGTAGCAATCAATAGGAGTCCTAGACTATTCCCATGGCTTTGTGCTTCCTTGCATCTAGAATCCAATACTGCTCATAAAAATGCGGCTTCAAGGGAGCCGCAGAGCAGCCTTCCTCTGGCATCAGTTGTGGTACATCACAGAATCAAGGAGCTTTAGGTTGTAGTGGAGATGAAGGACACTTAACAGAGCATGGTGTGACAGCAGGAACAGGGAGAAGGACTCATTTCTCCCACTGGTCCTTCAAGTTCTCAGACACATTTTTCAAACCCTTGCCCCCTCAACAGGAGTCTTCACAGGTTTTTGAGGATGGGGAAGTGAAAACACAGATGAAGCAGCAGCAGACTCCCACATAATAAGATAAATCCAGTGTGACACATTCTGCATTATGACCAAATTAGAATTTATTTGGTCAAAGAGGTATTCTCACAATAAAGTGCACTCTTGAGTGACAGCTGCAATATTTGAACTCAAAACAATTACTTGAAATGAACATAAATAATCCTTCTCTCTTCCCTTCTCCTTCCACACAACTATTAAGGTTGCTGTTCATGAAGAATTCTCCAAAGAATGATTTATGGCATGCCATTAGAAGACATATTTCTATCATATTTCTGTTGTTTATTTATTTGCAAATAGCTTATATACACTAGACATGGATCAAATCTTTCTGTAAATTTTCCGTGAACAGATTTGAATGTTGAGTTTATTCTTATTTCAAGGTTATTCTTCAGTTTTCAAGGTGCTGAAGTTAATTTCTTTAATAACCAATCCTTTGTGTCTACTAATTAGAAATATCCAAAACAATTTGCTATTTAAATCATATGTCATTGCTTCTGATCCTTGATTGGATGAGTAATGAAATTAAGTAAGACCCATATGAATTGTGAATATTACTACTGAATATGTAATTAAGGTTTTGATTAATATTCTGGCACTCAGGCTTAAAATACCCCTTCCATAAGTATTTGCACTAATAAATCTCAAGCTCAAAAAATCAGTACAAGTCATTAACACAGTCAAACTGAATTCGTAAGTGAACTTCAAAAGAATACTTGTAAGGTTTTTTTATGATGATGGTTATGAACAGTGTCCTTTTAAGTTGGACTCCTATATTAGTACTAGCTGTCAAATAAAGCTATTGGCCATCTTTCCTCCTTAGGTGCTGGTATAAAATTGAAAATTAGGGATATAGGTCTTGCTGAGCTACTGAAAACATCCTGTGTTAATACAAGTTGATAATTTAAGCCCCAATTGTTTCAAAGCTCAATGAATCATTTTATGGAAATTTAAAATCCTTTAAGACATAGCATTATATTAAAAAAAAAGAAATATTATACTTTTTCTTGTAATACACTTCTATTTCTTACTCAGAGTATCCATTAGGAGCATTTTTTATGCCATTACTGAAATATACTTAATTCAGCTGACAGTCAACATTTTTCAAAATGTTCTTCCCATTCAATACTTTCTGCACGTAAAGAAAGCCAATCAGAATACCTGATATTTAATAAATAGAAAGGTATGGATGTATGATTTCATTTTTTGCTACAGAAATCTGTCATTTGTAAAACACTGCAAATAATGTTGATAACGACTTATTAATACAAATTCTGCAGCAGTAGGATATACCACAAATCGGGTACCTGTCCTATTAAAAGATGTTAGCCCTGTAGAAAAGTTCTGGCTCTTATCACAGAAGAGGATGACACCCTTGCGACAATCCACATGCTGTGTAATAAAGAGATGCACAGTGTAGGAATAGCTAGACTCACGGAGAAGGTCTGAGTCCAGGTCTGGAATTGACTTTGAGATGAGTTAGGAAACACACCTGCTCAAAAACACCACTCTTTTTTGAACACACTCTTAAACCACAAGTAGTAGCAACTCCTCATTACTTGTATTACAGAAGTAGCCCCAAACCTGCACATTAATATCAGCCTCCTGCCATACTATGAAGTTCTCAAAGGAACGGAAAGAAATCCTTCTTCCAAACAGCTTACCACCTTACCAACACAGGTAAGGCTGGAAACTGTTGATACATTTCACTGGAAGAGGAAAGGAGACACGAAGATCAAAGACCTGCTCTGGGCTCTCTGAGGCAAGGCCCATATGAAGAACCTCCCATGGCCCAAATCACAGGTTGGTCATGAGACCAGCATTCTCCCTCTAGAGGGACTATATTTTTAAACTGATGAGTGTAACCCCCCCACCCCCAACCTCACAAAACAAGCCCAAATTCTCAAGTTCTCAGTCTCCCTGACAGCATCTGAGTAACAGGTCCAACCTGGCAAGGGAACGGGTGCATTTCAACTTTTCAACCCGTTTCAACGGGTGCCGCACTTTTACGCTCTGCTCACCCACACTCACCTGAAGGCTCTACAGCAGGCTGAGCCAGCCCCTTCAGAGACAAACTTAGGGACTGATGGTGGGGTGGCTGGTTTTGAACCCTTTGCTAGTTTTCTCAGCAGCCCTCTTGATTTAATCCAGCCATGCAAAGAACACACCCAATAATTAATTCATTCTCTAAGCCAATTGGGTAATTAATGGAGTAGCTCTGCCACAGAAGTGACACTAACAGAATGAAGACAGGTTATAGAAAAACATACCTCTACAAATTTTTATTTTTTAGGTACAGAAAAATAATGAATAGCATACCTAAGGACCAAACACAGCCCTTAGTTCAGTAAGGTAATTTTCATACTCTGTTATCATGAGTTCTTAATTAAGCCATGTGGTAAAAATTCCTAACAAATGGTTGTTGACTGTAAATGCAATCCCTCCTTTTGACACACGCATTAATGCACTATTGTAGAAGTTCAAAGCCGTTATTATTGAGTTGTCTCAGCCACATTAATTATCCTCTGCACTGTATTTGGCTTCACTTGGGTACATCTTTAATCGCCCAGTCTTTACTTACAGAACATCTTCGTTTAATATACTATGAACTCTGCTTACATTTATGCTTTTTCCAATAATTCTGTGTTGAATGTAGTTTCCGCCATTACTACTGGAAATGTTGTACACTCAGCTTATTTGTCTGCTGTCACCCATACATGTCATTGGTTTTGAAGCTGAAATGTCCAGTGCTTGGAAGCTTTGGACTGAAGTTGATTCTAGCACCTCCACTATGTTTAAAAAAATTCCTAACCCTTGTTACCTGGGCCATTTTCTTTCCATAGCATGTTAGATCCAGTTTATAAAGCAAATTAACAAACAAGGAAAATGGCACAAGAGAGGAAGTGATGAGCTAACTTAAAGCAGCAGAAGTGGGCAGGTGAAGGAAATACGGTGAAGGACAGAACTTTTTAAGCTCTATATCCTATTATGGGCATAATAAGCATAAACCCTTGAGGAAAGAGATCTTTAAAATATTAAAGTCTTGCTTTATTATCCCAGTGACGTCCATTACAGAGAGATGTTCATGTTTTCATCATGTTTAACTTAAAACATGTTTTGACAGGCACGTTGAAATGATAATTTGTTTTGAATTGTTTCCACTTAGATCGTTTTCCATCTGAGTATCTCAAAGTATGTTACAAAAATTAAGCTTCATAATATCCATATAACAACTAGACTGCAAATACGTACTAAATAACTAAAGGATAACATTTTCAGAAGTATGCACTGCTTTTGACTCCCACAGTGAGCCATTTTAAATCTTCTTCCCCTTCTAAGAAAAAAAGAAAAGAGGTAATAAGCTCCACTCCAATGAAAGTGAAGCGATGATGTAGTTCATTTCTGAAACTCAGAGAGGTAAAAAAGGCAACCAAAATTACACATACTGAAAACTTGAGCTCCACTTGCTGTGGAGCTTGTGGTGAGCTGGGAGACAAGGAGTTGGGACATGAAGATAGGGTTTTATTTCAGCCACAAAACTGTGCTGCTTATGTTGATAAAAACCAACTACAAAAATGTTATCAGAAAATCAACTCAGAGCAAGAACCAGGAACTCAAGCATTTTTTAAAATTTCTGTTTAATTCACTTTTGCAAGAGACAACAGAGGAAAAGGGTGAAACAACTACTGAGTGACATATCAAAAACACCTTTCCTCTTTCTCTTTTTCTAAGGTTGACTACATGAGAGAGGGAAACACTGATGAAAAAAATGAATAAAGCAATCCTTCAGCTAATTCAGGTCATCTAGAGCTACTCCCATAAGCTAAGCAGGCATTTCCATGTAGATCTGTATTATGGTGCTGTTTGTGGTTATACTATGCATGACGGATGAATGTTTGTAAACAGAAATACCAGCAGCGTACTTTTAGGATAAGAGAGAGAGAAGGTTAAAAGGCAGGAAACAAAAATTAATTAAGCAGTAAAAAAGAAAGACAGCGAAATCTGTATTTGGTCCCATTTGAAGGCCCCAAGTATTAGGTCTTCTTCTCTGGCCTCACGAACGTGACATTTCTGTCAGCATGATAACACAGCTCCAGCAGGAAGGACAGAAAATGTCCCCATCCAGTCTTGCCCAAGCCTCGGTGCAGAAAGCACTCAGGGAGACAGGATCTGAGCCCTCACAGCTGGAAAGGGCAGTGGACTCAGATTGCCTAAAACCTGAGCAAATATTCTAATCACAAGGGACATTTTTCCAGTACTATAAAACAAGGCTGAGTCAGTAATACTTGTCGGGGATCCAAGCTCATCATTGCTCATAAAGCAGGTTTAAACAATGCTTGCCAACTGGATCCACTAAGGGATTTTGGTGCCGCTCCAGCCGAGCTTCTGGTTTGCAGTGGGCTTAAATAAGAAATGGAAACTCAGGCTGTGTGCGCTGGGGAAGTTCTGGACACAGGCAAAACACAGAAATACAAGCCTGTAGGACACTTTCAAGTTGAACACTATGGTCCATTATGTTTAAGTTCCTCAAGAAACTTCCTAACACGGCTGTTGAGGCCAATTTTCTAGATCATCTTTTCAGGTCTATATGCCTGAAGAACATCTAAATTCTGCTTTTCAGAGCTAAGTCTATTTTAGATCTGGCACAGAAAGATTTCCATATAAAGTGATCATATGAAGATTAGGGTTGAAGAAAAATAAGAAGAGACACACCTCCACCCGTACCCCTTTTTAAGATAAAAAAAGACCATGCATTTATAATGACAAAGCTTATTGTTCCACGCTAGCCACTATTAAACAGTGAAAGTATCAGTACAGTGGCCTTTTGTTGTTTTCTATGCATGTATAGATCCCTCTGTAGAGAACTGAAGTCTAGTGCTTGATATTACAAGGTACTTTTCTTGGACCTGCTGGAACTAATCTGCTGATCCTATGCACCACACATGGAAAAACACCACCCAAAGAAGTTGGCAGGATCCTAGAATAGATCAGATGTTTACACGAAAACATCCCATTAAAGTGAGTAATGTTGAAAACTGTGGCACCACTAACCTTCATTCTTAAGGGCACAAATCAATCTGATATATAGCAGCTGATAGAGATAAGGAAAACTGTCCTTCCATCTGTAGGTTAATTCACTTTTTATTCACCGTAAGACATCTGCATCTTTAAATCAGCTGGTACCAGTCCTTGGTACATTAGTCTTGCCTAAGTCACACCTTCCAGTTTTAGAAGAACATGAAGAAGTTACTTTTGTTGTCACATCACTGGCTGCCAAACTTCCTTTGAAAACACCCCACAAAACAGTCTCACTCCATTTGCTCCAACTCGTGATATCAAATCATTTGTAACTGATAGTGTTAACCACCCCCACTGATTATCCTTGCCAACCAAAAAGATTTATATGGCCCGCCATACAAATACCATGAACATAGTGAACAGCACAAGCATGTTGTCAAAAGAAAAGTAATGGAAATAATAACCTAGGATAGCAATTATTTTATCTTGGGGGAAAAAATACATTACTACCCATTTCAGCCATTCAGGGAGGGAAACAGAATGAGAGAGACAGTGATAGGAAACCACATCAGCAATTAGAGAACACAGGGAGATGGTAATTCAGGTTAAGGTTGTCAGGAAATTCAGGTGAAATCGCTTGGAAAAATATATAACCAAGACCAGGATTTTTTTAATTCTAAAATTTATGAAAAAATACTTAAGGGTACTCCCTCCCCTATGAACTGATGTCAAACTGTTATCTCTCCTTTGTATTTATCATTGTTCAGATGATGACTGCTCACTGCAATCAGAGTTTATCTAGCATTTTCTCTGGGTATCTAACATTTTCGCTGTGAGTTTGCCCAGACACACAACTCTTCTTTTTTCCTGCCTCCTTCTCCAGTGTCTCAAGCAGTCACTTTGAAAATTATTCAAGTAATCTCTCTCTTTGGTCAGTGGCTGAAGGGAAATAAACTGGAGTTTAGGCACAGGGCATACAAGGATTATCCGGTATTCCTGTGCCTTTTCATAACCTACTTCCTTTTATATGTTCCCTCAATTCTCCCTCATGTTCTCTCTTATATCAGTCTCCTTTTATTTTAAAAATCAAGCAAATCAAAACAGTTCTTTTTACAGCCTGTTTGCCACTTCCACTCCTATGTGTCTACTTGACACAATGTATACAACTGACAGCTGTGCTAAAATAGACAAAAATGGCACCACTTTGTAAATATACTTCAGCAACCACAAATTTCTACTGTACCTTGAAATGCAAGCAAAAGAGCTATTGATTTTGTCTGTGCCTGATAAATTCCTCCAAAACAACCTGTTTACTGAAACTTTAAGTCACTGTTGTGATTAATCTGCTGTATATTAGAAGCTACTTAATTGGAACAGAGAGATGGAAGAATGAGTGAACACTAAGTGACATATTAATTGATTTCGTTTTAATTTTACTAGAACTTTTGTACCTTTGTAGCCAAGTTAGTCCTCATGGACAAACATTAAGGACTAAGCCAGCTGACAAAAAGAGTACTCTTCCAAACAAGGTAAACTGTGATGTAAATGACCTGAAGATACGGAGCAGGATAACTGAAGCTATAGATCATGCTGTGATGTTACACTTTCTTGCTTTCCCACAGGAGATGTGGACATGCAAACTGACCTTTCAGTACTGAATACTTTCCCTGATGTAAGTAACAGAAATTTTAGCTGAAACAACTCATTTGGTTGCAAGAACCTTCTGCAAGTTTACAACATTTAGAAACAAATTATATTGCGAAACATTTATTTGCATTCATGGTATGTACGTATAGTCATTCCTGCATGGCATCGGAGAACTCTAGAATAATATCTATACATGGTGACACCAAATCCTCTGAAACTCAAACCCCTAAAATCATATAGATGTCCCACTGGTCTGGACAAAGCCAAATACAAATTCTTCCCATATATAAATTTCTAGAAAGCATTCCATGTATAAAATATTAGTTCTCCTACTAAGCCAGTTGAGCAATCAGAAATTTTAGTGCTTAAGCAATCTTTTGAAAATCTGAAAACTTACGTAACTGATAAATATTCTCTATAGAGACAACCCTTGTTAATTATTAAAGTACAGTATCTTTCTTCTGAAGTACATCAGCATCTTTTACATGTAGCTTAGGTTATTAGAATAAACTGAATACAAAATCTGATTTGTATGCAGACTTGTAAGAGATTTTTAAGAACATAGTAAAGCTTCACTTTTGTGTTTCCAAAAAAAATTATGAAAGGCACAGCCTTCATCTGCATATCACGGTCTTCAAGAAAAAAAAAAAAAAGGAAAAAAGAAAAAAAATTGAATATTTATTCTGCTGAATGTATTAGCAAAAGTTTAAATGTAGTCAGGCCACCTACAGTGTGGGCTTGCCCCTTCTAATCCTGCTTTCTGGGGGGGGGGGAGAAAACTTTAATTCCTATTTCTGACAGCCCATCACCTTTCCTGAGTCCTAAAGACACAGCAAGCAAAATAGTTAGCCAGTAGGACTTTAACTCAAGCACTGCACTAACTCAATAAAAGAAATATGGTATTGCTGACTGCTAGCATTTCGCTACACTAAGAGACAGATGGGGAAGATATGCAATAATCTTGTCTAGAAAATGGCTATGATTCATAAATTTGGACTCAATGTGACAAATTATCTGGCAGATTTCAAAACAGTGAGAAAAAGTGGTGTCAGATTGAGATATTATCACATCTCAGTCTGCAGTCCAATGGCAGCTGGAGTTATTGACCACCTAACTACACTGAACTCCTACACTACTACTGAACAAAAGCGTCAAAACTATTATGTAGAGCAAAAGTGCGAAAACAAATGTACCTATTTAAGGATGGAATTGAGCTGATTTGAAGACTGATGATGTTTTTCTTAATTTGAACTACCTTGCTCACAGTTCCAGCTTAGGCACCCAGTCATGCTTAATAGTGAGCACCTGAGGAAGTCATAAGGACTTCCCATACACAGCGCAGATACCATTTCCCTTTTTTTTTTTGGAAACTGTAAGAGCATCAACTGGTTGCAGAGGTGAAGCTTGTGAGTGCAGGCAATGAAATTGCTTTGGCGGATGATCCAGCCCTGTGAAAAATGCTTCCACAGGGCACCAGAAGGGACTGCAACTCACACTGCTTCCAGAATCCAGCATCACCTCTACAACCTTCCTCCAACTCTTTTTTGTTTGGTTTTTTTTTTTCCAAGTAAGAGCCAGGAAGGAGAAGGAAGATAATGATTTCTTAGTATTACACATAAGCAGATTGTTGTGGTTTAACCCCAGCCGGTAACTAAGCACTGTGCAGCCGCTCACTTACTCCTCCCCGCCATCCAGTGGGATGGGGGAGAGAATCGGGGGAAAAAAAAAGGTAAAACTCATGGGTTGAGACAAGAACAGTTTTGTAGAACAGAAAGGAATAAACTAATAATGGTAATAATAACAATAATAAAATGACAATAATAATAAAAGGATCGGAATATACAAACCAAGTGATGCACAATGCAACTGCTCGCTGACTGGTACCAGCTACTTCCCAAGCCTGCCCCCCTCAGGCCAACTCCCCCCAGTTTATATACTGGGCATGACATCACATGGTATGGAATACCCTGTTGGCCAGTTTGGGTCAGCTGCCCTGGCTGTGTCCCATCCCAACTTCTTGTGCCCCTCCAGCCTTCTTGCTGGCTGGGCATGAGAAGCTGAAAAAATCCTTGACTTAGTCTAAACACTACTTAGCAACAACTGAAAACATCAGTGTGTTATCAACATTCTTCACATACTGAACTCAAAACATAACACTATAGCAGATAATAGGAAGACAGTTAACTCTATCCCAGCTGAAACCAGGACACAGATGCAGCTAAATATGGCATCACTTCTCAGGGAACCAGACCCCCTTTGGAACAGATACCTGCCCTGGACAAGTGCCACCTGGAAGGGCCAGCAATTAACCTGGCATCTCCTCCTCCTTCTCTAGGTGGGTTCCCACACAGCTAGCAAATCTCAGCCAAAACCCCTCACTCGGTTGAGAGGGATATACTTAAGTCATCTCAGTAACATCTCAGCTACACAGAAATAACTTTAAAGGGTAATTTCCAGTCCTCTTCTTTCCAATGATTCACCCTTCCTCTGGCCTTTTTGGCTACAGAAACTTGACAGTTCCCTTTCAGGCACTTTGACTGCAGCCTTTCAGACAAAATGACAGCCACCGTGGGAACTTCCAAGCACTCCAAGCACCAAGGCAGCCTGCTCACACCATTCCCGTACAAGGCACAACAGTTGTCTCAGGGAGCTACTTCTTGCTTTCCAGACACCACAAGATGGGCACCATCAAGTCCTCCAATCTCCTCCTCTTGCCCACCCAGTTTCCCACAACCCACGCTCCCCCAGGGCTGGCTCTCAGGACACCTTTACCCAGCTTCAGGAGCATGGCTCCCCAGTCCAGCCAGCCCAAAGGGTTCTCATCCAGAGAAAAAGTATTCAAGGAAATGAACCAGCTCCACAGATGCCAAGTGAACGCTATTATCTCTTAACATCCAGTCACCAAGTCCTGCTATCCACTGCAAAATCTGAAAGCCAGGGCTAAGCCTGGGAAGCTTAGTGAGTCAAAGGGATACTGAAGGGTAGCGGTTATATACTTTCATGACAGGCTGAAAGGGCAATACTTTATCTGAATCCTACTGGCCCATATACCTCTACATAGTCCTTACAGACTATAAATTAAAGCACCCACTTCCCTTTTTTCCTTTCAATGGAATACAAAGATCCAGTACGTTACATCCTCCTCGTACTCCCCAGAGTCTGCTAATAAAAAGCCATGTCTCTCACAGCACCTGCTTGGGAGAACAGGGCTCCACAGTGTGGCTTCCATGCCCACATATTGGTAAAAAGCAGAACACACTGGAAATATGGATAAGTAAATGTAGCTGTATCTATCTCTGAAGCCAGAATCTCATCAGTGATCATATTTTAATGTGAAATTAGCTGCCAACAAAGGCTTTGTATCTGCACTCAGCTGTGGCAAGCAACTCCTCAGAGACTTCACTGGAATTTTAACTGAGGGACAGTGTTATCAGGAAGTCTGTGAACATCCAACCCCCGAAAAAAAATAAATATGGCTATTCTTCAAAATGGAAGAATTCAGGCTCCTAAAATTTCTGGGAAAAAAGTTGTTACACCGATTTCAAAAGAAAAAAAGACACATTTTTATTCAGAACTGATTGGCACCTTAGCTGCTCCTGCAGATCCCTTTTTTTACAATCTAGGAAAAAAATTGTTTTAGTAATTTTAGATTGCCTATTTCCAGCATTGTTCCATGCCACATTAAAGACCTCATTCATTTCCCATTAGCACATTTTAGTTAAAATTAACACATAATCATTTTCAATGATCTGGTTTTCAATATATTTGTAAACAAAAATTAATCTTGATTGGAAAACAAAGAAAATCTTTGGAATTGTTAAAAATCACCCTGACAGAACTAATCACTAAACCCACATTTTTACACTTCTTTTTTTTTTTTTTTTTTTGTAATCCAAGAACACTGGGATTGCCAGTTGTACCCCCCATTCCTCAGAATGGCTTCCTTAAATAAGCAGTTGACACAGTTCCCCCCAAAACCTTTGGCAATGGGACAAATAAAGGGAAAAAGAAGACCTCAAGAATTCAGCATTTTAAGAGGAGGCAGAGGAGAACGAACACCAAATTAAAGCAGAATGAACACCAGTTTCAGTATATTGAGAATCAGGCACAAGCAAACCTCTCTCCTCATTCCCTGATGCAAAACCTCAGTTCTCATACCTAGGGCTTCTTGTCGGCAGAGAAATGAGAGAAATATTACTGTCATTTTTGCCTGTGGGGGATTAAATACAATAAGTAACAGAAAACCTAAATGTAGCTGTAAGAGAGCTTTAACCACTGCCAAAAGAAAAAGAGAAGGAAAAATTGAAAGCTGAGGGGAAACACGCAGAGAGAGGCACAGAACAAAGGGTAACGTGGGTTTTGTCAGCTGTGGGGACAGTGCCCCCAGCACGTGGGCGCTTGTGGTGCTAACACAGCCGGCACAGTCTGTTTAGCTGTGTCAAAGAAAGAGTTAGTCTGCAAACACATACAACTGGAAAACACTTCAGATCACCTTCAGCCTAAATGCTCAGAAGCTGTTTGCTCAGGCCAGTGCAGATGTTACACTGCGGAGCAGAAGCTTTGAACTATTAAGTGTCCAAATGGAGACACTATTTTCCAGAAAATTTCCACAGATTGTGTTAGTTCTGATGCCACGTTTATGTACAGAGTTTCTCAGGGCTTGATGTGACCTCTCCTTTTTGGTGCCAATTATTAGTTTTAGATGACTCCAAAGGCTCTCCCTTATGAGGAATATACCTAGGGAATTAAAATGAAGTCACTTTAATAATTATGAAGTGCTGATATGCATGACTGCATACAACTGACCACATAATTTGTATTTTGTGGAAAACTGCAAATAAACACTACTAAGTTACTGACAGACAATTCTACTACTCTGTTTCACTGGAAAAAAAAAAGCGTAACAGGCTAAAACATCAATAATGTCCTAACACACCTCATCAATTTAATATTCTGGTAGTCTTAAGCTACTGCATATAAAACATGAAGAAAAGCTACATATAATCAAAAGAGGCTCAGCTAGCTTTAAATACAAGGACTAGGTGCTCTTGCAAGGAGCAAATCTTATGTTAAAAGAGATTGTGCTTCAGCAAAAAGCAAGCAGCTGGAGAGCTCTAAATCCCAGCCACCTCATCTGACAGAAGTGCTGTGCAATATCAGATCGCACCCTGCTCCACCCAAAGCCCTGATCTTTGTGTTTTCCAACACAGAGTCATGATGCCAGACTTTGTAAAACTCTCTTCTGTGTCACTGAGCATGATACACGCTGTTTATTTTCTATATGGATGAGTATCAACATGAATTTCTATGTACAATTTGAGCCACTGTACCTACTCTTCTGTCTCTGCAGGACCAGGTCTAAATATTACATAAAACCATTCAGAAAGTCCTAAATTTAACTTTTGTTCAACTGTGGAGGTAGAGCATACAAGCAAGATCCAGAACAAAGCACTGCTTTTCATTCAGAATTCTGTTTCCCTCTCATAGTTAATATCAAGCACACCTGTAACTTGGGAGTTAAGTTTCACAAGTTTAGAAAATTGTGGTTTTTATAATAAACCAAAGAACCTGGAAGGTGAAAGATACTTAGTTGTGGCACGCCAAGATCTTTGGTCTATTATCTAGCAGCACTTGGATTCCTTGATGCTTAAAGGCCACAAGCAGAACGGAGCAGTACTGGATACCACACTAATACAGAGCAAAACCCCTGTCCAAAGGGTGTGACAGAGATTAAAACCGTCAGAGTTGGAAGTTGAGAGGAACAATGAATTAAACTCTCTAATGAAATAATTGTGAAAAACTAATGTTTCCAGAAAAGAAACTTGAGAGAATTCCTTTCCACCCATCAGACGAGAAACCCCCAAAGGATTTTCGGCTGTTGCTTTAGTGCACTGCCCCACCGCATGACCTTCTTCAGCACGGCACCTGTCTTCCACAATGTTATGTGGAAATTTTAACTCCTTATACGCTATGCATTCTGAACTCTGCACTTTTCAGGCAGCACTAAATGTGTTTGCAGGGCAACTGGCCTCCATATAAAACTTTCCTGGAAACGTGCTTAAAGTGAAGGGAAACTTCCCTTTTGCAAACTATGATGTCACCTCCCCGTTCCGTAAGCGCCTTCCACAGCCTACTTCTGCACATCCTTTCTGTAACGCACACCAAGTCGCTTGCAAACGTTTTTGAGAGCAGCTACTCAAAAGTTTGCTTCAGAAGCCATTCCTTTACTGCCTCACCTATACAGAAAACGCACACGCGTAGCAGGGAGCAGACTGCACGCAGGGAATTTACACAGAAGTATCAAAACGCAGCAACGGGGTGCTCATTAACAGTTTCTGGAGAGAAACTCCTCGCCGTCAGTGAAGTTCCCCGCCGGCGGCAACACCGCCTTGGCCACGTGTGCGCAGACCGGGAGCCGCACGCTACCGGGGTGTTCCCCTTTCCCCCCGCCCGCTCCCTCGTTCTCACTTAGCCCCCGGCCGAGGGGTCCCGGGAAGCTGAGGGCACCTCGCCGCAGCCGGGCGCCTCCCGGGGCGGCGGCGGCGGCGGCCGCCCGTGCGGCGCGGGGCGCTCAGGGACCCGGCGGGGCTCCTCTCGACGGGGCGGGACACCCCGCGCCCGGGCCGCTGACGGCCCCACGGGGTCCCGGCCGCCCCCGAGCCCCTTCGCGGCCCGGCGGGCGGGGGGGGGGGGGCGCGCTGTCCAGAGGAGGGACCCCGAGGGGGACAGGCGGCCGCTCGCCGTGCGCAGTCCCGCCCGCGGCCGGGCTCCCTCCCCCGCGGCGAGGGGAGCCGGCCCCGGCCCCGGCCCCGGCCCCGGCCCCCGCTCGGCTGCTCACCTCCAGACCTGCCCCAGCTGCAGGATGTGGACGAGCGACTGCAGGAGCCAGACACAGAAGGCGCAGGACGCCGACCTGCCGCCGCCGGCGCGGGGACCGGCGGCGCCGCTGCCGGCCGCGTTGCTGCTGCTGTTGCTGCTGCTGTTGGTGGCGTTGCTCTTGCTGGCGGTGGACGCCTGCCGCTGCGGCGTGCAGGGGCGAGCGGCGTCGATGTCCGCGGCCGCCGAGCCGCTGCTCACCAGCAGCTTGCTCTCGGCGGCGGGGCAGTGCCCGGCGGCGGCGGCGGCGGCGGCGGCGCTGTCCTCGGTGCTGAAGTCGTGCGCGAACCAGCGGAAGCTGAAGACCTGCACGGAGAGGGAGCCCAGCAGCACGAAGAAGAGGGTGAGCCCGAACCACCAGCGCTGGCCCCGCAGGTAGTAGTCGACCGCCAGCCAGATGTCGGTGCCCACGTCCGCGAAGTACACGGCCAGGGCGGCCAGGATCCAGAGGCAGTCCCACAGCGAGTAGCGCCGCTGCTCCCTGCCCAGCCGCAGGCACAAGGAGGACGAGCCCCCGCCCGAGCCCCGGGAGCCCCCGCCGCCGCCCCCGCTGCCGTCTCCTCCTCTGCCGCCGCCGCCGCAGCAGCAGCAGCAGCAGCAGCAGCAGCGGGAGCCGCCGCCCGAGCCGTCCCCGCCGCCGCCGCCGCCGCCGCCGCCGCTGCAGCACCCGCCCCCGGGAGCCTCGTCGTCGTCGCTGCCGCCGCCCGGCCCGGCGCCGGCGGGCAGCCCCGGGGCCAGCGCCTGCACGGAGCCCGAGTGCTCGGAGTTCTGCAGCGGCGTGAACGCCACCTCGCCGCCCTTCTTCATCTTCCGCCGCCCGTCCGACTTCGCGGCCATGATGCCTCCCTCAGCCCCGCCGGAGAGCGAGCGGGAGCAGCGAGCGCTCCTTTATCCCGCGCCTCCCCCTGCTCCTCCTCCTCCGCCTCCTGCCGCCCGCCCTCCGCCGCCGCAGCCGCCGCGGACCCGCCGCTCCCCGCGTCCCCTCTCCCCGCTCCGCGCCGGGCTGCGCGCCCGCGGGCGGCTCCTCCGCGGCGGCCGCGCCCGCAGCGCCGCCTGCCTGCGGGGAGCCGCGCTCAGCCCGCCCGCCCCGCCGCCGCCGCCTCCGCGGGGGCCGGCGGTGCCGGGGCCGCCGCCGCCGCCGCCGCCGCCGCCGCCGCCGCCGCCGCGCTCTGCCCGAGCCGGGAGCTGGCAGGGCAGCGCTGCCCGGAGCAGCGCATCCCGCCTCCGCCTCCCCGCCCGCCTCCGCCCGCACCCGCCGCCGCCACCACCCAGCTGACTGACGCCGGGAAAGAGGATGACCTCATCCCTCTTCCCTCGCTGCCGCCGCCCCCCGCCCGGCACCGGCACCGGCGCTGGCGCAGGGGCGGGGAAGGGGGCGCTCGGCCGCCGGGAGGGAAGGGCCCGGCGCGGCCCCCGGGGTGCGGAGCGCGGCCCTGCGGCGGCGGGGGCAGGCGGCCGCTCGGCTGCCCGGCCTGGGGAGGGGGTGGGCGCGGCGGCGGCGGGGAGGCGGCTGCCCCGCGGGGCGAGGGAGCGGGCACAGGCGGGGTGTGGCCGGGGCCGCGGGAGCGGCGCGGCGCTGCCGACGGCTCCGCTGCCGCCCTCCCCCGGCGTCCTCGGCGCGGTTTGGGGTGAGTCTGCCCCGCCGGCGAGGGGGCGGAGTGGCGGGACGCGGGTGGTTGCGGACGGGGCGGCGAGGAGGGCGGCGGCCCCCGCTGCCCGGGCTTCTCCCTGCGAGCGGGGGCCGCCGGGCCGGAGGGAGCCGCCGCCGCCGCCGCCCCAGCGCGGCGCCGGGGGGCCGGAGCCGGCGGTGGTGCCCCTCCGGAGCGCCCGGAGCGCAGAGCGGGAGCCGGCGGCCGGCACCCGCGGAGCTGCGCTGATCCCCCCCCGGCCCCGCCGACCCGGCAAGTCCCGCAGGAAACGCTGCCGTAGTTCCCCTAACTTTGTGGAATGCGACGGCGAGGTGCGGTTCTCGCATCGCGCCGTGACTCACGCTCTCTTCGAGGCGTTTGGGGGGCGGTGGGGAGGCACCGTTTTGTTCCGCCAGCCGGAGAAACCGCATGTTATGCGTAAGATTCACCAGGCGAACTCACGACGCCTTTCACCGCCCGGCGCCCCCGCCCCTTTCCCCGCAGCCCGGGGTGCCCCCGGAGCGCGGCCGCTCCCCAGAGTTCCCCCGGGTATTCGGGTGGCAGAGGCGGACCCGCCTCCAGTTTCCAACTTGGGCGGCCCGCGGGAGCCGGGCCGGGGGGAGCCGTCCCGGGGGGAGCCGGGCCGGGGGGAGCCGGCGGCCGCGCCCCAGCCAGGAGCCCAGAACCACCCCCCCCCGCCTCGGGCGGCCCGCGGCTGCCGCCGCACTCGGAGCCCGGCGGGGGACGCAGGTGTGCGGTGGCTACCCGGTCCCTGAAAGCCACCAGCCTCCTGCCCCCGGGAGTCACCCGGGCCGCGATGCCCAGCTGCCGGGCGGAGGGTCGGGGTGCGGCCGGGGAGGGCCGTTTGCCACCCACCCTCGGCCCTTCTGCCCTCTCTGTCCTCCTGCATCTCCAAACGTACAGGATGAGCAACCGATCGACCTCTTCGACTTTTTTTTTTTTTTTTTTTTGCACCTCTGGAATATTTTGTAAGCGTGCCCTCTGCCTCCTCAAAATAGAGCGGTGAGATAGTTCAGCCACGTTGCTGGAATATCTTAATAGGAATGCCAGTGAGACTGTGATAGGGCACTGTTATGTTAAGAGACGTGACTAAATATAGCCCCTTCAACTTCATTAATTAAAGAGAAGTCATATGGACAGCTGAAAAATCTGCCTTCTAACTCTTAAATGTACATGGTAAGTATAAAGTTGCTTTCTGGAAATTAGCTTTTACTGATACATACCCCAGCTTTCAAGAAAGGACTACAGCGTGCGTTACTGTATTATTCAAAGAGTGCTAAGCACACAGAAATCAAAGTTTGAAAGGTGAAGAGCACACGTAAAACTAATTTGGCTTGTTATTTTGTATGTTATCACACATTACAAGAGCCTTTAATTACATCATCACATAACAGTTCTTAAGTAATACACATTTGCTCTGCAATCTCTCTTACAGTGGTATAGCTGTACTTTTATTTCTGTTCCTTTTGTAACCCCATATTAATTTCGTTCTCATTACAGTCCATATGATTGTTATTGCCTTAGACTTTTAATGCAAATTGCTTCTTTCTCAAGGCATCTTTTAATAGTTGTCAGCACCTATATATAATACAATATATTCACTTAAGATTACCTTGTCAGCAGAGAAGGTGCTTAATAATGATGCTAATTTAGCTGCAAGTTGGTGGTTTATATATACCAACAAGTTTCTAGTGTTATTCTATTTATAGTTACTTCTTTAATAAAATGGTTCGGTGTGCACTTTAAGTTACTTTAATTGAGTCTGTCTGACATATACAGGTCTAAAAGAAGCTACAAATTTGTAAGGGTGGTTATAGTGTGATACACGGGGGGGTGGGGAGGGAACAACTGTGCTCCTGGAGCTGGAATCCTAACCTAAACTGCTCGGGCTGAGTGTGGGGTAAGAGAGTAACTTGAAGATTCAAGATGGAGGGAATAAAACAGCGGCGATCAAGGTCCAACACACTAAAAGGAGGTAACTGCTGGGACCAAGTGTCCCTACATCCTCCCCTCCCTGCCCCAGATGTGGGGCAAATTTTCTGGTATATTTACCCTCAGCCGCTTCACTGAGGGGAAGAATTTGACCAAAGGGATTGATCCATCACCTAGCAAGACTCCAGTTCACCACAGCAGGCTTTAGATAAGACCTGTAAATCTGAAAGGTGTTCAGTTTGCCAGACATTTTGTTGTGGTGGGGAGAGTTTTACACTTTCTTCCCTATATTTTTCTGTTTTGTCTCCTTTCTCTCCTCTCCTCTCCTTTTTTGTTTCTTTTGGTTGGTTGGTTTGGTTTTCTCTTCTTGGATTCAGCTACTGTCACATTTGTGAGGGGAATAATATTCTTTCCCACTTGATTTTCATGTTAACAGTATCTGTTAAATGAAGGCAGTGCAATAGATGAACATTTAAACTTAAATTAAATTTAAGGCCGTTTGATACTTCCAGAGGAATGTCTTCTGTTTTGTTTACTCACTTAAAAGATAACAAATGGAAAGGATTCCAAATAATATGTAAGTACTGAAGAAATTGCTTCCAAGAAGCAGAACCAAATTTCCTCTCTGTTAGACTGACATAGCTTCTATGGATCTGTATCATGGCCAGAAGAGTTTGTATACACACGGTGTACAAACCAGCATGCATTCAGCAAGCCAATGTTGTTACTAAACCTCAGAAATTA
Organism: Haliaeetus albicilla; assembly: GCF_947461875.1. Taxonomy (NCBI): domain Eukaryota; kingdom Metazoa; phylum Chordata; class Aves; order Accipitriformes; family Accipitridae; genus Haliaeetus; species Haliaeetus albicilla. The sequence continues at coordinate 34,664,014 of NC_091485.1, read as the reverse complement.
TTAAATGCAAAATATAATTGAAGGGTGAAAATGTGATCATAGACATCAATACATATTTCATAAACCAAGTACAGACACATTCATTTCTCATGTAAAGCTAATTTTTCTCTGAAGGTAATTTTATTCTTGGCTTCCTTTTTCTCCACCTTTCTTTAAAGAAAACATTTTTATTGGTATCACAAGTACTGCTTTTGCTTTGTTCTGATTTACAGCTCCTGTTCCCTCCCCCCCCGCCATCACATCACCTTTGTCTACTTTAGGAATACTTTTTTTTTTTTTGTCTTTCTGTTTTTTTCATTGTAGGCTGTTATCAGCTCAAACCTAAATGTCCAGGAAATAAGCTTCTGGGTTCCAATCCTCTTATCTTTAAAGTGTTTTTTATTTCTTCAGGTTCCTAACTGTGACCTTTTTCCCAGTCCTTTTTAGCTATAATGTATAGACTGCCCTATCAAAATACACTCAAGCTCTTGCTTGTAGTTCTCTCATTTCGCCATTAGAATATCAGTATACTCTACAGGTCTAATCAATTTTTGCATGCGTTCATTCCAAATGGTTCCCAAGTCTATTTTCTTTAGTTTGTACTTTTGACAATTCCAGTTTGGTGCTTGATGTTTCTGCATTTTCTTCTAGCTCAGAGTAACCGAAGCATTAGAATGAGTTTGTTGTGCCTGCGTTTGACACCCTATGGCAGTATCTTGGTACAAAACCTGCCTTTCTTCCAGCAGTCAGTCCTTTGGGGAGCAGTTCTGCATCCTGAAGGAGCTGTGCAGAACCATGCTGTCCTGGCAGGGCTTGCAACGGGCCAGTCTCTGCTGCTGAGCAAAGCTCCTGAGCAGACCCCCCTTAGAAATAAATGAAGTCCTAAGCCATAAGGAGTTCTCTAGTGACTTCTTCCAGAAGATCTGGTGAATCTGCTAGCAGATTTCCTTCCTTCCCCCTTCTTTTTTACCTTCTGATAAGCGTTTTTTTTCTCTCCCAAGGACACCCAATGGCTCTTCCTGCATTGTGCTTCTCTCTGTCTTGATGCATATGACATAAAGCTGGGGTGACCTGTTGGAGAATCTGATGAACATCTATTTTCTCATTCATTCTGACATCGTCTTAGTATTCTGTCTTCCATACATCTGACTTTAACTAGTTTTCCATGTTAAAACAGTGCCCTCAGGCACACATGCACATGCAATCAATTTCTTTAGAAGCAGCAAGTGAGAATTATTCTACAAAATGTTCACAAGTCTCAGATGTTTTCAATAGATTCATGTTTAAACAATACACACAAGTGTCAGTGGAAGTTGTAATATAGGCTGTATGTTTAATATTCACACACTAAAGTACTTAATTGCCTTTTTGCCCAAACAGCTTCATTCACAACAGGCACATGCCACTGTATGCTCAGATAACTGAGATACTTCATTTCAAAGGGAGAAGGCATTTCCTTTCAATGAAGCCAATATTTCAGCAAATTAACATAAGCACAAATCAAAAATACATTGGTAAATTGGTACGCTGTTTAGAAAATTAATATTAAAATACTATATATTTTTAAAACATATTGAGTATAAACAGCTATTGCTTGCTTGCTTTAGCCTGGGGTTATTTTATTTATAGACCTACATGTAGATTCACACAGAAACATTTTTGAACTATAAACTTGCCTTTAAAATTGAGAAAAGCATGAATCAACTATCTCCATATGTTAGCCCACTTTTAGAATTACAAAGGATACTCTGGAATGTTCCCTGGTTTCAGAAATTATTTTGTTTTATAACATACTGATGCTGATAAGTGTATTTTGCACACCTAAATCTCTTTTCTGTAATGTGTGAAGGTTCATGTGAAAATGCCAGCACATACGCACCCACTACATGTGATCTGGAAAGGAAGAGGTGCAATGTAGCAGGGTTCTTGGGTGCACACCTAACTTTAAGTAGCCTATAAATCAAACTTAGTGAGACTGTTTATATACTTATGGTTTAGGCATATACTTACATTTTAGGCATATATTTAAATTTCATGGTGAATTGGGGCTGTAGTTTCTTTTATTACATTTCCAGAATGTCTAAACATTAGAAACATGTAAATACATTCAACTGTACAGTCTAAATAAATAGATAGGTAGGTAGGTGGGTAGATAGATAAATAAATTCCAGGTTTAAGCAGCCAGAATGACTGAGAACAGTCCTGCTTTGATGACAGCATATGGATTTTAATATTATGTATGAAAGAAGAAATTGTTTCTTAGAATTTTTGAAAGATTTAACTCAGGATTTCTTAAATTTGCATTTATTATTTAGAAACAGATGTCAGTTACCTTTCATGTTGCTTCATAGTATGTATTTAAAAATATAATCAAAGATAGACATAAATATGTAACGAACGAGAGCAGAAGACATAGACATATGGGAAGACATCACAGGAAGCGAGCTTGCAACCAGGCTTTGTACAATGCTGACAAGTCTTTCACTGCCATCGTGCATGCAGAAACCAACCAACAGCCAAGCGCATCATGTTTTATGATAAACGGGAAAAGCTTTTATGGAATGCCTAAGGGGATATTAACATGCCCTGTGACTCTGAATTTAAGATGTAATTAAGAATTTTCAAAAGCTTGAAGAAGAAAAGTCCCATTGCCTTTTCCCTTTTTGGTTCACCTGTTTAAAATTAATTCAAGCCAAGCAAAAGAATTGTGCAACAAAGATTCAGCCACAGCACAGAAAGTTATGACACTGCTTTGCACTGCTCAGTACGGAGGAGTTCATGGACTTTTCCAGACTACTGCTTTTCTTCATGGAGAAGAAGTCCAAGGGATCATTTTAAATTGATGTGCAAGCAGAGGATGTTTATATTTCAAACACATTTATAAATACTAACAACCCACCAGGACTAGATGGTATTTATCCAAGACTTCTAAAGGAACTCAAAAAGGAGCACTTGGTACTTCCTTTTTTCTTGTTCTCATTCCGTTTCCACAACTGACAAACTACAGGATGGATAGATGCAATATAACTGCTCATATGTACTTGGGAGGAGGGAATCCTTTCTTTTGTATAATGAGTTTCAGCAAGGCAGTGGGAGAATATTAAATGGTCCAATGAGCCAGTCAGAACATGGTCATATTTTTTTCAAGTCCTTAACGTCATCAGCAAAAGAAACTGAGACATTTAAGGGCTTCAGTGGGCAGAAATATGTCACCTACATCAACCTAATAATATATATAAAAGCACACCAGGAGAAGTGGATAAGGAAAAAGATAGAGTTAACTAATACTGGACCCTTAATGGACACTTTCAGACTGTGTTATGTCTAAAAGACTATGTTATGGTCTCTAGGGTCTGTATTTTAGCACCCAGCTCCAGGCTTTCTCTGCAGTGCAAAATTAAATGTTCTTGCTTCATACTACTACTACTACTACTACTAGCAAAATCCTCTGGGCACTGCCCTCTCGCACAGATCTTCAAGGACAGGTTGCATCAGGGAGAGGCAGCAGAAGTCAAACCCTTCTCTCCACCACAGCCTTGCCTCTTCCAGCTGATGGAGTTACCTCACTGCTCCTTCCAAGGCTCCCATGGGTGCCAAATGCCTGGGTTTCTTGTTGACCCAGTCAACAAAAGGCAGTCTCTTTTCCATGCTACATCTCTGTTCCCCGTGGAGGCATCAGTGGTGTCAGTATCTGCCCAGGCTTTCCACAGGTAGGGCAGGGTGCTGGGAGGAAAAAAGCAAGGCAGCACCCTTGCCGTGCAGCAACAGCAGAGTGGACACGAGGTGGCACCTCTGTAATGTCTCTGTCTTTGGCCAGCAATTTTGTCCGAAAATTGTCCCACTTGCAAGGGCAGAGATTAAGTGATTTCTGTGCCAAACACAGCAGGCATCACTGTATATACCACGTGGAAGAGGCAAGTTTGGGGTTTGGCACTAGCCACAAGCTAAATGTGCTAGCTGGCACGTCTTCCAAGCAAGACCTGAGAAGGGGGTTCATACGGGATTTCAGGTTTTGTTATCAAAGTGTAATCCCCTGGTAATATGTGCTGCAAGCACCCATGATGTGCTCGAAATGAAGCCCACTGCTGTGGTGGTCCTGTTAGTGAAATGGTTGAGGTGTTTACATGGCTCTGGATCCAGGGAAGCGAATCCAAAACCTGATTTGTACACCGTATAGGTAGAGAAAATAATTTTCAAATACAGAAGGCATCTGCTGAAGGAGGGTACTCACTGTTAGTAATGAAAAACAGATTAGGAAGGCATTATTTACACTTGATAAATCAGAAATGGCATCAAAGAGAGCTAGTATTACAAACTATTAATGAAAGACATAATAATGAAACAAATCACATAATAGATCACAACAAAGTGATTCAGTGTAATGAATACTGATACTAAGTAAGTGAACCATGCACTCTGGGGATACAATTTCAAATCCATTCCTGTGTGCGTGGTAGCAGTGTGAGCAAAAAGAGCACTTTTAGAAGAAATTGACTCTGTTCCATTGCTCACTCTGATCACATCCACACCTTACATTAGCACTCCCTTTGATGACGTATAAGGTAGATAAAAATGAAATTTCCTACCAAGACCCATTATATGTGTTCATTATTTTTTTGTGTCAAACTGAAATCTCATCACCCATACAGATATCAGCCAACATTCCTCATTTCACAGAATAATGTGAGTAAATAAACATTAAACATATTAAAAAGCCAGACAATGTTTCATCAGCACAGATTAGAAACTCATTTAATTCTTATAATTATAGAAAGCACATTGCTGCTACAGAACATGGTAGTGCCTTGAGGGTGAAACAGGTCTAAAATTCAGATCTTCATACAGATTTTAAATTTTGGAGGTACTAAAGGTGGAGCCTTTGATTAAACAGAGGGATGCCCTATGTAGCTTATATACAATATTTGTATTCTGATCACACACATGAAACTTCAGGTTATGTGCAAGTCATGATTTCATTTCAGACTCATCTGTATCCTACACCCTTCCTGAATCAATTCTGGCAACGTCAAACCCTACCAACCCAAACATTAATTTGTGCATTTATAGCTAAATATGTTTCTATTTATTGTACATTTTCAAAAATAATTGGGCTTTTTTTGGAAGTAGAGCCATTCACACATATAGCACTGGAAAGCCAGTTAGGTGGCTAAGAAGGAGCACTGCAAAAGTCATCAAGCTGAGCAGGGAGCTGCCTAAGCCTGCCAGTAAGATATTGCAATGTTACTGATAACAGCTTTTCTTCAGAGACCCCTTGAATCTAAAGGTTCTCAGCTGAGGTTCTGGCTCAGCTACAAGATTTTACAATCAAATGTCAGTGGGAGGCTTACTGACACAGGGTGAACTCCTGAATAACAAATTCTTTATTACTTTCTGTTGTGGTCTTATACAAAAAGGAAGCAATATATGGTAAGGCTGAAGAGTTGTGCAGTTTGTTTGGAAAATGATTTTGAGAAAGTCTAAATTTTAATCAATGTTGAAACTGAAACAGGTTCATCAAATTAATAAATATTGACAGATTTGACACAAGAGCTAAATTTAACTTACCCACAAATTATTGCTGAAGCAAAAATATTTGAGTATGTTACTACATATGTCTACCATTATGAATGCTCAGATCAAGTCCACAGAGCCATGTTACAGATTTAAATTTCTGTTTTCTAAATTTCAGTCATGCAAAGTTTTTGAGCATCTTGAATAGGATCAGAATGCAGTGTTCAACATTACATGTGTTTAATTTACTGTGATTTTTTAATGCGTTGTTCTGACATTCCTTCACAGTAATTACAATACCTTCAGAATTATAAAACACAAGTAAATCAAATCAGCCTGAATTTGGAGAAGCAACACACTCAGAAAGAATCTGAAATCAAGCAGCTATGGATAAAGTTGCACTATGGTGCGGCCATCGCTTTCATCCTCAGCAAGCCACCTTAAGGGAAAAACATAAAAACCTGTCATAGACACAGCATATATAAAACTTAACAAACAGACAAATCATGAGACCCTGCTTCTGCACCTTTGGATTTCTAGGAGAGTCTTTACATTGCTTTATACAGAAGCAGTAGCCAACTTGAAGAAAACAGTGATTATTTCTTTTTAGTGTCCATATATGCATAATTTAAAAGTGTAATTAACTTTATAAATGTATTTATGAAATATACATTCATTTTATTTGTTGGTCATATAGGTGGCAAGTAGATTGTTTCACTGAGTGGCACAAAATCAGGGTAATTTAGAGTAAGCAAAACTATTCTGTGATAGTGGGTTATTGGGCATGTATTCCATTCCAGGGACTATTTCTCATATCTCCTTGTTGGTTCACAAAATACTGAGTTGCATGGTGGGTCCAATCCCTGCTCTGTAAGAGCCTGTGGAGATTTTAGGATTGACTGTATGGTAAATAGACCTGAGTCCAAAGCTCAGGTAGATTGATGTTAACTGGAACCATGGAGACAATGATATTAATTTCCAGAAAGAGTTTAAAAGCTTCTAACACTTTTGCAAGGCTTATGACAGACTACCTGATGTGGCGTCTGCTAAGGAACTAGTATGGGAGGGTTTCCCAGCTGGTACAGCGTTAATGTAGCTCACATCTGAAGCTGCATCATTGAACAGCTGGGAGATATGGCTGAAACTAAACAGTTCCAGGCTGCAACACAACTAATCTTGGCAGGTGAAATTGCTCGTGGAAGTCTCAGAGCCAAGGAAAGTTGTGACATGTAAGCTAGACAACAGGCTTTAAATGAGTTAGTAAAGGATGCCCACCTCCCTTCAGGTTTCTCAGGGATGAATATCTTTTAGAGACAGTATTTGTATCAGAGGATTCTTTTCTTTGTGAGTGAATGAACCTATTCCCCGTTTACGCAGTAGGTTATGAGATGAGAAGTTCCATGTCTGAGCTGGAACAGGGTACAGTTCCCTGTATCCAAGCAGTGTCCCATAGCCTTTGGGTCACTGAGTACTCTGGAGTGGACCTCCTAATCTCTCCTACTGTAATACTTCCATTTTGAGTAAGTAGGTATACGTTAAGGTAAGAACATGACTCTAACCCACCAAGGGCCCAGTTAAATGTCCTAGTCAGCAGTCTGTAGAATCAATCTGTGTCAGTCACTCCCCCACATCAGTGATGTGATTCAAGTTCTTGCTCCAAACGGGTCTTTTACATACCTTTGTGGTTTTACCATAAGACTTTAAATAGAGCTGAAAAAAAAACAACCCTGTGGAAAAAGATGTTTGTTGCAAGCTATCTTTTTCAGGAATCTTCCTCTGACTAGTGTGGTCTGAGAACTCTTACAAGAAAAAGAGGTGGAGTGACATCAACTGAAAATCCCATCACGGATTATGTTGTGCACCTGAGTGATATTGTGGTCTAAGGACTTTTGCTCATGCCCACTAACCTAAATTTAGGTATCTAGAAGATTAGATAGTACCTGAACATGTGTTGAAAGAAGTTTAATGTTGTTGGGAGGAGTTGAATGTTGAGGTTGGTAACCACCTCTCATTCTCATGACTTAGACTGTAGAGTCCAATTGACTTTCCAAGAACTAAAAAAATATTGCTTTTTAGGGTACGGGTTTGGGATTTGGTTCCCGTGAATCGTCAAATTTACAGAAACATTTAGGGGAAAGATAAATTTAAATAATGTTGGCTACCATTTCTGTTTTCAGACCACCACGTAATGTCCCTCTTTCTAGATGTAGGAAACTTGTAAGTTTTCACACTTGTCTGTTCTCCAGATGCATTAAAAATCTATTTTACACTTAGGAAGACATGAATATGTTTGCTTCTGCTGTTTATTCTGTAATTCTTTAGGCTGTAAACTGTATACTGTAGTGAACTCCAAATATACCTTTCAATTTAATCTCCAACTTCTGAAAGTATATTGTTTCAGTTTGACACAGACCGAAGTGGATTTTCTTTTTGTATGTTAAAAGGCCTTTACCCCAGCACCCCTTTATCCAAATAAATGTCTAAATTTAGATCATTATCCTATTACATTACATTATAAAATGGTTTCTTTTATCTTTACCCTATTTGCTGAATATGTCTTAGACCCATACTGAGCAGACACTGAAACAGAATTTTAATGTTGCTTTTACTCAATAAAATACACTACTTTTTCTCCAGTTTTGTATCTATACTGACATATCCTACCATCCTCCCACCATCCCATATTTCTGATTCACTCCGATGCCTCTCTGCATACCCATGATCTGCTTGTCAGAGCTACATATGCACTAATACTTGTGTAATGGTTCACCAGACAGTTTCTACCTCTTGAAAATGGCATACTAATATCTTGTCTTGGCAAAGGCACTAAATTGCGTCTTTCCCTCCTACAGTCATCCAGTTTTAATAACTTGGAAAAATATAGTGTCTTCCTCTACATATTCTTCTGACAAATTAGTTTGAAATTGGCCAAAGGGTTCAAAAGTTACTCGGGATGGACTGATAGGAACACAGCATGGTTAAAATTTCTTACTTTTTTAGAAAACCAGAAGAGAAACAACTGAGAGACTAAAAAGACTACTACTAATTCTTGTTAAAAATAAAGCAGCACCTACAGAGTGGTGATGAACTGATCTACTGACCTGTTACAGTTGAAGCAATACACTGAATCCCTAGATGCATCTGTGATTTCTACTTTTTCCAGAAACCAGCCACTTGCTGTAAAAGGAAAAAAAGAGCAAATTTAATATAATCAAAACACAAATAAAACATAAGAAAGATTTCTGATTTCATTTCCAAACCCTCTGGGGTTCAGTACTTCCAAATGTATTCAATATCAATAAGAAAACTGAAATGTAGATGATTCAAATTACTACCAACTTCTCTCAATTTTACAGAGAAGGTCTTTAATGTTTTTGACAGGAAGTATAAAGTAAGATTTTTATTACAGCTTAATTAATTTTTCCATATTGAACAGAACAGGCAAATGAAACAGAATGCATGGTAATATTGAATACATTCTTGAAATCCCATTTTGCCCTTTTTGGTACTCTGAAATACATCCAAAGTACACCCCTGGTGGGCTTTGATCTTCAGTGTCCACCAAAACAATAAAAACAGATAGCCTTTGTCAATAGATGTAATTTCTTTAATGATAACCCAAGCCCTTAAACAATAGGAAAAGAGAAATTCTACTACTCCTTTCTAATTACTGATATAAATACTAAATACTTATATAAACTAAGTGGTGAAGCTGAATGCTTCTCATATGCATATTTCTCTCTCTAGCAGTCGTGATTCAGAATAGCATCTCCATTTAGGCCAACACTCGTATCTGTTTTAGCTTTAAGAATGTATTTAACAATCTGTTATAATCTCCTATTTTGCTGTGTGAAAAATACCTTCATTCTTGTGCTATAGAATTTTATTTTATAGAATATTAAAATATGAAGATTTTAAAAATAAAACTATATTATAGATATACAATGTTTGTGCTGACATCTTTAGTCGTGTTTGCCAATGCAAATACTTAATGACAACATTTAAAAACTAATTAGGATCATACTGCCAGTAGCTGAAAACCTTTCAGTATTCTTTGCATATCCTAGAGATAAAATACTATATTCTAACAAATTATTTTGTGTTTCAAATATTTGGACAAAATACTAAGTAGGCTAAACCATTAAAAATATTTTTATTTGTAAGTAGGCTACAAATGTAATATAAAAATATTTGCAAATTGTACCAATTTAGATAAAACATAAAGGCATAGCAATGTTTCTCATGTTTCATGAACATTTTCAAACAATTAGCTAGCATAACTAGGCCATAAAGGTGTCTATGTTTTTTATCTTCAATTTGCAAGAGTCATTTATTGATATTGTGAAGTACTTTTGGAACTTCTTTAATGAAATCTTGTGAATGGTTTAATATATCATAGACTCTACTTGGAATATATGACCTTTCATGAAATCTGTAATTCAGAGTCAAGATTATCAGCAATAAAAATTTACAGTCTCTCAAATTTACACGGCACTTTACAAACGGATATGAAGGCATATTTGCTCTCTTGAAAAGTTTAAAATCTATTGCTTTATCCTTTATTGACAAAACTCCAACTGAAACCTCACTGAAATCTCCAGGTATGGAGAAATCTAGAGGCAGCTAAGAAATATTAGCAAACAGATGACATTTCAAAGAGGTGTTACATTTGAGGATGCTTGTGAGAATAACAGCTGATGTGACAAAAGACACTTGGAGATAATTTCAGAGAAAAATTTAGAGGAAGGTAGTCATGGATGTAAGAGGAATCAACACACACCAGCTGTGCTAGGAAGGCAGTATTAGCAGCTACATGATGTTGATCAGGACACAGAGAGGAAAGATAATCATGTTGTTGATAGTTTGGGACCCGGGAAATAAAAGTTCAACCTGTATTTCCCCTGAAGACTTCTGTTCAACTCTCAGAGCACTGGAAGTCTGCTGGTGTGGAGTTCCCTTCCCAGATTAGTTCTAAGTTGAATTGTGTGCATGTGCAGCAGCTAACATGAATAAGATGAAAGTCAGCAGGAGGATTTTATTTATTACAGGTATTTCAACAGGTTTGTTTTTTTTCTTTTTAAGTTTTCAGTACTGTAACATGTACAACATGACTAGGTAGTTAGAAAAAACCTGTTCAGCTTTTGGCTAAATAGGAACTGCTATTTGCAGAATTTTGCATGGCTCATCCTAGATATAATAAACCCTTGCCACCTTACAGTGGCTCATGCACTTAGATAAATCAGGTTTTATCTAAACCTAAACCAATTTCTTTCAGATAGGTCAAGCAAAATTCACCTGACTAGAACATCTCAATACAATCAGACCTTTTTGACTCAAGCTGTACATTGCCTGCAAATTCTGTTTATATATTTGTGTATTTCTAGGGGTTTTTAGCACCACTAAATGTAAGCTCAAAATATTATATGTCCTAGTATCCCACCTTATTTTTTTAAAAAATTCAGGTTTTAGAAGTTACATGTAATACGCTGTACATAGAAAGAGTTTCCATCATCATGTGTGGGTATGGCTGTAGCCACATCCTAATTTAACATCAGGACAAGACCTGGTGCACACTAGTGTTCTCCTCATAGTTTAGCTTTCACGAGAAGACAAGGTGTATGTGTGTCAAAGGGAGCTACAGCATGCTTTGACCAGAAGCCCAAATTTGCCAAAACATTTCTTAGATACTGTTTAAAGCATGGAAAGTTTAGCCTGCAGTTTGAAAATTCAATCCTACGTTATTTAAGGCATCTAATAGGAGTTTTGGCTGAGCAATGTTTGAAGGATAAAACCTTCTGAGGTTTATGCTAACTAGAACTCTGTTAGAAAAAAAAATTCAAGGTAAAGTCAAGGGAAATGTGACAGAGATGGAGAGGGCGTAAGCAAGAGCAGTCAAACTGACCTCATTTGTATACAGATTTGTACTAGCTAGCTGTAGCAGTAGCACGACTTCAAAAATCTTTCCAAATGTCAGGAAGATCTTTAAGCAGAAGGTTTTTACAAGGCTATTGCACGCATGCAGTATACTCACCAAATCCTTTCCCATCATGACCAATTTCAATTGAATGTAGGTTGCCCAATTTTTTTGTCTTAATCTTGAATGTATCAACCTTTAATATTAAAATATAGCTATTAAAAATAATATACCAGTGTCTGGAAACTTATACATTTGCTTAGGTCAGTTCTGAGACTAATTCAAATGTAATAATACCAATTCAAAATAGGTGGCTGACACCTGATGTGGTTTATTTTCCTTACGGAAGATCTGGGGTATAGATTCTCTCCTACTAGGTCTCAGTTTAAATATGAAAGATTCACTTTTCAACTTACAGTAGAACAATCCTTACCTCTTTCCTGACTTTCATCTACCAGAAAAGTATTTTTGCTCCCTTATGGATTCTCAACTGCTAGAGACTTCTAAAATGTTTTCACTTTATGATACATAAATTTATATTCAAGAACATAAAAGATAAAGGCTTTTACTACCTGCACCATTATCTCTCTCAAATATTAGATATTTTAATTTAAAATATTACTTTGTTTCATATTACAGACTTTTAAAAAATGAGATCCTTTTCTCATAGGACATTTGACATCACTGACTACCCATTGACTTAGCTGGATTGCTAACAGGATTTCCATGTATCTACTACTCTTTTTCAAAGAGCAATGATGGCTCCTGTGTAGTACTAGGCAAAAAGAAGTACTACTCAAGACACTTTCTGACCTGCTTCTTATGCCTATAGGTACTAGATTTATTAACCTCCTCAGTATGGAAGAAAATACATGGGTAAAGATCTTTGAGAAGATATTCACAGACATCCTGGCTGAAGAAACTTGGACCAACTGCAAGTAAAAAGATATTTAGTACTGCTGGAGATAATGAGGTAGATCTCATAAGGAAGATATTTTAACTGGAGTTTTAATTATTCAGTCATTACCTTTCAAGGAATCCACAGGAGAAATATATGGAAAATATATTTATTTCTTGCTACATAAGGGTAACCATCATTATACTCCATTGCACAGGTGGTAAGCAAATGGAGCAATTCTTTTGCCAGAGTAATATGTTTATTAAAATAGGAGAACATTCTGCTAAGGTACTAGGACATCATGCAGAGAGTCAGCATTCTTATGCAAATATCTGTATCTGAACTAGGGGTCTCTGAATAGCCTAAAGCATGATGGATATCAAGAGTCAGGTGGATGTGCATGGTTCCATTTTACCTGGTTATAGGCTTACACATTCAGTGAGGCTCACAGCATCAGTTTCCATGGCAAAGTAAAACGATGGGATGTAAGGGACTCATGTATTCTCAAGCACAATATTCAAAGTTTGTGCAACAGTGAGGGATATTGCACATATGTGCACATTCATAGGCAATGTATGTAGTGCATTTCAGAGGAAGGAAATGCATAACTGGGCAGATAAGTGGATGCAATATGAAGTTGTATTTGGACAGAAGAGGCAGAAGAGCAACAGAGTCAGCTAGACATGATAGAAGTAAAATGTCCCTTGGTTACTCTGGTGAAAAGGTGAAACACAGAGATAGCTGAGGCTATATCTCATCTAGTGATGGGGAAAAACAGGATAAATGCCTTAAGTTCCATAAAGATCTTGCATAGATTTAAAGTTTGCTTTCCCAGTCCAGAAATGGACACATCCGATAAAATCTATGTACTCACCTTTCCTCTTTCAAATGGGTTTTGATGCTCCAGTGACTGAGAGAGTTGAAATACCTCAGATTTGTCCTCATTCCCAAATAAAATAATATGCACATTGGCATCAGTCCCTGCTCCCCTTTTGTCACCTGTGTATACTTTAATAGTATACTCTGTCAGATTTCCTGCTTGGCTTCCTTCTTTAAGTAAGTTATCTATGTCATTCTTTTGTTTGTCTCCTCTAATAACAAAAGATACTGGAATTTCTCTCTGGATTTCTGGCTTATTTGCATCCACAGAAAATGCTCTGAAAAACAAAACCGCACATGTTTTGTGGTAAGTAAATCATATGTTAAATCAAAAAAATCTTATGAATTCATGTGGGATGGTTAAAGATGACTTATTTTTAAAATATCCATTGACTGAACCACTCTGACAGTCATTTTAATTCAATGGCCACTCAGTTTTTTCAATTATTGTACTATAAAATGACGAAAAAATGACTAGCTTTACATAATATACTTACTCATTCACTTCAAATACATAGATAGGATGCTCCTTCACAGCTTCTTTCAAATGCAGTTTTTTAATGTCCAGTTTGCAGTCTACAAAGAAGGAAATAAAGTATAGTGAAAATGTTGTACTGCATGTCAAGGAATTAAGTAGAGTCTGTTGTTGATACAATGCTGTCATTCCTACTATATTAAAACATCATTTATTAATTCATTTATGAATATCAACAATTGACTTAAAAGCCTGGAATCATCATAACATTCCTTATTTTGTACCTATTTGAACTCTCAACTTAGAAATTTAGGAGTAAACATTTCCTTTGCCTTAATGAAGCGAAGGAGTGTTGTCCTCACCGTCCTTGGACAGGCATGCAGAAGAGTTTCCACATGACTCAGGCAGGCACATTTGAAGAGGAAAAGCAGAAATACATATCTGGTGCTTCCTCAGTGACGGGTTGACAAGAGGATTCGAGCCCCGTTCCACATGCAGCACAAAGCGGATCTCGTTACATGGCAGGTATGAAGTTCAGCAACTTACTGTGCATCTCTGCTGTTTGAGAAAGATTGCTCTCTGACTTATGCTTCCTTTTGAATTTTCTGCTGGGGGCTTCAGCTACATGCTGTCTGTAACACTGGGCTGAATCTCTTGCCACTAATTAGTCATGAAGACTATTCATTTTCCCTTCTCTTCTATTATTTGCGCCTTCAGACCTGCTCAGCAAACTGCATCCCAATGTCTTCTACTACTGTCCAAGTCCCTTTAATTATATCAATAGGAGTCTAAGTTAATAGGCTCAGGCTCCTGGGGAGGAATCCAAGATATCATGTTGCACTGCCCAGACAGTGCATGGAGTGAGTCAGAAGCTTCAGGCAGAGATCTCGAACCACCTGATCTTAAAAACCTGCTCAGGTACTGGAAGAAGCATAAATGCATTAGAGCAGCCTGGGCTGACCGGTCCTGTAGGGTACATCTGACTTTGTAAGCTAAACAGCTTTTGTGTTTGGGGATTTTTCGTTCAAAGTCTTGGTCCAAACTAGTCTCAGTCTAACCAAGTCTAGATACAATATGGACACTCTTACTCATCTAAAGTGCTTTATCATCTAAGTAACTCCTTTGGAAGGAATGTGTTACACATCTGCCCAATCCTCTCTTCACAACACACAGAGAGCCAATGGGCCTCGAAGTCCCTCCTTTGTGAATCATGTTTTCAAACCTGACTGGAAAAATCTTGCCTGTCATGCTCTCTGTGGTGGCCTTTGGCAATTGCTGTATTCAATGACTGTCAGTCAGACAGACAGCCATAGTTAACTTTCACAACTCAAGCAGTGGGAAGCAAAAGCAGTGAGCTACATGCCTTGCTCCCCAGCAGCAGCACGGCAGGGCTGTCCTTCTCCTTCTCTTCCCCTCTATAGGAACTGCAGCTCCACACCGTGCCCCCGCTGAAGCACCCAGAGGCTGAGGCAGACCATGCTGTGGTGCAGGATGTGTTGGCCAGCCAAACAGTACGTACACGCTTACTGCCCAAATGTCTTTGACGTCTCTACACACTTTACAGATTTGGCTGAAATTGGGTGGTGAGTCTAAAAGGTTATTATGAGGAGCCAACAGATGGGCAAACAAAAAAGGCAGATCAAGCGCAAATATAGGACCCTTGTTTTCCTAGAAAACTGTCTGAAGATGGTCAACTGTAATACATAGTAAGTAATGATTTGCAATTATATAGCAAATTTCCTTAAAGGACTTAAAGAAACTTTACAATTAATTCTTTGAATATTCCTAAGTAGCATGATAGCCATCCTACAGATGAGGCAAAGAGATGTTAAAGTTATGATGATTTTGGTGAAATTCAGTGACAAAACTGCTGATTGCCTAATAGGGGTAAAATCCCCCTCCGAATGTCACAGGGAGAAAACAGAATAGGTAGGGAAAACAGTGAAAACAGCTGAATCACAGAAGGAAAAAGAAACAATACCAGTTTCTTATGTGAGTTATAACTATTCTCCTAAATAACTTATTGATAGATCACGTATTAATCACAGAATATAATTACTCACCTTAATTTTCTGTTTTTCTTTCTTGTATGGAAAGGAATACTTTACTTTCTTGATGTAATAATGATATAGCCTTTAGATCCAAGGATTTTAATGTGTCAAAATGTAGGATTTTGTTTTATAAAATATTGCCTTTTAGCAAAAATAGCCGAAGGAAATTAATCAGGCTTTAACTCTGGCAGTGATTTCATTGCCTTTAACAGGAGGCTAGCTGTGTGATTCACATCACTGACTTTAGAGAGCAGCAAAAGTACTTTACCTGTTTTACTGCTGATCAAAAGAACAACTTTGTCCAGTTCTCCCAATTCAACAGCATCCACGATAACTAGAAATGACTGAAATAAAATTATTTAGTATTACAATCTTAAACTATATTACCTAAGTGTCTGGGAAGATTTGAAAATAATATATAGGAAGTACAAGAATGGATTAAAGGATAAATTTTAAAGTACTTTAAGATCAAGTACCTCATTCTCCTCTCCCTGCTGGACATCCTGCAATGACCAGAGAAGAGATCTGTCCCCTGTGTCACCATGAGTACCGTATATACACGCAGTCATATGCACTAGATTTCTCTCACTCAAAATATTTCTAGAAAATACTGTTAGATGATATGTAATCACTGCAATGTCAAGCAGAAAGAGATCTTGTTAAGACAGTGAGTACCACAAGCTTGCACAGCTATTTGACAACTGAGCAATATGCATCAGATGTAATTAAAAATGCAAACACTTGAAAATGATAGTAAAATTCAAATTTTTTTTTCAATTTTTTCCTTAATTTTGTCCTGTAACTATAAACACTGGTGATGCTGACAACTTTACATTAAATTAGAGAAAAGCATGCCTATGCTTTATGCTGTTTGTAACAGCAGCACATTACGGAAAAACTACCGCAGTGAGTTGCCTTTTTCTTTCTAATGGTGAATGCCTAATAGATAAAATCCTAATAAGTCTCAGACTCATCAATCACTTTTGGGATCTTTACAAAGACTGACTTTAGCTGGGGAGACAAGTCCTTCAGACTTCATCATCTGAGAGATGGAGAGAGAAGCTCCTCACATGTGATTTAGAGTACCTAAGCTGCTGCTTTGAACTTCACTGTGACGGAGCACATCCACTGACTATAGAGGGGGGTCAGGAAGACAAGTCTGTCTCAGCTGAAGTTGTCACCCACGAATTTGTGCTGTTTGTGATTTATGCAATGGTTATAGTTATTTAATTGAAGACTAGATGACAACATCTGAACACCTTTAAAAGTAAACGCATACACAGAGCATTTGTTTACATTAATTTACATTTTACTCATAAAACCAAATGATATGACAGTCTTGAATATTTACCTCTTTTAATCATCTACCTATCATGTCCTTTTAGTTCCTGGAGATGCTGTGGTAGAAGGGGATAAATCCTGACCTTGCAGAAGGCTTCTGTAGAATGTGGCTTAGAGCTTAGATCAGTGAGACACTGTCGTGGTTTAACCCCAGCCAGCAACTAAGCACCACGCAGCCGCTCACTCACTCCCCTCCCCACCCAGTGAGATGGGGGAGAAAATCGGGAAAAGAAGTAAAACTCGTGGGTTGAGATAAGAACTGTTTAATAGAACAGGAAAGAAGAAACTAATAATGATAATGATAACACTAATAAAATGACAACAGTAGTAATAAAAGGATTGGAATGTACAAATGATGCGCAGGGCAATTGCTCACCACCCGCCGACCGACACCCAGCCAGTCCCTGAACGGCGATTCCCCGCCCCCACTCCCCAGTTCCTATACTAGATGGGACGTCCCATGGTATGGAATACACCGTTGGCCACTTTGGGTCAGGTGCCCTGGCTGTGTCCTGTGCCAACTTCTTGTGCCCCTCCAGCTTTCTCGCTGGCTGGGCTTGAGAAGCTGAAAAATCCTTGACTTTAGACTAAACATAACCACAACTGAAAACATCAGTGTGTTATCATCAACATTCTTCTCATACTGAACTCAAAACATAGCACTGTACCAGCTACTCGGAAGACAATTAACTCCATCCCAGCTGAAACCAGGACAGACACCTATACAGGACTGCATGTATAAAACAGATTACCTGCATCCTTTGGAAGTCAAGAAGACAAAGTCCAGGTAAAGCAGATAACAAGCTATTATCAGCTTTCAGATCTAATGACCATCTAAAATACTAAGTTCACTACAAGAATCAGCTCTGCTCTGTAGGTCTTGCCTCTTTCCCCAGCATCAGCAACAGGAGAGAACAGACCCTTGTTGCAAGCCTACTGCAGTTGAGCAAGTACATGGAAAGAAATACATAGTGCCAAAAAGGTATTTAGTTTTACCTATAAAAGTAAAACTTCTTAGTAAAAACCCAAGTGGTAGAGGATACAGCTAAGTTTAAAATAGAAATAAAAAATTGACGCTGCCTAAGGAACAACAAATCATGGCATAGTAAAACATAAGAGAAAAGATTAAATACAAGAATTGTATGGAATATGGTGGGTGGTGTTACAACCAAGACAAGAGATCAGGAGAGGAAACCATATATTTAGTCAGGGATGCAATGCAGAGTGTGGCTCACTACACAGAACAAAGCAACCTGTGCAGTGCTGGTTTTGGCTGTAACTCTGATTTTCTAAGTGTTCTCTTCTTATTTTACTTGACCTCTGTTTTGCCACAGTCTCCCAGATCTGAAACTTGAGAAGTGAGGCAGGACCAGCCCCAAACAAGAGTGAAAGGATTGCATTTGGAAGGCTTGTTTCTTGGATCACTGTGTCAGAGAGCAGCAAGAGTGGGCCTGCCCTGCAAAAATGGACAAGACAGGAGCTGAGCATGACCCCAGCGCAGGCAGTGCCCTCACTGACCAGGTAACAGTCCTGCAGCATCTGCATGTGACGGGCAGACCTGTCGACAGTCCCAGATGCAGCAAACAATGAAAAAGGTCTGGGATCCATCCTTGTGGTCAAGACGGGAGCAGCAGGAGAAAGGGCCAGAGACGGGACTGAAAAGAAGGCTACAAAATAGGTCCAAGGTCCATCCAGAAGACAGGGTCAGAGAGAGGACTAGAGACAGACACACATCTGACATAGCTCAAGCATGATCTTAAGTGGACATCCTATGTCCACCATGGCTGGAGGTTCCAGGTGAGTCTGGCCAAGGCAAGTAAAATCTATTGTCTTATCGTGGCCCTGACACACTGCAGTCAACTAGCGATTGAGTTGAATGAACTTTGGATCAGCTTATACAGTGGATAGAACTGGCAGAGTACATTGTACAAAGAAGAGCAATTGAAGGAGAGTAATCTAGGCAAGGGAAGTGGGCTAAAATGCTTAAATGGTGGTCTTTGCTCAGGTTGTGGGATCAGACCATCACAGGGCAAATGTGGGCAAGTAAGCTTTTATCTCTGTAGTATACTGAATAGATTGGAGAGAGGAAGGATGAAAGAAATCTCTGAAAAGAAGTTACATACAATAAGGATAACATACATGAATGTTACAACTCCATTAATTTTATAAAATTCTAATGATTTCATAATTTCAGTGTGAATTATGGCTTTGCGTTAACTTTCTGGATATATTTAGCTATCTGAAAGTAGCATAATACATTTTTGTCTGACCTTTTCACTATTTAATTGTTTTGCCTTAAAAGCTACAGCAGTGCAAAATTCACCTGCTGTACAGCCTTGTATGTGAGAGAGAGAGAGAGAGCACCATTTCTTCCCTGGGGATTCCTGAGGTGTAAGCGTCTCAAAGGAAGGTACACTGAAGAGAAACTACTTATGTATATACTCAGCTGGAGGCCTCTCCCCATTAATACACCCAAAGGCACATGTGTGCACAGACAGATCTCGAGGGTCTGCACTGTATTTTATCAACTGCATTTCGATGGTTTCAATTAGCCATTAGTATATGCTTCATCACAATCCCAGGTACAAAACAAAAAACCGAAAAGATAACTAAGGGGTGAAATACTAAGACACTTTATGAATGACAGAGCTGTATCTGAAATTTAACAGCACACGGCTTCTGGTTAAAGTGATTATGATCAGCTGCTTTCCATGCCAATTAACACAATACTGGTTTTGCTTTTAGCTGAGAAAAAGAAAACCAAGGAGAAAATAAATTAGATCTAGGAAGCTGACAGAAAAGCAGATCTGTTTGGCACAATGAATTGCAAGTAAGTTTGTGTGTAAGGGATCACTTTGAACTCCACCTGTGCCACCTGCTGTGGAGCTGCTTAAGGCTCTCTTGGACATAAAATGGCAAAGATTTGGGGGAATATGGTTTTTTCACTGTCCTAATTTTTTTCTTCACTGTGGTTACAAATCCCTCCTTTAAGACTTCTAGAGCATGTGTGGAAAGAAATAAATGCAACAGAGATGACCTATTTTGTTTGCTTGCTTGCTCTTTTACCTAAACACATAGGTAATATAAAACCTATTCCTTTTTTGTGATTTTTTATCTCTTGGTCTCAGAGCATTTTACAAAGAAGGAAAATATTACAAACACAAAAAAAAGCAAAGAATGGGGAAATTATTTTTTCAACCAAGAGGTCAGCAACAGAGCCAGATAGAACCAAGGTCACAGGGGGTTCCAGTCTCACTGCCCATTTATCACCCACACTGCATCTTTCTCTCACCATTCCTATGTGCTTGTACATGTATCCTAAATACTTCTGCATGTGACAGCAATCAGTCTTTTGCAAGGGGCACACTCATGTGCTTTATGTTAATCTGAAGGTCCTTTCGTTTCAATCTTGTGCATAGGAGTTGAAAGCCATCAAGCCCTGTTCTGTACCCACACTGTGCAAGACTTCAAATGAAAATAACAGCTCTAAGCAATATAAAATCTAAAGCCTAAATACAAAATTTAAATTTTCAGTTGCAGCCAAAATAAAAAAAAAAAAAAACCCTCAACCCCTCTTAATTCTACTGAGATTACTTGGATGCTTATATTTAGACATGTGCGAACACCTCACTGAAACTGGCCCATAAATTCCAGTCCAAAGTGTATTGGGGTAGCTCATTTAACACCTTCTTCAGCTCACTTTGGATGAACTGACTTATTCTTTACCCAGGTAGCTAATTTGTTTTCTGCATAAAACTCAGGCACAAATTATTTGAATATTAAGTATTGTATATTAAATTGGGTTTGTTTATGAAATTGAGAGTTGTTCTGTCATATAGTGACATTCAGTAAGCATCCCATTAGAAGAATATGGAAGATATGGTGGATTTTAGGTGAAAGAGTTTCTTTTGTTTTGCTTAACAAAGGTGACATGTATAAGGCAATTGTTGAGCTAATTTTAACAGGCATAAATATTTGGAGCGTATAAAGGTAATAAAGCTGATGCTTATATATAGTTTTGAGCTGTTATTTACTGAGAATCTTTGTCTGGAATGTGCAAACAAACAAAAATCTCTTAATAGTAAATGAGCTATAAAAAATCATGTTGTTAATGTCAGTAATATGAGCAGCTGAGGACTAAACAAAGGAAAGTAGACATATTACAGTATTGTAAGAAAGGGATATTTCTTATAAACTGTTCTTTGTAGCATGTAGTAATGATTCTATGCAATCAAATGAATATTGCATTTCCCACAGAAATTACAGAAATTAAGCTGAGTGGATAGTATTTTCCTTCATACATTTTAAGTTCTTATCCAGACTTTATGAATCATTAAATAAAGACAATAAAATTTCTGTTTTGATAAAGGTTTCAATTGTAATATTAGGACATGTTAACCTCCTGGACTACTCTACTGCTTTAAGTAGATTTATACCTACCAGAAAGTGCTTCTTTTAATGGCCACTCTACAGGGAATTCAATCCATCTGTCTCCATTAAGAGAAAGAGGAAGTGTTTTATTTATGGTGAGACTAAAGGTATCCAGGGTTGAAGTGTTCTGCATTTTAAAGTGACAGAGAGACAACTGGGATATACTGTTTTCCAAACTCTGGAGACCAAGTCTCACTTTATAAAGCATTCCCAAATCAGATGGTAAATGTACCTAGGAAGCAACAAAACAATGAGTTATCATCCAGAGATAGATACATACATGCATAGCTAATTTACAGGAAGAGAGGAAGTTTTCTCTAAAGGGGTCAGCATGGACCCAGCCCTATTTGCATCAGTCTTGGTGCTAAAAGTCCCACTGAGTTCAAAGACAGCAGAACCAGGTTGACTGCAAGCAGTTATAGAAATATTAGCTTTATACTCTAGGGACATTCATTGTAATTATTCTATCAAATTCAAATTACATACTGCACTGATTTCTACATGTGAATAATTAATGTTAATGCCATTTAAATTGATATGCATTATTAACTATGACTATTTGTTGACAAAAAAAAAAGAAAAAGAATATGCTTGATCATCATGAACCTGAGAAAGCCAAAAATTAAAAATGAAATCTGGTGTGCAACTGAAAATGTCCATTCTGCTTTTCTTGAATATTTAAGCAATAATATCTGCAATATTTACAGCAATACATTATTTCTCTTTAAAAGGAAACTCAAAGGAAATTTAAATATAGATGAATCTATATATTATTTTACATCATATGTTATTTGGTTCTTAGCCTGATGTTCCACTTTGTTTTCCATGGAAACCGGATTTGACTTGCCATTGCTTCCATAAAAAACCATAACCAACTTGGATACATTTTCTGACAACTTTTCAAAGTCTGTTTTTGTATCTTCTTGATGTTTTGTGAAATAAATCCTCCATCTGCCTTCTGAACAAATAAAATAAGGAAAATAAAAACAACAAAAAAAAGATTAAAGATGTTTCTGTTTTCTTATATTAACCAAGGTGCCTGACATAAAATTCCTAACACATGTCTTAGTCTACATCGGGAGCATTAATATATAAGCACTTCATCTGGGGGCTGATCAGCTCTGTAAGTATATAGCCATTTCTTACTATTACAAAGGGGGAAATATTGTCAGTACTAGTAAGTGTAACGACGTATCGTGATGAAAATATTCTCACATTATTTCAGAACTGATGAATAAAACAGTCGATGTAATGGCAGAAGCTATACCTGAATTTATTTGCTCTTTTCCTAAAGGCCAGGCAGAAGTGCTCCTCCTCTCCTGAATTTCTAATTAAAAAAAGATTGAAGACCAAATTAATGCTTTTGTAGAACAGTGTCTAAAGGATAACAAATGCCTGTATTCATCTCTACTGAGGCAATTGACTATTATATCAGTTAGATTAAAGATTTAACTAGGAAGTGTACAATGTGATTTTCTACTTAAGCATCATCTCCTACATATCATCCTATTTAATGCACTGACTCTAGAGCTAGCTCTTTACTATGAAATGGTTGTAAGTATTTTTCATTTTAAAGCATTTCTGTTTCATTTATACAATTTATGCTCTGGATGAATCAGAACTAATTGGATGTTTTTAGTGCCCATTTGAGGGGGCTGATGTTCCTCCCACTGATACCGCTTCTTTTGATTTCAGGAGGATTTGGTATAGACCAAAACTACCTGTAAACATTAGATAGAGGCCTGAACCAAAGATGAAAAGCCTTCTTTTGAGATCACAACCAAGTTTGGATTTGCCTATTATTGTATTAAAAAACTCACAGGACCACTTTCTCCTTCTACCAACTCAATGCATTCTGGTAGAAACAGAAAGTTGGTTCGTTTTTTTAATTTGAATAGAACCATGTTATATAACCTTAAATACACTAAATATTCCTATATTTTATTCAGAAAAGTCCCAACATACAAGCTAAACCAAAGCTGAAATAACAGCTTCCTCCTTCTCTTTCCGGGTTTCAAATGGTCAAAAGTTAGAGGTGATAAAGCAGAGGAAATGGATTGTGCTGGAATTCTACTCAGTCTCAATAGGCTATTGCTGGAGAAGCACCATCATGCCAATGCCGCTACAGTGAACAGAGATGCCCTAGGAGGTAGGAGGAAAAGAACTAGAATATTTTCTGTAATCTAAGGACTCATCTGTACTGTCTATTTACTTCTCTTAGGGGCAGGATCATAAGAAAAACATCAGCCTTAAACATATATACTGGGCTTTGGTTGCCTACTGATCTGGTTGGCTTGTGCCGTGGTTCCCTCCCGGCTTGCACACCAGACTGTGTTTGTATTGAAACGGCAGCACAGGGAGGAAGGGTGCACATTCCCTTCTTGCCTTGACACAGAGCGCGGTCACAGGCAGTGGGATCAAAACTGCCCCTCGGTGGACCCATTACCCACACAGTGTCAGTCAAAAGTATGCCCAGTTTCTGGCAAAAGCTATCCAAACAGTGTGGCATAAATAATGTACACCAGTCTTCTTGAATACAATGGAGGCATTTTCTCCACTGCTTAAACAGAGTTTGCCCCACTATTTACCTCATTTTCACTATGCCTAGCAAGTAGTCAGCAGAGGTATTTGAAGATTAAAAAATTGTTTGCAAGTGGCAAAGTAGAAGACTTGGAGAGGCAGTAATTTGTAAAGAGAGTAGGCCAAATTTGCTGCCATTTATGCTACTGTAAATCTGGAGTAACAAAGCAGAAATTATCCTCTCGCAAATAGTGGTTATTAAATAGTACTAAACCCCAAAGTGTTCAGACACACTAATTCCCTATGTAATGACAATGTTCTACTGGAATATTTTAAATGATAACTTGTTTATAGAAGCAAATGACATAGCTGTGTTCTTCAGTTCGGAATGAATTTCTTAGCGAATGATAGTTTGAAAATAATATTGACCTGTGGCCTTCAGAGTTACCGAGGCAGATCTTTTTGCATTGCGTCTGTCTTTTAGCCATGTTTGAGCCATAAACAATGTTTCTGTCCCTGCAGCTGCTGACTCTTTCACAATAATCTTCTCCAGAAACCAGTCAGAGCCTCTCCCTTTTTCAACCACCATCGCTTGCAGAGTCCCAACATCTACTGCTTCCACTTGAAAAACATCCACCTGAAAAATTCAGAAAGAAAAAGACATGGAAACAGAACCATCAAACTAAATTAACAGTGTATTTTGAAATATGAAAGTGAGAGGAAAATCAGGATTTTTTTTTTCTTAATTCAATAAATACCAACAGAACCAAAGATGACAATTTTAAAGATGCTAAAATGCGGTATTAAGCAGTAGTCCCTTTGTGGTTCTGCAATTTACTTCTAAACTACCTGTTTCCCCACACTGATCAATCAGTTGCTTATGCTCACTTCCTGAGAGATTTGCCTTCCCAAATTTTATATTTAAATGATTTACAGGGATACCATTTTAAATATCTCTTACTCTCAACAAAATGGACCTCCAAGGCTCCTGTTTGAGGGATGAAATGCAGGGAATGAGAAGGGCAGAAGTGAACATCACAGGACAGTATTTTATTCTCTTAGAAAAGAATGACGAACTTGGTCCCAGATTTGAATTAACTTGTAGGATTAATTTTAATAAAAGTAGTTGAATTTAAGGAAAAATATTACATAAAGTTATGTTTAAATAAGTTCTACTGTTCTCTATCAGTTAAAAAGTCCACAATATTTTTAAAATGTTTAGAACACTGAAGTAAGATCCCTGAAGGAAATGGTGAGATGTAAGACATTAAACATTTTCACAATATGTGATTTAGGCTTTTTGTGGGTCTTACACCTACTTCCTCAGCTGGAAAACAGAGATTAATTTCTTGGCATAGAGACCTTCCACCTGTTTTGCTTTATAGATTTGTGAATTATCATCTCATTTCTATTAAGGTTGATAACTGGTAAAATCTAGTGTTATTTGTGACAGAATTTCCAGCATGATTTAGAGATATAAAGATGTTTTTGAGGGGACTGGATTGCAATAATGATCAAAACCATTTGAGTCCTGAGAAGCCTTCTCAACCTAATTCACACGGAAGTTGCTCAGCCAGAGCAAGAGGGCAGCAATCCTTATTTAAAGGATTATGCAGAAATGAGACAAAGAAAAGCAGTTTTCTTGCTCCACCAGCCATGGTTATGTGTCTTCCCTGGACAAGTTTCCCAGGTGAAGATCAGATAAAAGATTTGTGTCACCAAGACCAGCCTGACCAGCTTGCAACTTAGTAAGACCCACCATGAGTTAAAATATTGAGCTTGAAATTGCAGACAATATATGACCACCCATTTTAAAAAAGAATCCCCAGAAACAGAAAAATTTCAATTTTTTTCTTCTTCTTTAACTTTTTTTTCTCATTTTTCATTAATATCTGTACATAGGAATGTGAATGTGTGTGTTTGTGAACTACACCTTTAACAGTTTCCTAAAAATAAGCACCAACCTGTCATTGAATTGCTCTGTGGCTTCTTATAGGCTGAAAGGTAGTGTTATTCAAAAACTCCTATAGTGCATCATCTAACCATCACATCTGTACTGTCACCCTTAAGTTACTGTGTGAAACGGGAAAGTGAGAACAGGCAGCTCACAATAATTTTAAGGAAAAAGTGTTAAAGAAGCACTTGAATACTTCCTTACAATGAGGCAAGGTTATCAGCTGCTTAGTGAATTTAGACTGGCAAAAGCATAAGATGAAAATGAAAGTTCCCAGCATAATGTCCTGTGGCAGCAGAGCGAATACATTGGAAGGGCTGAAATTCTAGATGGAATGCAGGACTGCAGGGTAAGAGCCTTCTCTTCACATTTTCCATAGTTAAGTCAAAAAAGTTATGTTTAGTGTCAACACCACAATTATATTTTATTACCTATTAGACTAATTTGATGATTGAATACCATTAATCTGAACTCTTAATTTACCTTAACTGTGATATGAGTTTGATCACTGCTTTATTCTATCTTTAATTGGATTGGTAAAGTTATAGCATCATGCTTGAATCAAATAAAATGGCTTATTAAATAAAATGTATTAAGATACACAGGGCTAGAAGATGGGTGAAAACCACACATAAACTCAAGGAAGAAACATACAGACCCCATCTCTGTTAGTAAATAAATATTTTAAGTGCCCAAATTGTGAAAATTTATCTTAAAAATTACTGCTTGTCCTTGCAAATGATTATGCTTATATTAATGCATGATCTATGGTTATTAATGCATGATTTATGGTTATTAATGCATGATTATTGGAAATGTATGAGGAAGCTTTTGTCAGATTAGAATACTTGTTAGAATAGATTTCCTTTTAAGAGAAAAGAATTTTCCAGAGGATGACTAATTTAGTGACACTATCATCAGCTTCTCCAAAAAATCTGTTGTCAGTGATCCACTTTTAGAAAGGAGAGAGAGTTAGGAATAAAGGAAGAATACAGACAATATTCTGCAGACTTCTAGACTTTTGCTGTCTCCAGAAGGAGGATAGCTGGGTTTGACTTGCACTAAGCTTGGCAGTTAATAAACTCTATTAAGCTAGAAAAACTTCATAGAGCATCAGCAGAAGTATTTGTACACCCTTCTCCCTAGTGGTAGTGATTCTGAAATCACTTAGTAACTCAGGTGCAGCATGTACTATGGGTTATTCATAAACTGGATAATCCAGCTACAGGTAACAGCAAGTTTGTATATATAGATAATGCATGAAAGGTTTTCCAAATCCGTTTTCCTCTGAAAATAGGCACATTTTGGCTGAATAAACATTTGTGGAAACTTTGATGTTTGGTTTGCGTTAGACATTCTACTTCATCATTCGTCAATGTGCAATTTTAACAAGCCCATTTTACAACATGTAAAATCTCAGAAATCCATAGTCAAATTTGCAGATGATTCAGCCATCTAATAAACTGCAAGTTGAAAAACTATTAACTAGACTAGGAATTGTGATAACTGGGGTAAACTCACTTCACAGACAAGATTACATTTTCTCTTTAGTGTACATTTGAAAATCTATATGGTGTAATGAGCTTTATTGTAGTCAAGTGACCAAAAGAATAGAGAAAGACCAGCAACTATAATTGTTAGAGCTAGATGAACAATTTGCTAGAGATACTTTATTTGCCAAATTTAATCCACTTTTCTCCTCGCAATCTGTCTGCAAACAGACAGATTATGACATGTATTTCATTATGATTTTAAGAAATTGAATTATTATTAATAATTTAGCTAATATGTTTGTGGATTCGTTTCAGTCCACGGATTAGTCATAAAACATAGGAAATATCTGAATTATTGTCAGGTCTTGTATGTCATATGATACTCTATCTTATCTGATTTACAAACAGGGACCTTTTAAGTTACTGGAGGTTTAATTCTCCAAAAAAAGAGAGAGGGAGAAAACACAGAGAAGATAGGTAAACCTACAGAATATAAAACTTTTCTTTTTCATCTTCCCTTAGGGAAAAGTGTTAATTGCTTTTTAGTTACTACTAGTAAGTTAGGTTTGAATGGAGAAAAGTCACCTTAAATATTGATAATAATACATATAGTCTAATTCAGCAGAGCTTATATTGAATTTTCTCAGAATAGTATTAAAACAATTTGTGTGTATGTACAGCCCACTACATTTTCGTAACTAACACTGTCTGGAGAAAGAAAGATATTCTCCAAGACCGAGCATCTGAGACTGACAAGGGGAGAGCCATACATCCTCTGTGACCCAGAAGGGCTGCCCTAGCAAAAGCAGAATCAACACTTTTTGTATTTCTTGGATAATAAAATAAGCACTGAAAATTCCTTAAAAACAATCATTCCAGCAACACTTTCAGAATATTTAAAGTTTAATTTTTGTTAACTCCTTTTCAGATCTTCTTCAAATATTTCTTTTTATTCTGGGACCCATGTTTTGAGCATTTCCTTTGAATCTATGAACCAGTTTGACTTTATTCTGTACTCTTCAGTGTCAGTGCTGGAAACATATCACTGTCTGTAGCAGCTGCAATAGCTCTTGTAACCAAAGAAGCATTTGAATAGTCACTGTGCAACATTTACCTTTATAAATGCCAATCATTTTATGAGCTCTGTATTGAGACTTGATGGTTAGTTAATGATGATATTCCCAGCAGAACTGAAAATGGCAAGTCAAGACACACCATATGCTTAATTTCATCAACCTGTATGCACAAGTGATTTCCCATACTGCTAATGTTACTATCATTTTAATCGGCTTTTATTGGAAAAGGAGTTAGAGTGTCTAGATAAAGGACCTTTTCTATTAAGCTTAGCAAACCTATTGATTTGCTGCCTGATTATTTTGATCTCACTTGTTAATCTGGAGAAACTCCACTGAAAACAAAAGAGTTTTAGCACTGTGAGGCAAAATAAAGGCCCCTGTAACACTGAGCCCAAATCAGAAACAGTGTCTGAACATTCCTGTAGGAGAGAGAAAGGAGAAAAAGTTACTTTTGCTGAGACATCACCCTTCAGACTGTGGTCCCATGGGCTCTTCCAGTTGTGCTGAAGTAGAACTCCTCCACCCTGTCCCAAATACTTGTCACATCACTACCTGCTCTTAGACGGAGATTATCACCTTTTTAGCTGTGCCAGCATAACGACACAATCAGCTTCGCTCCAGCCAAATTTTATCAAGACAGACCAATGGAAAAAACCCAAATTATTAACAATACTATTTGCTTAAATGAAATAAACATTTGGACAAAGTAAACATATGTCACTGTGCCAGCAGACTCAAGGGTTGGAAACCTTGGGTGGTAAGCAGCAGTGATAACCAGCACTGGTAGCAGGACTGTCGTGGCCCAGCTCAGTGGAAGGATGAACAGTGCATCTGACTGTGACCTCAGCATCTTTTAATTTGTGTTGCTGTACAAATGCTTCTTTAAGAATAGGATTATCCATGCATCTGAAAAAGCCAACCCTGAATTTTCTCCTAAATTCACATATTTTTGCAAGCTTGTTTTTGTTTTATGTTAAATTCTCATCCAGAAATTCATTGAAAAACTTTACATGAAAAAAATTAAATTAATTTAAATTACAGTGCATGCATAATTAGAGGCTTCTGATAACCTACAATTATCATGGTTCATCCATCTTCAACAAGATTAGTGAATAATAAATGAAAGAATAGGGGCAGTAAAAAAAACCCCTAATAATATTTGCCCTGAACTGACCTTATGTTAATTTGCTTAGTATAACTGGAACAGAATCTTTTTGAAACAGGATTTGTATGCATAGAACAGCAACAGGAGTAAGAAAGAATAGTGGTACATTATAATAATCATCAGCTATGACCATTCAACTAACTTGTAAAAGACATTTCACTCAGACTTCAAGTAAAATACATTTAATAAAATGCAGAAGGACTGATACAGAGACCATATCATCAGCCGCATCCAAATCTGTAAACACACATTACATTACACAACAGAAATTAAAAAAAAAACAAACCCAAAACCAAAACAAAAAAAAAGCCACTGAAGACAGACATCGCTTTGGACAAATTCAAACCCATCTGATGCAGCCTGACTGTTGGACTGATTTAATAGCAGTCCAAGTTTGCGATCTGGCTTAGCAGGCAAAGAAAATAGGATCGATATAGTTTTCTTCAACTTTAGTAATGCATATGATTGTATAATATTTTGATTAAAACACCATAATCCAATATTTAAATGATTCTCAGGTGGGCTCAACCTGGCTGATAATGGGACAATAAATTGTCTAACTGGTAAGTCTCCAAGTGCAGCTGTAAATGGAGCGTATTTTCAAACACATTTCATTGTAGCGAGGCCAGTTAATAAGCTTATGCTCTTTAATATTTTCATGAGTTAAGTGGAAGAAAACAAGATTTTAGAGATGATGCAAAAATAATTGCTAGTTATGACACTTGAAGAAGTAGGGTACTAAATTGAAGAGTGTTCTGAAAAGATTTCTGAGAGTTAATAAATCACTGGAAAGCCTGCCTTCCAGTGAATCAAACAGCCTAATCTATTTAAATTGTCAAAGGCATACTGATTTTCTTATTGTCATAAATACTGTCAAAGGCAGCAGAAATTTGGTGTGAGAGAACTATCCAGGCTAACAGTCAACAGCGTGACAAAATCCAGTTCCTAGAAGTTAAAGCTTGACAAATTTAGACAGAGAATAGTGTGAATCTTTAAAAAAAAAAAAAAGAAAAGAAAGAAAAGAAAAAAAGGATGTTTAAGCTTTGAAACAACTTTCCAACTAGATGAGCACTTCATCACTGGAAGCCATTCATTCTGAGTTAGATGTATTTTCTAAACTATTTAACTTGAATTGAAGCTAATTCAGTTCTTGCTGCATTGAGGAAAATGGTTGAATATTTTATTTGCTGAAAAATGCAGACTTGGATTGACCATAACTATTTTAAGGTTTTTGATAAATCAAGCTAACAAAGTCAGCTGTATTTTATTTTAAAATTATCTTGTTTATTAAAAAAATGAAATAAATGTGGTATAGAATTCACTCATCCAACTTTGTCTATCTAAAATATGTCTATAGGCAGATAATTTCCTTGTAAAATCTTGAGAAAGCAGCAGGCACTCTTTGAGGATAATAAATAAAGAGAGAAGGTAAACACCTCCTGGAAGCACCTACTTCACTCCCTTTCTGCAGAAGAAGCTCAAGCCATCATGTTAGAAGAAATGTGTACATTACAGGCAACTAAAGCTAAGTGAGATGTATTTCAGCTTTAGAAAAGTAATTTATGTAATTTATTTTTGAGGTCTATATAGACAGAAAGCCACCCCACCCAAGTAATTAATTTTAGTGTTAATTAATTTTGTACATTTTTTAATTTTTGGCAACAAAGTTTTACATTTTTTCTTGCCCTGCAAAAATATGTCCAGAAACCAAAATTAATTACTCACAGAGCTCTAATCCATTGGCCAGTGTTATGTAGGCAAGCTTGGTGATTGCAGCGGTATGTTCTAGCTCTGCCTCCTATGAATCTGTTACTGACTGTAACTACTGACTGGGAAATACCACCCTGGAGGTATCACTGAGAACTGCACATGGCTCAGATATTTGCCACTGTCTCCTAGGGTTATATAAAGCTTTAGTTACGTTCTTTCTTTCTGCTTTTCTCCTCTCAGTTTCTGACAACCTCCACCAGTCTTTCTTTCCCTATGATGGTATTCCGTATCTTCCTAGTTTCCATCTGATTAATCCTTCTGCTAGATGACCAGACCATTTTACTGTTCACTTCTGTACTACAATAACTTGGCCAACAGCCTACCACTATGATTAATACATTTGGATCAATGGTATTTTGCAATTATTTAATCATTTTGTCAGATACGCTTTCCATAAGAGAAGGTTTATCTGCTGTTACAAAATAGTAGCATTCTAGATGTGATGGGATGTGGATGCCACAGACAAATATTGACTTCCTACTAGTGGCCATAGTACTCTGTCCCACATTCTGGCCCTTAGTGTATTCTGGCACACTTGGATTTTCTCCTGACATAGTTTTTTTAAATTGCCAATGCTTAATCTGTGAGTACTGAAACTGAACACCAATAGTCACCTCTCACTGACAATTTTTGTATGTGCTGCAGTTACCATGGTACCAACCTGAGCAGTTGATGTCTAAATATAGGGCAGGATAAAGGATATATCTTTTCAACAACTAATAGAATCAAGTAAAAATTCACAGAGATTTTACTGCTCCAGTAACTTAGAGTACTTAAAATACTGGCCACTTTCATCATACTGAGATTAAAATACTTAATTATTAGTCATAACATATTTAGTGTAGTTTACTGACTTTGATGGAATTGATCTGAAAAAAGCCACATTCTCAAAGAGGAAATTTGTGGGTAACTCACAGCCATATGACAGAGCATACAGCAAGTCTATCAAACACCATATAAAGAAGCACAAAGAATTTCATTCACTGAAAAATGTTGGGTGCCAGAAGGAATATGGAGATACCGTAAGGATTTCACAAAACTGGGCCCCGTTCTTTACAGAATGTCTGCACTGAGTATACTTTGGTTTAAGAAACTGTTTGTAGCGGGTAACATTTATCAGACTTAAACTGACTCGTGAAGTATGAGTAGATACTATTAGGATTTCATGAAAGGTGAACTGCATGAAGTGTGCTGAGATTGCTTTGTCTATCCTTACAGTTTTTAGCAGAACATCAGACAAGGCATCGATGTGATAGCAATCTGAAAGAATACTGTTCTTGCAGCACTAGTCCTCACACTCATTTGTCTGAGCAGATCACCAGAAGCTCAGCTCTCTCAGTGGCAGTGCTGCTCTCTCAGACGTGGGGTGAGCCACAGGGAGCTTACTGGTGAATTAATAATATCATGCACATTACTTTATCTACCAGTTCTCTGATGGTTTCACAGGTGTTAGGACTTTGGAAAGACACAAAGCATCTTTTCAGATATAAGAAGCTAATTCTGTCTTACCATCATGTAACTTAGCTCATGCAAATAAAAGACCTGTTAAATGAGAGAAGTGTATCTCCACTCCACTACACAGTCTTCTGAATAGTTAAACATTTTTATGTATTTCTGCATTGCTAAACTGTTGTTTGTAGCAGCCCTGACATTCTGGGAGACTAATGCCATATTTTGATATGATTTCTAACAGAAACCCTGTTCCAGTTCACTAGCTGTTATTGTATAGTCAGGGCAAAAATTATTGCAAGGAAAAGCACATTTTAAAATGTCAGAACAACTGTTAAGATTCAGAATGCAAATTCTGTCTGTTATACTCCAAAATCCCCTAAACCACCAAGTCCAGACTCTCTGATTGCAGGGCTGCTCGGCACAGTATGTGATTGGGCTGGTATAGAAAGAGACATTCTACACTTGAGAGACTGTTTGGAGATTGCTTATAAAGGGA
Source organism: Haliaeetus albicilla (assembly GCF_947461875.1). Taxonomy (NCBI): domain Eukaryota; kingdom Metazoa; phylum Chordata; class Aves; order Accipitriformes; family Accipitridae; genus Haliaeetus; species Haliaeetus albicilla. The sequence continues at coordinate 34,630,609 of NC_091485.1, read as the reverse complement.
AGAAAACACTGGGAAATTTCCAAAACATGTCATGAACAAAATGTTGCTGCAAAGGCAAGAGTCTTGCTTGCAGAATCAATTTACACTTTGTCAATTAAATAAATACCTTTATTTTCACTGAACAACGAGCAAATCAAGACTTTTCTGTGTTCCTCTATTACTTATCTACAAGCAATTTCTTTTTAGGGCCCTAAAATATTCCTATGCTGATATCTACTTTTAGAAATATAAGGATACTATGTTACATACACACACTGCTCCTATAAAATGTCAAATAAGTAATGAAAAGATGGGTACATGCCAGCTCTGCCTCTGTAAAACAGAAAAATTCTGTGCCACAGTGAAGTAGATGCAAATACTATAAAAACACCCTTCAGATTATGAATCTTTGTAGTTCATTTCTGTTCTCTTAGGCAACATTTCTGGGTGTGCATCCCTGGTCCCTCTTCATTAAAAACTACCAGTCTAGAAAACAGATTGCTCACTTGTGGAATTATGATTTAAGGAGAAATTCAGTACAACTTACATTAAACTACCTTTACTCCATGAGGACAAAAGCACTGCAGCTCTAAAATCCAATTAAATCAGCTCATCAATAAACCATAATCTGAATTTCAACACTAGGAAATGTTGAGAGACTCACTCCTGCACAGTGAGTGAATGACCCCCTTGGTAGACCTAAGAAAACTATGGAGGGTAGTGGCTGACTGTCTGGAGAGAGACCAAGACCCAGACTGAGGGCCAGACTGGCAGTGGAAAGGCAAAAGCCAGGGAAAGGATCCTTAGCCTGAAGAACGGCTCGGGGAAAAAAGAGGTATTGAAAGAAATTGAGTCTCTTTATAGCTCTATTGTGAAGCAAATGCGCAGGAAATCCACTGGCATGTCACTGAAGACCTTCAATATTTGCAAAATTGAACGTAAAAGCACTTGATATAGTCACTTTATTACTTGTCAGTATTGTTAGCATCAGCTATATAAGCATCAGTATTTCCCACAGAAGATAGATGCAGAAACTGATATACACATGCATCTACAATCACAGAGCATTGCAAACTTCATAGACTCTATCCCACTCCTATTAAGTCCACGTGAATTGGACTGGGTTCTGAAAGTGCAAAATATCATGCAGAAATGATAAGTATACCTTTCCTTTAGTGAAATTATTGTCTCCTTTTCTGATTAACTTTCTCCTGCCAGTATCTCCCAAAAGGCCTTGCAGCATGACATAGACATCTGCGTCTGTTCCTGACCCAGGGGGTGCTCCCGTAGTGATATAGAGAACATAGCTTTTCACTGTTGGGAAAAAGAAATCAAAGGTTTACCAAAGCTTAATCAGTTAAAAAATATGTTTTTTAATAATTACTACTATTACAGTTTCATTTTTGGTCCTGCCCAGAGTGATCAAAAGGCCAAACTCTATTATAATGCTTAGAAAAGCATGTAGAAGCATTGTAATTAAAATTTAAGAACCACTTTTATAAGGAATAATAAGCCAAATAGTTTGTGAGTGGACCTGGAAACACAGGTAGAAGAGAAAATGAAAGAAAAATAAACACATCACAAATTGTTATAAAAACTCGTATATAATACTCTACCACACACTTGCATGCATTTAAATATGTAACACTCCTATGAAACAATTACTAGACTATGGATGATACTAAATTACTCGAAAAGTACATGTCCACTCTGAGCCTCACAGAGTTCAAATGAAGCTGAACTCTGTCAGAAAGATGGCAACCTTTGTATTTCCTCTGGACCATGGTCCGGTCAGTGGCTGGACTCTACACTGTACCAGTTGCAGTTCTTGCCCTCAGCAGAGGATTTCCAGAAACACTGTGTGTTCTCTGACATGTCACCTTACAACTCCAGCTGAGCATTTCTTGGATGGCTGTTTATGTTAAGTACCTGTTTGTACTCCCAGAGAAATGCATAACACGCTGGTGATCTGGCCCCCCAAATGAGAAAGAAGGCACATCCCCAAAACATTCAATTGAAAAAGAGAAAAAAAATATGGGGAGAAGGTAAAGAAAACAGTATCTGTGCTCATGGTAAATGCTTCTTGGAAAGAGGAGTAGCATTTGTTAAGATTTAAATATCTGTGCTCTTCCGGGGGTGGGGGGGGGGGGGTGGGGGGGAAGTATTTAAAAGAGAAAGAGCCTTCCCAGGGAATATCCCAGCAGTACTCTTCTCAAATTCATGTTCAAGGAGCTTCTGCCCAAGTGCTTTTTTTGATACTAGCTTTGAAAGCACAGCAGAAAAGGCAAGGAATACACAGATTACTTGGGCTATTGATGTAAACCCTTAACTCCTGGGAAACACTTGGAGGAGACTGGGATATTCTCATGGTAGAATATCCATTTAGGACAAAAGCTCTTCCATGCCTCACTAACTTTAGTTATAAAACCTCCTAAGAAACACAAAGCAAACTAAAAAATCCAGTCTTGAGGTGATCCACTGCATGAAGGAGTTTGATGACATACAACTGCTAGGTCACAGAAGAATGCCTGAAATTCTAGGAACACAAACAGATGAGTTTCTGTTATGAGGAGCCATGGATCTCCCTCTTATCTGAAATTACAGTACAGGAGTTATTTCCTCTGGATTTCCTTTGTTTCCTCTGGAAGAGAACCAAATCATATTATTGAGAAAAAGCTGAACTCAGTACTGTTCAAAACTTTTTAAATGTTTTCAGTGTTGCGTGCTTGCTCTTTTACGTGTCACAAACTGATACCAATCAGACTTGAATGCACAATTCTCAGTTACAGGGTCTGAGATTTGTTTTCTTTAAACACTGGAGTGGATTGAACCTAGCCATGTATCACTGGCTAAGATGAATAGAAAGTCTCTGCTAAATCATTTGGACTGCTCTGAAAATCAGCCTTCATCACTGACCACATCTTTTTCCAGTGTTTCCGCTTTGTGACAAACCTGCTGGAAAAGGGGAGCCAGCTGTCAGAACTGGAAGCTCAGCCACTCTTCCTCCTTCTTCATCTGCGAAGTTGCGACAAAATGGAAATTCTAGAATATTTTTACTTTCTCTGTGTTGAAGCTTTACCTTAGCAAAGAGCAAAAAGAAATACCTTCAGCATCTGTTACACTTTAATGGGAACTATAGCAAAAGACATACTAGGAAACAGCTATGACACACCATCTCAATATTAAAAAAGAAGAAGAAATATTTTTTTCTGAAATGTTTTTGAAAGCAGCCCTTTAAAAGAGAAGGAATAGCTGTGTTTCCCAATTCAAAACAATTAAAATGTTGTCAACATTATTGCTGTAGAGACTACAGTAAGGGAAAATAATATTTGGAATGGCTCAAAAAGGTTCCTTTATGTAACCTATTCATCCAGCATATGGAAGAAAAAGAAGTGTTGATATGCCCATTTCAGCTTGTGAGAAAAGTCAATATGCCATAACATTTTTCAGTGCAGAATGTATTCTCATTCGAAGTAATGGTAGAAAGAAAATTAAGTGTTTCTGGGGAAAACTGAAAAACAGAAATTAAGAATGTTTTACAGCATGTATGTATATCTGTACATATGTATCATATGAATATATAGAGTATGTTACTAAATATTTTTAATCTCTATGAAATTCTATATAAAAAGTAACAAAAGGGTGATCCAGAGCTAAGTAGCTTAGTCTTACTGTAAGAAAACATTTTAATTATTAGGTATCTTTCTCACACTATGGTACTACTAGCTACACTAAGAGATAAAGTACCATTTTCTAAATTATTTAAAGCTAGACAAGACAACATATTTGAAAATACATCGCATGAATTAACCCTGCTTTGAAGAGCGCACAAAGAATTCACTCATACATTTCTTCATGACCTAACACACTAAAATAACCAAACCCTTAACCCGTTAAGCTCAACCATCTTTGGTTAGCAGTTGTCACTGGGAGACAGTAGCATTATTTTGCCTACAAAAGACTTCTATTATTTTTCATTATGACAGATACATTGAAAAGCTTTTTTAAAATGCAGTGTAAAGTATAATGTTAATACAACTTCCCTTCCATGCTAACATCTACATTCCTGAACAGTTTCTTGAAAATCAGATTTCGTTTACTGTGCTTTCTTTCTTCAAGAAGTGAAAGAAGCAAGAACAAAGATGTTAGTTAGTACATGCTTCAGAAATAAAGCATAAAGTATATAAACTGGGGGGAGTGGGGGCGGGGGGAATCGCCACTCGGGGTCTAGCTGGGTGTTGGTCAGCGGGTGGTGAGCAATTGCCCTGCACATCATTTGTACATTCCAATCCTTTTATTACTACTGTTGTCATTTTATTAGTGTTATCATTATCATTAGTAGTTTCTTCTTTTCTGTTCTGTTAAACCATTCTTATCTCAACCCGTGGGTTTTGCTTCTTTTTTTCCTGATTTTCTCCCCCATCCCACTGGGTGGGGGGGAGTGAGTGAGCGGCTGCGTGGTGCTTAGTTGCTGGCTGGGGTTAAACCATGACAGCAGTTATGATTATAAAAATGAATTCTGAATCTAAATATGGAATTCAACCAACTGCACCTGCATTTACTTGTGGCAGAAGGGGGAAATCTCAGACTCTCTGTGAGGCGCAGTCTTGTAAAATCAAAATAAAATAGCATAGAAATGACCATCTTGGTTCTAACCAGCAGTGTAAATAAACTGCTAAACTGTCTTTAATAACAGATATTATCCACAACCTCTTATACCAACCTAGTTATTTCATACAAGGAATCAGTCAGTCCTGCTATAGAATCCATGGAATAACACAGGAAATATCTTCCTAAAACCCCAATAATTTACATACATCCCAAAGCAGGGAAATTTATATTTTCTTTCTCTTTCTAATCCTACCTAATGTAAATGTGCATCTTTTCCTTATTTATATAACTGATATTGATTTTTTTCTAACTCAGCTTTGAGTCATTGTTCTGAGCTAATGAAGTAAAACAGACTAATAGATGTCACTGTTTTCACCTGCCAAGTTTCTGTTCTGAAATTTTTACTGTGATACACTGTCTCCTACAATATCCAAGAAGCAGTCTTAATTTTATCAATAGATTTGTTAGATGAGTATTTCATCTGGCTACGAACACGAAATTAACAACCTTCTTACCATTTAAATGTCAGGGGGTTCAGCTCACTAATATCATGTATTGGACAGGAAAATTATTTTTTTCTCCAGTTTTTAATGAGAACAAAATACAAACATTAATGGACAGAAGTCTGTCTGCAATTTGAATGAAGATGATTCTTTCCCTTAGATTTCTTTTTATTTTGCCAGCATAAGAGGATAAAGATATTTTTTGTATAGTGAAGTGCCACAACAATTTCAGTGTGATGTCAGATTTTAGCTCCAGCATCTTGGACATCAGAAGAAAGATTGTCACTTTTGCTATTCACTTCTTTTTTTCACATGCCAACTTAAAAGGCAGATATTTTCATCAAAAGGCATTTCTAGTGTCTGGCTTAATTATTTGCCTTGAATGACTGGGTCTAAACATGTAACAGCCAATTTAGAGTTATGTAAATACTGCAATGTATGCCAGTGGGTACAGTTCTGAAAAGACACCACTGGATATGCTATAGATGATGGCACGTCTATATATATGCCCTCCAGAAATCCACCTAATTTTACAAGATTTTTGTTATCCATAGCTACCCTAGTAGGTGTTTTGAGCAGTCTCTGAAGTTATCACTCTACAATTGTTGTTACCAGATGCACTTACTCTTGTAAATTAAAAATTATGTAATTTCAGACAGAACTGGAAACTGGAAGCAATGGCCATAGAATGTGAAAAACAGGAGAATTTTACAATAAAGACACAATAAGCAATTGCTTTAGTTTTTAGGTTTTTTACCTCGCAACAATGCCAAGTCTCTCCTTCTCCAGCTTCTTCAATTTCTAGGCGAACTTTGAATATAGTATTGAATTTCTTACTCAGTTCCACTGAAGTCTCATAAACCTGCTTTTTATTAAGTGATCCTTTTGGGAATATGACTGAAGTACATGTACCTTTTTCATCACATACAGTTAGAGACATTTTAGGATTCATGGAACTGGAAGAAATATCACTAGTTGTGACAAGGACATCCCAAATCCCTGTTGAAAGAAAACAGTAGAAAAAAATTAATGGGTTTGCTGAATATACAAAATAAAACAGCAATTTGTAACAGTTAGTTACTGTTAGATGAGTTAGTGAGCGACTAGCAACCTATTCCTACCTTTGCAGAGCTAAAATATTGGCACGTAACAGGTTCGCTCATTATCATTGTTTTAGAGAGAAGCAGATTTGGACACCAGCCCTTCCGTAGTGACAACTGACCTTTCAGAGATGGACCAGTCCAATAGCACTATGTAAGACTGCCAGTTCCATATTAGAGACTTAGGAAGAGCCATGCCAATCTGTTGATTTTTTCCCCCTCGTGTTTCCTCTGATGATTTAAAAATTTTTTTCTTACTAATCACCATGCAAAAGCAGCAGATTTTCTACTAGAGAGTACTGGTTATCAGGTTTGCCTTTGTCGGGGAGGGTATTTCTTCATTTTAACTTTTTGAGGAGTTACTTAAACTAGAATGTTAAAATTTGCTACATATATTCTATAACAAGATGCTGACGAGATAAACTGGTTCAGAGCTTGAAATGTGGTATTTTTATCACAGATCACCACAATTATCATGCCAGCAAAGTACAAAACTTCATCCATTTCTTCTGTGAAGAAGTGATGTTTGCTGAGAGATTAAAAATAGTCCTATGTAACAGCACATATATTTGCCTACTTTAGGGACACAGAAAACACTCAAAACCAGCAGTTTTACTTAAAAAAAAAAAATGCAAAATTATATTGAAAAAGAATAGTAGCTCATGTTCAAACTAAAGGTCTGGTTTGAACCACTTACTTAGTCTCTTAAACTTTCTAGATTAATTGGCAGTCATCTGAAGATTCATAAGGACTGCAGACTGATAATAGGTAGGCTCCTGAGTAACTTCTGTAATGCTATACTGAACAGATATTTAGTTAAAATCAACAAAGTTTTCAGGGTCAGAAACTTGTACCCATCAAAAAAAATCCCACTGATTTAGCTAGCTTTAACATTTTAATTCATGTTAACAGAATATATAGAAAATTCAGGTCTATCAAAACCATGTTCTCCATTTTAAAAAAATCATGGCTCCTATAGAGAGGCTTTAGTCACCTGTGCTGATACAGAATTGAGCATGACCATGTTTTTATTAAGATAACTTAGCTCTGTTTATGAAAAGTGAGGCAAAGTATGGATTTAATAATTTCAAATAGCTATTTTGTAAAACAGGGTATTTTACTCTGAGTAATGGAAACAGTTACTTTCTGAGTTTATGTCCCTAGTCCTGTAAAGTCCAGCTTCCTAACCACAACAGGCAAATCTTTATCTCCTACTATAAACTAATGCAAATAAAGCTTTATTACTTTAGATCAGGTGAGGATCTGTGCCATAAATTTGAGTCTTGGTGAAAGTAAAAAGTTAGTACTCACCATCTTTAAAATAATCTAAAATAACTTCAGATGTTATGACTTTATGGATAATCATAAATAGCTACCATTTTCATGTCTATGAATATTAAATATAAATGAAACCAATTATATCCATGAAAAATGGAAGTAATATGAAAATTTATCATATCCCCTGTGACATAATCCAAGATTTTTTAGCCCTTTAGGACTGAAACATTAAGCCTTTAAACTATCAACGCATAGCTGCCTAGAAAGACTGAATGCAAGGACTATCTCTGTTGGATCATACAGTACCCTACACTGCTATTACATCGTAAGTGTATTGTATAATCTCTAACAAATTTGTCAAGATTCAACTTAAAAGCAGCTGCATTAAGCTTCTTTCCTTCTCTTTAGTTAAGTCTAAAAAAGAGCTATGCTAAAAATTTATTCTTTCTTTCTCAGAAATGTTTTCATTTTCTCAGAATGGCATTAATGGACTGCTGAAACCCATTTATTTTTAGGACAACTTTGTCCATTAGCTTAAATAACTCTTTTCCCTCCTTGATGTGTAAGCCAACATTAATTTGATAGAGCACAACTGTGTCCATTTTGAGCATTTAATTTGCTAGTCTGAAGATGTCAAGTTTTTTCAATACCATTTCACGACAAAGACTTGCCACATTCCCAGTCATCATGTCTTCTTTACAGCTATTCCAGCTTGAACCAGCCCTTCTGGACAGAGGTGACCACAATTGCACACAGCTTTCTCGGTGAAATATCATCATTGTTTCTCTGTAGTGACATTAATTCTTTTTGATCTTCACTGATAATGCCTACATACATTGTGGGGTCACAATTACTTTACCCACAGCCACGTCACATTACTGTCTCAAAAACTATCCTGCGATCATATAACAAATCCAGGTATTTCTCCTAGTCGTATCCTGCTGATGAACTCTTGTAGCAGAAGTCATTACAAGGCATGGGGATACAGACCCAATACAGTCTTTAGACTTTTAGCTACTACTTAGTTCCTAATTTCCCCCCAAACTCAATGGAAATTAGGAACCGGTACCAGAATTAAAAGCTCAAATATTTAGTTGGGTTTATGCCTAATTGTATTGAAGCTTTGTGCTACAGAATTCAGTTCCATTTCTTTCCTCCAGTTGCCAAAGTTTATCACACAACCTCTTTATCTCCTGATAGTACTCTCAGCTTTGTAGCACCAGCAGATTTCATCAGCGTATTCATTCTCTCTTCTCCAGCTCTTTACAATTCTTCCTTTTACTACTACTTTCCACTTTCTTATTATTACCTAATAATTTTCCATAAAGCAAATAAAATTCAGTACCGAAATTTAGACAGATTAGATGTCATTACATTTCTCCTACTGGAAAATATTTCTAAAGAGTATCAACTTTGTTTTACAATCTATCTTTGGTAAAGTCATGACGCATTCCTTCTCATTTCCTATTTGCCTCTATTAACTATTCTTTCCTTCAAAGTGCATTATACAGGTTTGCATGTGATCGATTACTAAGTCTATAGTCACCTACATTATGCTTTCTACTTTTTAGTTGGAGGTATTATCTTTGCCATTTTCAAGTCATACTTTTGTCTTCATAAAATTGTTTCAAGTCCTTGCTACTAGATCTGCCACTTCATTTCCCAATTCCGTCAATATTCTGGGCTAACGACTCCTTTGGTTGTCACTGTTTGACTACATGAAACTCAAAGTTCTACTTGCATTTCAGATTTGGTGATTTCTAATAACCTCATTCCCATTAGTAATTCTCGTTTTGTTTCTCTTGCCAACATTATGGTTCCTTAATGAAAACAGAGGTCAAGTATTCTATTTGTTTAGGGATTTTACCTACATCACCTTCAGTCCGCACTCTATTGTTCCTGCATAGTTACACATCTTTCCAGGTTCTTTTTATAAGTAAATGGTTGAAGAACCTTTACTATTTATTTTAATTCTTTTATAAAATCTGACTCAGCTTGACATTTAGTAAGTCCCATTGTATCCATATACTTTCTGACCTCTAAGGTACAGTGCTCTTTGCTGATCGGTCTTTTATTTCTCCATTCCTTGTAGGCTCTCTGCTTACTTGTCATATTCTTTCTAAAGTTATTATACACCCACACCAGAACTGATTTTCAATAGATCCAGAGTTGAGTATTAATAATCATAGACTGGAAAATATTAGCAAGTCTGCACTCAGATTTTTGAGGACTATGTGTGTGTGTGAAACAGAGGAAGGAAGATGTTTTTACATAGCTATGTTCAGACACTAATTAAGGTGCATAAAGACGGATGCAATATTTCTCTTACTTTTCATATTATCAGTGAAGAAAGATGCAACAGACTCTGACCAACCTCGGGCTTCTGCTCGGAATTACCCTCAGAAGACGCCTGCCTCACTCTGTGGATTATGTAGGGCACCTATGGAATCTACATTTTTAGAGACCTGGAATACTTGCAGTGGTGCAATACAGCCATTTCTTATTTTGAAATTGTCACTACTCTAACTGTTCATCCTATGCTTATATGTCCATGGTATTCCGTCCTTCTGTTGTCTCAGCAAATTATTTTTCTATTTCCTTAGAAGATATAAGATATTCACTAGTGAACTAAGTACAGGTAGCTAAATATGGGGATACACACTACTAACTGTGTCTGCAACCATGTATAATATAAAACTCTCTGAGCATTTTCATGAAATATCCATGAGCATAGAAATTAACAAAGATAAGTTTGCAAAACTGCTGATATAGAATGCAAAATTCACACCTTTGGGTTAGTTAAACTTTACATAGTTTGGTCTACCAGTTCTGATTCAGATTTCATAAATGGACCCAAACCAACCTCTTTTACACCTCTTCAAAAAAGACGTGAGAGCGCTAAGAAATTCAGCACCCCAGCAAAGCACAAAAGACTTACCCTGTTTTCAGTGTCTAAGTTGTTTCTGAATTTTGGTCTTTTTTTCATTAAACAATTCGAATGGAATATTGAGTTCAGGTCAACTAGTTGTTTGCAAGAACTTGTGCCATTGATGTAAGTAAAAAAGAAAACTGTAAATAAAAGCAAATGCTTTCTGCAAATATATGAACATACGGGAAAATCTCATTCTGCTAAAAGAGTTTTTATATCTCTTCTTGTGATTTCATCACTGTTGCAGGAGCCTTCTGTTCTGCATTGACTGCCATATGGAACAACCTACCTCTTCTGCTTCAGCTTTTTTCCAGCCTCAACTAAGAACATAGTTCCTTCATTGCCTCTATCACTTAATATCTCCCTTCTGCTCTAGTCTTTCTTCCCTGAACATTATAATTGTATTTACCAGCTCTGGAAATTGTTTGGAGAGGCAATTTGTGTAAGAGATGCAACTCACATTTAAGATATATTATTTTTCTATTTTGGTTTTAGTCTTAAAAATAACCCCAAAATTCATAAGAGTTACAATTAAAACAAAAGCTGGAAGGAGCGTTGATGATTTTGGACCTTACCATAAATCTTTCCTGTCAACATCCCATTCCTGACTTTGCCAAGAAGTTTCAACATTCGTTCCGTCTGTGCATCACCAACTCCACTGTCCAACCATTGCTGGCAAAGAAATGTATATTGGCCATCAGTCTTGCCTGATTCATGGATGACAATTTGGTCCAGGTACCATCCAGCTCCATAACCCACATTATGGTGCTCAACAAGCACTTTGCTTAGCTCTCCAAGGTCTACTGCTCTCATTTCAGAGATACAAACCTGAGAAGGTAAAGGCAAAATGAATAGCAAACTGATTAAACCGTATATTTTACCATCCATTTTTAAGAAGATTATGCTTGGAAAGACATTCGTTTCAATGCTGAAGTGTCTTTCCCTTTCTGATAGTAAAGAGAGATGTTATAGTCTGACATTCATATTTGGAGACCCTGTTCAGAAAATATGTGGATCCTTGAATATGTACATTTTGCCTTGTTCATGATGACTGCATCCCAGGCTTTATTATGAAAAACATCCCACTACTTTGGGTAGAAAGAAACCTCTGATCATTAATTTACTTACAGAAGTCTCGTGAAAACTGAAGTTACAACCAATCCCTCATAACTGAAACAAAGGGAGTGCTTCAAATATCAGGATAGGCCTGGTAAATTGAACTTTGGTTTAGATAAGGCATTTTATTTTTAAACATTTCAAAGTCTTTTCTGTTCTAAGACATCCTATTTTTCAAATGGGAAATGTCATATTATTCAACTCTGAACAGAAATACTGACACTGTTGATGGCTATGCAAACAAAGGAAGATACTGACATTAGAAACTATAACTAAGGCTGTGCACGCGTACAGGCAAGAATTGATGTGCTCTTCAGATGTAAATAGACATCTGTTTAAATATTGCTACGGCTACCAGTAAACAAAAGCTAAATGGCAACAGCACTAGTGCATGTTGGGATGAATAAATTATGTGAGTGAGAGAATGAATGTGTTCCATGCAAAAGATAATATGAGTGGGTGGGTAGATACATGGGCATGTGTGTGGGTGACATTAAAAAAAACCCAGATGGATAGTAGAAACAGACGCTATAATTTTTATTTGTTGCCAACCAATTTGCCACCAGGCAGGAAAAAGCATGAGGACCAGAAAGCAACAAAGGAAGAGATGATTTTTAGAAAGAATTATGTCATCTGGTCCATTCTTCTTTCTGTGTCGGACTATTCTCTACAATGTGCTGAGAAAAACAAAACATCAGAGTTATTATTCCTATCACAGCCTTAGGACTGCCAGCATTCTTACCTTGTTATATCCACAATCTCACCAAGCAGTTACCATGGCAAGTTATACCCCTTCATATAACACATATGTAGCCCCAAAAAAGATCTGGCTGTGAGGAATATCTTGTAAATAACTTTTTGGGAGCACTCATTGCTTTTTAATTTTATTCTTCGTAGTTCCAAGCCAAATACAATTTTCTTGTCAGTCTACATGACCCTTGACTTAGAGGGAATAGCCTGTATTGCTAATATTCATGTTCCTTCACAGCTAACTCTATCTGAAAAAGGGACCTATCATTAGTCTTGTTCTTTGTGGTAATAATTAACAGTCATTAGACAACAGTGGTCATAATCACCCATTGTTACCATTGAATTCTCATAATAATACATTAAATTGCCTACTCCCTCAGCATTAGCAAGAATGTACTTCTGACTGATGTCATTACATTTCTTTTTTTCTCCCCTCAGTATAAAGACATGCAGAACTGCATTAAACACACTACTGAAAGTGTGTGAAATGAAATGAAAGCCAAAAGGATTTTGTTTAAATTGTCTTGCTTTAGATAAAGTGTTATCTAGATTAAATTACAAACCCCATTTATTTAACCCATTAAACTGGTGAAAAAGCTAGACGTACAATTACTTAAATAAATATAAACCAACCTTACTTCCTGCAGTAATTAAATCAACTTTACTCTCTTTTCTTACACTTTGTTGCAATTTTTTCTTCGTAGCTTTTCCTTACATTTCGGTCCTTTATCAGTCAAAAGAGATCCTTTTTTTCATATCTCAAGTTTCCTTAACTTTGTTTTCTTTACCTGTCTATTCCATATTTTTGAGGGATATTGCTGACATAATCTTGTCTCTCAAGACAGCTTGCCCTTTACATCCCTTCCTTTCACCTTCTATTCTTAGATAGTCTCACGAAAACATCATTCCAACTTTTTTATGAATCTACTTCTATGTAAAAAGAATGTAAGACTGGTAGTAGTATGTCAGACCACAGAACCATCTAGTCCAGTATACTCTTGTCAAGAGCTACCAGTAACAGATTTCTAGGGAAGAGCAGAAAAATGGGGAAAATATATAGAGATGCTTCTTGAATATAAAGTCTCTCAGGCTTTAGCAATTTGTGGTTCAGAGATTTCCTGAGCCACAGATTGTGTCTCTGCACTTAACAGCCCGCAGTGGAAAGTTGTCTTCCATGACAATGTGCAATGGCTTTTTGCACCAACATGCATTTTACCATCTGCAACATCGTGTGCCAGAAAGTAAAATGTATTAATTATGCATTGTGTAAAAAGCCACCTCCTTTCATTTAGAATCTGCCACCTGCAGGTTTCACTTAATGCTCACGAGCCCTTGTATTTCGTGAGAAAATAGAATTACTCAATTTCTCTATGCCACTTTATATTTCTTATCTCCCTCTCCCTTCCTCTCATCATCCCTTTTCCTGGTCAAACAGCATTTGTTTGCTTAGTTGTTTCTTGTATGGAAGATATTTCATATCACTTGGCATTCTTTTTGCACTTTTTAAGACAAGTGAATCAGAACAAAACACAGCATCTATTATGCATCTGCACCAGAGAAATTACCTGGAAGCATGACTGTATTTTCTACTTTGGGGTGGCTGCTTTTTTTTTCCTTTTTCTAATAATACCTAAACATTTGATCTGTTCTGTTTTCCTTTTGTTTTGCCTCTACTGAGCACTGGGGTGACATCATTACAGAGCTGTCCTAATGCTAACATCACTTTCCTGATTCAGAGCCCATCATTTTGCATGCAAATTTAAAGGGGTTTCCCCCTCACAGCCACCGCCTTTCGTTTAGCTACAATGAATTTCATCTGCCATTTTATTACCCAGTCTCTCTGCATGAGGTCCTTCTGCAATCTCTGCCACCACCTTCCATATTTATTACCTTAAATAACTTACTATCATCAGAACATTTTGCCATCTCACTGCTCAACCCTTTCCCAAGAACCTGTTGCATAATGAAGAACATGAATACACAAAATATCTAAGCTGAAGAAAAATTTCATTGCCCAGAGTACAAAAATAGCTCACCTAAAACAAAGGTTCTACTTGGGAAGACACTCAGCGCTCTACTGCTCAAGATAGTGGCTCTGATTTCTTTAACACTAACAGCCGATTCTGTATTAATGTCCAGCTCGAAAGTGCCATGTAAATTATTTCTTTTTAGACCTCTTTTCCAGATTACGTCACAGACTATGTACCTTTATGTCTTTTATTAACTCTTCTAATTGCCTATAAACATTTGCCCTCAAGAATGCCAAGAATTAACCTGTATTTTCAATAATATCATCCAGTCAATCAACAGCACAAACCTCTTCCTATATTTTAACAGCACAGTTTGGACTAAGGCAGCAGGATTCTGCAAACAGTGACATCTTTAAAAAAAAAAAAAAGAATGGTTGCAAGAGGCTGTAAGAAAAGGAAAGAAAAACATGCCTAAATACTTTGGGTGGGAAGACTGTGGCCAAACTATTAAATATCTCCTAGTGCATAGTAATTTCACTAGGTACCAGAACACTAAATATTGTTATGAATCTTGCACTAGGTTATTGCCATGAAAAGGAGAGATTAAGCACAATTTTAAAAGATTTATTTAATTTTCCTCAGTAGTAAATGAAAAGGGAAGTAAACTTCATTGAAATATATATGCTTACCTCTTTTCATTCTTGCCTAAGCTGTTGGTTATCATCATTTTACAGTGGGAAATGAGGGACACAAGGAAGGTAAAATGATACATTCAGGTCATGAGGTAAACCAGTGACTGAGCTTAGAAATGAATGTAGGTGTCCTGCCTGTGAATGCTTTATATGCTATATCACACTGACCATTTAGAGCAACAGTTGTCTGAAGATGGTACCCAGAGCTAAGCTAACAGAACTCTGACGAAGAAGAAAAAAGAGAAGCAGAGGAGGTGATGGCAAATTTTAAAGAGGTTCTGAATATATTACTGAAGAGTCAGAAAAAGATATAGGAAAGTGTATGTAGGATGATTAAAGAGATGTTCTTACACAAGGAACAAGAAACAATCCAGCGACAAAACAGGTGTGCAGAGGATAGAGTCCTATAAAGGCAAGAATGGCAAAGAGAAGATGACAAGGAAAAAAACGTTCACTGTGTCTTACAGTAAAAGAAGGGAAATCAGATGAAATTAGTATGTAGAAGTTTTGCACAGGTTGCAGATCAAGTGCAATCCGTACTACCACAGGAGACTCTGAATGCTCATCACACATTTAAAAAGAGTTTACACAAATTCATGGAAGAAAAATTATCAATGACTATGGAACACAAGGATGACATGGCTGGTTTCTATGTTTCTAAGCTGAAGAGAATATTTTGACATTATAAAGCAAATGAAGGAAGAATTGTTTAAGGGCAAGGCTAGGAAAGCAGTGGAAGAGGTTGCTTAGGAAAGTTATGGCATCTCAGCCATTAGAGATCTTAAGAAATGCTATGAAATAAGTATAGAGGATCCTGCTTTATTGCACAGGATCAATTGATCAATTGAAAGGTCTCTTTAAATCCTATCTAGTCATACCTGGGCTGAGTCCAGGGTATGCGTGAACATGTTATGTAGATATAATCATTAATATGGTAATCAGCAAAGGTCGACCAGAAAATCTCTCCTAGGATTTCTCTTGAGCAGTCACAGTATGCTTACAAGCAGCTTTACCTGTTTGCAATTCTATATATAAATTAATTAATTAACATATAGTAGCTAACACATTTAAAATCTCTCATTCAACTATATCTGGAGAGATCTTTTAAAAAAAATTGATTTTAAAGGAGCAGTCACATGAAATAGCCCTGATATTTCTACAACAGCTTCACAAATAACTGAAAATTTAGCCATGGAATTTTATATATTGTTGGGTTAAATTCCAGTTTCTAAGAAGATTTACTGATCATTTGTGGATTTTAAATGTATTGGTACTCATAATACTCTTAAAACATAATCCCAGTTCAGGTAAAATGTCTACACTTAGTAAGCAACGCATCTTTTCCACAGGTTACGATGGTGTAACATCAATGCTTGTATTTGATAATTGAAAAGAAATATGGTATTGGAAGAAACTAATTGAATAAAACACATTAAGCAAACATGTAAGGAAAATAACTCAGTACTAACCTGTCCTTTTTCAAAATGTGTGTGTCTTAGTCTTCTTTTGCAGGAATCTCCCTGCTCTCCAAATACTGTGATAAATACATCTGCATCAGTGCCTGATGCAGGCAATGTTCCCGTATGAACACTGATTAAGTAAAGAACTTCTGTCATGAAAAATCAGTGACACAAGACATCACCAAATCAGACTATTTAGCAATGTAATTACTAAACATTATAAACCAATTTATTTCAGGTAAAAGATTAATTTCAAGACCAAGGAATGAAGTTATAGTAATTGACATTAATGTTCTGTCTGAGTTTCATATAGATTGCTAGCTACCTTACAACAGCACAGTACAGCATTAGAGATGAAATGTCCTTTATGAATCAATGCACCAATCCATGCTTACGTTACAGAAAAAGAAAATGTCATAGTTCTGGAGTCTTATCCAGTGGTCACTGAAATCAATTGAAAGAATCACACTGATTTTATCAGGCTGTGTAAAAAGCCTTGAATTCTTGTAGTAATTAAAGGTCTTAAATTGAGTTAGGCTTTATCAACTCTAACATTTTACCAAAGAAAAAACACAGATATAACAGATGAAATCCAATTTTTCCTCTGGATCAGCTGAATTCTGTTTTAGTCTGGCATTTTGATAATTATGGCCAATATCAACTACTATGTTCACAAGAAACGGCTCAGCTATTTATACAGCTATTCATTGGTATTATTATTATTCTTCATCACAAAGGAAAGCTTGCCATGACTTTTGGTTGATGAGTTATATAGTACATATTCCTTGAGGCAGCATGACAGAGGATTTTTTTTATGGGTTCTGTAAGCTCTGTGAAGAATTAAATGTTGTAACAGACTGTTAAGATAAATTTCCATTTGCAGTCTAGCCTTCAGTTAGATATTAAATGCAAAAAGTTTTAAATATTTTAACTAAGACTTCTGTTCATAGAGTGCAGTGAATGAGAATTCTTTTCTAAATATTTTATAAAATGTAATCAGAACAAAGGAAGATGTTATCATATTTTAAATACAATGACGAAATGAAACAGAGCTTCTGGGGCAGAAATGGCACCTGAAGAAAACCTCAAAAAAGATTGTTGTTCTTTTTTTTGTGATTCATGCCATTATGACTTTGCACATGCCTTTTTCAAATCTGTTATTTAGTCCCTCACTGAGTGTAAATCAGTAATTTTTTTAAAATTTCAACAGAAATATACTAATTGGGCTTTGCAGATTTTTCAGACTTTCAAATTGGTAAAACAATACACATCAGATGTTTTAAAACAGAAAAAATGCTTTAACAATAGATCTTATTAAAGAACCCACATGGTTTACACAGGTATATTGAATGAATTTTTAAAAAATAATTTTTAGTGTTTTTTTAATATATATAAAATGCTTTGCAATCTTGCCCATTGTGTTCATCCCATTAGGCAGTTCACAATTGTGTGTGTGTGTGTGTGCGCGCATTTGCTCATTATTTACTTTTTAGTTCAGCAGCATACCCTTGAGTGGTGGCTTGTCTGGCCTGATGGCTCCTAGCTCTGTCACAGTTTCAGATCCATCTTCTCCAAACAGATATTGGGCTTCAGTGTGAAAGCCCAACTCTTGTTTAGTGTCCAGGTCTTTCAGCTGAAGCTGCAGGCAGAATCAGAGGAAGAAATTCATTTATCTGAATTATTTAGTTTCTTATTTCCATCCCAACAGAAACTGATATTTCTTCCCATTATTAATGCTTGCACACACTTTATAAAAGCTACCTGATTCTGCATAAGAGCTACAGTAGTTGCTGCAAGCTGCTGATTCTGCAGCCTGATGTTTATAGGTGTATTCTTCATTGCATATTGACACAGGCGTAGGACCCATTTGTAGAGAACCAATGAAGGGTACAGATTAAATTGACCTGTATATACTTGCAATTTCAGAATGTCAAATGAACGAATACAGTTACATCAATCTTAATAGCATATGCCCATTTTGCAAAAACATTTGTTTTGCTGCTTTTTATTTGTTTATGTGTGACTTGCTACATCTCAGCTAGGATTTTCAAAGTTGGCAGAAATTAGGCGTCCAGTGGCCTTCAGGGCTCCCTGTGGAAATAAGTTATCTGAAGAATGAACTCCAAGAGAAGGTGAGTGCTTAGGTCCGGCTTCATTCCACCTGACGTTAAATACTCAGTGGAGACTGAACAAATTATATTCCAAATTTGTGAACTTAGAACCTCCAAACCAACTGAGGGAGTACAGGCTTGGGAGCCCACCTATCCTACCTACTGAGACAGTCAATGTGGAGATCAGATTCCCAGGAGGGCAACTCAGATCATGAACTTCATCCTAGGTCAGGTTATAAAATACAGAATGACAAATTATCAAGCATATGCAGAAACATTTCTGGTAACTATTATATGCAGGATTGAACTTGGTACAGAGCTAATGACTACAAGTTTGCAGAAATGATTTCTTCAGCCTTTAGAATCTCTTTGCATAGAAATATTATATTCAAGACATTAATAACAAAACAAAATGAAACAAAAACTGAATTTCATCAAGACATTGAGTAATTGAAATTCTTAGGCAGGGATTCCCAAAATTACTGTCGTGACTAGCTACCACTACTGACACCGGTGGCAGCAGCAAAAGTTTGTGGCTCATTGTACAGGATACACATACCACTGCTTGAAAATCCTGAGTACAGATTTCCTTACATAGACTTCAAGTGCAAGCTTTGAAATGTATAAATATTTATATAATTGAATTATATAATGGAAATAATTAGGAATTTGACAGTTCCACTCTTAAAAACTTTGCCAGGCTATCTTGCCCTTGAGTTCCTAGAAACGTTATTACTGAACCTTTTCCATTACTGCTTATGCTTTGTGTCCAGTTCTTCACGAGATCAGGCACAAGGCTTCCAGATGAAAGCAAACAATTCCTCAAGACCATTTCCAGAATTAAACCAGTAATTACTTCAATAAACAGTGTTTTTCTTTAGATAGTATTAAATTCCACTAAAATTGCAGCCAGTTTTTTACCCATTTTTTTGCACTTGCTATAACTGAATTTTCTCACACTAAATGTCTAACTTCTTCTCACACAAAAATATCTTCCCTAACTTCTATCAATATAAACATCGCTAACTAAATATCAGTAAGTATCACAAACGTCTATCTGTATTAAAATTGGACTAAGGGTTACCTGCATACGCAGGCAGATGACATGCAGAGACTGGACTCATAAAAATGAGATGTGTAAAATTATGCTGTCTTTGGCCTTAAAATAAAATGTACCTGACAAATTCTTGTTAGTTGTAAGGTTACATCTAAGTGTGAACTTTATCTCCAAATCATACAGTCTTTCTATATTCTACGCGAAAGTAAAAATGATTTTGTATATTATTTTGGAAAGGGCCTGAAACTCTATTTCTGAGCAAGGAAAAGCTACTCATTCTATAGTACATAAATCTTCAAAAGTTACAGAAAAGACATAAATTTTAGCAAAGGTTATATCATTTTCTACAGAGGTGTGCAGAAAACCATAGGAGATCAACAGGAAAAACACTGGTACTCTGAAGCTGCTGTAAACACCAGAATAGAGAAAACAAGAGAGTAGCAAAAGGAGAGTGGGGATTTTATCTCCTTTTTAGCCTTTCCAGTTTCATCTGTAATCTGCATTTTTGTGAAATTTCTGAAACTTTGGCTATTACTTCTTTCACTTAAGGAGAAAGCAAGGAAGGGAATTCTTTGCAATTGAGGCTGGGTTTGACCACTGATTGATAGTGAGCTTACACATACTGACTGCCTCCTGTAGTCTTTCTATTTCTATACAGCATCTCTATTTTTCACTGCACTGTAAGAGTCCTATTAAAGTGAAAACAACTTGTTACATTTTAGATTATGCTTCCATGTATAAATAATTTATAAGCAGACTAATAAATGAGTAATAGATGTTATAAGCATATTACTGGCACAAGCAGTGTATGTTATTATGCCTTATGTTGTGGGTTGTAAGTGCACCAGTAGAAGAGACTACATAGGTCTATAGCAACCTATTGACTTCTTGCAGATTGTAACAATTTATAGCTACTAATAAACCAATTACCAAATAACTTTTGAAGTATTTAAAAGTGTGAACAAAAATCACTTAGCCATTTGCAGAGGGTTGTCTTTGAAAAGAAAGCAGAAAGCAAGCTATTACATTTTCTGCCATGTTTTGAGCCACCAGTTCTGGAGACTGAAATCTTATATTACATAATCACACAATGGATATAGTGAGGGTAGTGTCAACATATTTTTGGCATGCTTTATCAAATAGTCTGGAGATGCATCTTTAAAATGAGAAATCATAAGTTGTGTTTACCTATACTTTCCATTCTTGTAGCCTAAACTGAGACTACAAAATTAGCTGACAAAGAACACATTTGGGGAGCAAACATGAACAAGATAGATAAACTCCTCCTCTATCCTCAGAGGAGCTCATAAACTCAGATTTAATGTTCCTTTGAGTACTATAAAGCCATTCAAATTTCAGGCTGGAATGCAGCTTTCTCTAGCATTTCCCATCAGAACAGTTTCTGGACTGTTTATTCATGTAGGAAATCACCCTTTGCTCTTTTAAATCCATAGTAGTCTTAAGGTAGTGTGAGGCCCAGTTCAGAAAAACATTCTTCTACTGACTTCAGAATAATTCAATGCTATGTCCACAATGTTTTTTGGCCCTTGCCTACAGGCAGAGCTCATTGACACAATTTTTCTTTGCGTTAACCTTCAATTTTAAGTATTTCCCCAAAGCTCAAGTATTATCAGGCTCAACAACTTTCTATTCAATCTTCCTACCCACCCTAGGGAAAGATATACATTTAAAATCTGGTTGAATTATAAGATTGACAGCATTAAGTCATATCTCCATCCTTTTTTATGAGAGATCTTAAGTACATATTAAACTACAATCAGATGTTTAAGGCCCACTGATGACCGTGTTGTAACGAATAAATACTAAAGTATCAGCTTAATTGGTTTCCACAAGTAGGTTGCTCTGTGACAGGAGACTGTTGGTATTTCAATGCAGGGATTAACATTTCCTAACATCAGCAGAAAACACTGCCCTCCATGTCACGATGAGCTATGCAGAATGGATCTGCACATCAGTGAATAGGTATAGCTATATGCACTTCAGCAAGCGCAAACAAGCTAGATCTGCCCACAGAGAGATGTGGAAGCTCTAGGTGACCACCTGTAGATACCAGGCAACTGAGCCAAGAGATGTGTGGCCTTGCTAGTGTGGTGCAAAGTGAAGCTAACAATCTGTCTCTCAACAAAAGATATTTACTGGTATTATGAAAATATTACAAGTTTATATATGGTGTATTTGGAATACCTTGTGAAGTTTAATTCCTCTTCCCAAGCATGGACCAAATAACACAAAGGAAACTTTTGTTATATCTCCAATATCACCAACAGTCAACTGTTAGGAAAATAAAGAAAAAAAAAAAAATTAACTATACGTTGTATGTAACAATTTGGATGACATACTTTAGGCCCAGGTAAAAAGATAAATAAAATAGGTAAAAATATCAAAGGTATTAATGTTAGGGTAAGGAAGTCCCATTAGGATTGCAAGTTAATTTGGACTCACATTTGTATCATAATTTACATTTATTTTTAACTGGGAGAATTGGCTGCAGATCCTAGACCAACATATGAAAAGCAAGAAAATCCATGACTGATTCTGTATTTCCAAGCTGAATTCATATTACTATTCTTTTCACTTTCCTATTTACTGCCTCTCCATCACATCTTTCTTCTCAAGCTTGAACTGGAATTTTGAACTCAAGATGATTTCTAGACATGGCTATTGGTTCTGTTCTCAGTTATTCTAGTGCTCAGAAGAAAGGATGGCTGGTTTCCATAAGTCATTTCACACACTGCTGCTCGTGGCTTTTCATCTTGCAGCAGTTAAGCAGGTGATGTTGTCGTGGTTTAACCCCAGCCAGCAACTAAGCACCACGCAGCCGCTCACTCACTCCCCCCCCATCCAGTGGGATGGGGGAGAAAATCAGGAAAAGAAGCAAAACTCCTGGGTTGAGATAAGAACGATTTAATAGAACAGAAAAGAAGAGACTAATAATGATAATGATAACACTAATAAAATGACAACAGTAGTAATAAAAGGATTGAAATGTACAAATGATGCGCAGGGCAATTGCTCACCACCCGCCGACCGACACCCAGCCAGTCCCCGAGCGGCGAAATCCCTCCCCCCCCACTTCCCAGTTCCTAAACTAGATGGGACGTCACATGGTATGGAATACACTGTTGGCCAGTTTGGGTCAGGTGCCCTGGCTGGGCATGAGAAGCTGAAAAATCCTTGACTCTAGTCTAAACACTACTGAGCAACAACTGAAAACATCAGTGTTATCAACATTCTTCACATACTGAACTCAAAACATAGCACTGTACCAGCTACTAGGAAGACAGTTAACTACATCCCAGCTGAAACCAGGACAGATGTTTATATTGCCTTTTTGCAAAAGTGGGGTAATGACTTTTTTCCATGTTTAAGAATAAAAACCTTTCAAAAGGTGTGACCCAGGTTCACACACCTGTCCAGAAGCTGCCATTAACTTCATATGCAAACTACAGAACTGATATTTGCCTAGGCCCAAGCTGACTGTAGAGAGACACAAGTTTGAGAAGTAGAACGTAAAGGAAGTGTGGAATAGTTTCATTATTTATTGCCCAACTGTTAAGGCCTGCTAGTCTTAATTCAAAGTTAATGAGGTTTTTCATGTCAAAGTTGGCATTTGCTCAAGAGAGATTTCCTAAGCAATATGTAGTAGCCCACATGTGAGAAGTTCTCCAAGTGCTGTTTAAGACATAGACGTATAAACATTAACTCAAAAAATCAAAACAAATAAAAAAATCATTCCACACAACTTCACATATGTTGGCTGCAATTCTTACTTTACTGAAACTATTTGGTAAGATTTGTGTGAAATAAAAAAAAAGAAACTGACCAAAAATGGTTTGTCATTCAGATGCTGAACTTCCTGTGCAGGGGATTTCCCTTTTCTTCCAAAGACAACAACTTTAATATGAGGAACATCTTTTGGTACTGGTATGCAGTGCACCCATGTTTGCCATCGTCCTCTGCTTTTAGTATCAAAATCTTTTGTGAGAAGAGATGTCACAGATGTTTCTGCAATGCAAACAAACACATATTCAGAACTCGTGTCCAAGTTGTAAGGCAGTATAAGCCAAAAGGTACAAGATTACATTGCCTGGTAGTGCTGGATCTAGCACAGTCAAGACAGGCAACAAAGCCACAAAACTCTCATTACTCATTTTAGCCCTGTGGAGGTGTAGAAAACCAGGCCAGCTCCTTCATGAATCCATGTCACACTCATGCAGGGGCCGTGCCTATCTTCTCTGTATTGTCCCAAGGACAGGATACGTGCTGCCAGAGGAGACTATTTCAATAATGCCATTTCCATCTTTTCCATGCCAGGCATAATTTCTTCCTCCTTGTTTACAGAAAGCATGATTCACTTTGCTCCAGGCCCCTGCCCCTCACCATTGGGTGACCATCTGTCATGGTTTAACCCCAGCCAGCAACTAAGCACCACGCAGACGCTCACTCACTCCCCCCCACCCAGTGGGATGGGGGAGAAAATCGGGAAAAGAAGTTAAACTCGTGGGTTGAGATAAGAATGGTTTAATAGAATATAAAAAGAAGAAACTAATAATGATCATGATAACACTAATAAAGTGACAGCAGTAATGATAAAAGGATTGGAATACACAAATGATGCGCAGGGCAATTGCTCACCACCCACCGATCCCCCTGCCCCCACTCCCCAGTTCCTATACTAGATGTGACGTCCCATGGTATGGAATACCCCGTTGGCCACTTTGGGTCAGGTGCCCTGGCTGTGTCCTGTGCCAACTTCTTGTGCCCCTCCAGCTTTCTTGCTGGCTGGACATGAGAAGCTGAAAAATCCTTGACTTTAGACTAAACACTACTTAGCAACAACTGAAAACATCAGTGTGTTATCAACATTCTTCTCATACTGAACTCAAAACATAGCACTGTACCAGCTACTAGGAAGACAATTAACTCTACCCCAGCTGAAACCGGGACACCATCAATGCTCAGTTCTGCCTACATTGTGAAGTAGCTTTGTACTGGTTCTGTTCTGCTCTGCCATGCAGTAGTGATGCATGCAAATGAAGGACATTTCTGCTGGTATTACCTTTGAGCGGAATTGCCACTTCTACAAAATCTGTCCTTGAGTGTTTATTGATCCAGTCATTGTGAATAAAAACATGTGCAGAAAAAGGGTAGAGTACTTCTTGTATAACAATTTTTTCCAAGAACCACTCATCTGATTGAAAATAAACAGGACATTATTAATTTATACATTTTAAGCAACAAAATGTTCTGTGTATGCAGTCATAAGTTTCTATCTTCAGAAAATCAATAAAATGTTCTCTTTTGCTGCACTTCTTAAGGAAATAAGACTGAAAATATATTGGCTGTGTGTATATGTGTTTCTGTCTGTTCCCCTACACTCCAAAATATTCAACAAAGTGAAGAAGTCTTAAAGTTTTTACAGATCTTGTGAAATTAAACATAGGGATAGATTTGATTTAATGATCTATTGGTGTCCCAAAAGATGGAACGGCTTCTGCATGAGATCTCTAGACACAAGAAGTACCCCACAGGAAATGGTATTACCAAAGTCCTAAAGGAAAAAGGATCAGGATTTCTACAACGTTAGCCATTAGAAAATCCACTCAACACACAACTTTTTTTCTGGTGAGTTTCTATGCTATCTAATAAGGCACAAACTTCAGCTGAAGGTTTTCTCTTGATTGAGACCATTGTGTTGATTCTCTGGAAACAAAGCATTTGAAGACTCAGATCTCTGAGTCTTGGTAAACTTGGTTATACTCCAAGTCTTGGTGAAGTCAATGAAAGTTTGATCATTCCTTTTAATGTTACTATCTAGGAAATACATAGGAAATAATAGTCTCCAAATCAGTTTTTCTGAGTCTGAGTTTAACCTACATCATCTTATAGTATTGTTTTTTTGATAAACAAAAAAAGAACAAAAGACTCAGCTTATCATGCTCTGGAGCAATCTTATTTCCAGTACCAATATTATCTGCAGAAGTAGGATATCTGTAGCATCTCTGGTCTGTTGCCTCTAAAAACAATGGGCCAAAATTGTAGCCAAAGTATTGAATAAAATATCAATTAATTATGCTCTTTGCTGTTGCTATTTATTTTTAAGAAGTAAGTAATTTTCTTTAACTCCAACAGCTGCTGTGGAGTTGGAAGGAAGACAAGAAAAAATATTGCAGGAAGTACCGCATTTTTATCTGCCACTCAACCTCACATATGCAGAATCCCTTAGAAAAGAATGTATTTCTCATGGGTTAGAAGTAAAAAAGCTGTGAGGCCAGAACAGCCTTTCTTCCATGTACCACTGCCCAATATGATGAACTGATTTTCTGTTCTTATCTTAGCAGCGTTTAGTCCTGAAAAAAAAATTCTCTTTTAAAATGAAAATGTCCATCATCTAAACATGGAGAGGAAGAAAAAAATGTCAAAAATTGCAAAATGATGTCATATTGCTTCCTGAAAAACAAAAGCTTTGTTGACTCTACTCATAAATACATAATAACTTTTATGGAGAAAGTTTTCACATATAATTTTATTTTACCATTTTACATTGTCACATTTCCTAGGAATCCTTTGCACATTTTAGTAAAACCAAGCTGACTACTTCACGTGTGTAGTCCAACAGAAATAATGAACAGCAGAATATGGAGAGCAATTTCAAATTTTCTAGAACTTAAAAAAAAACTTGTGATTTTTAATCTTAAATTTAAGACATTTCAGAAGTTCTAGGACCTCCTAAATCTGATAATCTACATTATTATTAACATACGTTAACTGAAAAAAATGCTGACCTTTTTTTAGACTCTTAAATCCAACAAGAACTTGGTTCAACTTGCCAAGGTATACTGCTTTGATTTTGAAAACATCCACCTGCAATATGAAAATAATCAAAATAACATTTTAGTTAAACTTAATATGTATCTGTTTTGAATATTTATCAGTTTAGCCTTGTGTGTCTGGTCATTGTTTTGTATCTCAGTGGAAGCAAATTTATCTTGTTTATGCCATTTCATTGTCTTTGAGTTCATAATTAAACATTACATGCTACAACTGATATTTTCTGATCCAGTTAATATTATGAATTTCAAAATGCTGCTGTATTTAATAGGAAGTAATTTTGGAAACATCAGATACACGCACTAGCAATAAAGTACTCATTTCTAGTACTGTCGTACTGAAATAACCAAATCAGATCAATTACTACTTGTGTTGAAAGTTGCATTGATCCTGAACCTAACTCCCAATGAAACTTATGAACAATAGTTGTCTAATAATTATGAAAATCTGGAGGAATTTCATTTTCACTAAAATTCACAGTTAATTTAGTAGAAATTAGGCAGGTAAATGGGAATGAAATTAATAGTGTCTGGGAAGGTTTCAATCACTATGCTATTGGGATAAGGATTTTTCACTGAAGCCGTCTCTATAATAGGTCAAATTTTCCACATACAACAGACTTGCATGATGAATAAACTTCATGGAATCTTCCCTTTTTTCCCTACTGTAAATCTTTGTAGTATATTCACCTTCTTGCATATTCAAGTTTGCACAGTCATTTTCCTTCATAATTGGTGGGAAAGCTCACATAACTATGCACACTGATACTGGGGGCACACATTGCTTAAAGTGTGTATTTGTTGGCTTTTTTGAACTGGGCCTGAAGAAACGAGGTTTGGAACATACTGTTCATGAATGGATTCATCTACTCTTTTGGGAAACCAGCTGTAGAATAAAATTTCCATGATTAAGACTGTTTTATTTCTTGTGACTTTGTAAGCTATCCTGTTGTAGACAGAAGTAGTTGTCTTGGAAAGGTTGGGTTGAAAGTGCAATTTGAAGACAAATTTGGGGACCAATTTGAAGGTTTGAAAACAAACATTAAAAACCTTGTATTGTTCCCATAGTTGCTGCCAAGTAAAATGACATACAAAAATTCATGCTACCTGTGAGAACCATACTGATCATGGGAATCATCTAGAAAAAAAGAGCAAAGACTAAAACCAGAGAATTAGGCATTTGAGGGCAAGTTGGAGTAAAGAAAACTGAGAGACTGAATACCTAAACAGTTGTTACTCGAAATCTTTTCCATAAGAAAAAGATTAGGGTTCTATAGCCCAGGATATAGAAGGGCCCTTTAGAGTTGCAGACGAAGGATTTAGCCTCTTGACCAGGTCCATTCAAAAACTGACACAGAATCTGGATTATACAGAAAAAATTCTTGTGAATTTGCAGATGAGTTATATTTCCATTGGAGTGAGTATTCACAGAAGTCAATTGCATTGTTCACATATTTTTTCCTACAAGTTTTATTCTTAAAGAAAATTTAACATACAAACTTAGAAAATAAAGAATAAAAAGAAAAGCTCAGGACAGTTCAGTTTTTTGAAAGAAACAGGAATCAGTCCCTCTTTCAGTCTGTACTGATACCTTATCCATTGTAGCAAGCAGTCTTGCTGTTCAGATTTCTCTAAGGTATTATCTTTAAGATATATTGTATATAACTATTATCTATATCACCCAAAAGATTAATGTATAAAATTTCCTATATTACTCCTTAAAGCCAGGTAAGCCCTACTATCCTGTCATTATTATTTTCAGATTTATTTTGTGAAGTCTGAGATAGCAGTTTGATCAGTTCTTGACAAACATGACATTGGGCACACATATTCTCTTCCACAATGGAGAGAGAAAATACAGGCATACAGAGGACGTAATGACTAACAAAGGTTTAGTTTGGTGTTCATACAAAAACCATTGTGTCTTCTAGAATCTTTAGAAGTGAAAAGAAAAGCAGATAAAATAAACAGAGGCACGTTTAAAGAATAAATGAAGCATATTGCAAGCAGAGATCTCTAGATTTCTACATCAGAGGACAAACTAATCTGGGTTGGCTGGCAATAATGAAATACTCTCTCCTGCCCTCCCCAAAAGTGGATTCTTATGTACTTCACAATGATTTTATGATTCCCTTAAAAAAAAAAAATTAAAAGATCTTCCAAACCTAAACTCAGAGCAAACTGTGGGGTCTAGTAAAGTATCAGCTAGACATTTTCTTTTGATCTGAAATTTGTTGTAGTTACTTTGCTCTTATGCCAATAATTACTCCAGGAATTACCCTTCTAGGAAAAGCCCTTTAAGCCTCAAAAAGCAAGAATGTGTTTACCATGTTTAAAAGCAGTAAGTGGATGGAAGAATTGGAAACATGAAAAAATAAAACTCTGCTTGGAACACTGACATTAGTGTTCAGAAAAGTTAACAAGAAAAGGTCACGGTCTAATGCAGGTAAAAAGGCAAGATATCCTACAGAAATGTTATCAGTTCTATCAATCTGGCATATTTTAACGAAGCACTGATACCTCCCTGGCCTTAAAAGTCTGCAATATTAAAATAGAACTTTTAGAGTATATTTAGTCCAGCTCAAAATTACTTTGTCAACTTAACTGTTTCATTGTTGACAATGCTGGTGATGCTTAAAAGCAACATTATCTGTGGAGACAATCACCTCTTTGTGGCATGAGAAAATTATGTCTATATGGAATATAAAACATTAGTATTTTTGATACTCTGTCCATGAAAAGCTTTATGTAAACATAAGTTCTGACAAAAAGACACTCACAGATTCAGTTACATTTTTCCTCATTGTTTTACCTGCCCTCTAACAAAAGTGATCAGGCTGTTTCTCGAGTTAAGCCATCGTTTCCCAGAGTCACTCCTTTGTCCTTGTATACAAAGATAAGCCTCACCAGTGGCATCTGCTTTCTTCAAGTCTCCCGTGTGCAAATGGATTGCATATTCCACAACTTCAGAAAAAATACACATACAAAACCAAAAAGTCAGCAGGAGAAATTATTCCTTGTCTTCTTGTCCAACACCTGAATTATATACCAATCCCTGGTAGAAACCATTGCAAATGTCATCCAAATCCCATACTGTGCCACAGAACAAGGAGTATAGTTTTCTTCAGTCCTGGTGACATACATAACCAAAACACGTTCCTGCCGCATAACTCCCTGTTTGGCAATCTGCAGAATACAGATTTGTTCTGCTCTGACACCACTCCCAGAAAATCAGCACTACTGGCTGCTGCTTGGGGCACAGGATCTCTCTCTTGTGTACTGCCCGCTTCCCCCTAAGGTAGGAAATCCCTTTCTAACAAATACTTCATGTTTATGTGCTATTTGGAAAGTCCAAGTTCTGCTTTCTAGGACTATTTACTCATAGTTCTTTGTTTCTTCCTTCCCTCTCTGCCTATTATTTTCTTCTTGAAATGAAATGGGAGTCTATGCTTATGAAGTGGTTTAGAAGAACTCTGGGACCTGATTGTCTTAAGCTTTAAACTCATGTAATTATCTCCCAATGAATGAACACATCGAGACTATCAAGCTTTCTCACTAGTCAGACCGTAATACTATTACAATGTTCTTGAGTTAAAGCATGTTCATGTGAAACAGAAATAATGAATTAAAAATTCATTCAACATCAACTTTAATACATAAATAGAAAAAACTCCTCACAGTTTGTATCAGTCTCCAAAGAACCTCCCATGTACTATATAATAACCCACAAATACAGATCAGCTAAGTGAAATTTGAGTTTCGGAAAAAGCATTCCTGATTTTCTCAGCTGTGGTCATAGTATAGGGATTAGAAGAGACACCTATGGCTGCTCTGTGAAGCTTCTGCTTCCTTGCCTCTTTCTGACACCAATACACAAGGGAGTGATGCAGACGAGACCAGATTGCATTAATTCTGAAGAAACTTCATGAAAAACTCATATGTTCATTTTTTTTAAATTACCTATTTTAGCCCCTGAGTTTATCATGGAAACAACAAGCAAACACTTAAACAGAAGCAGGTCACAATCTCAATATTCATGGTTTTAGAGTATCATTTTAACAAGAAGGAGGCCAGGAAAAAGTAGGAAGGCATTTTTGGGGGTTGGGTTTTTTTTCCTCCTAGTGTTGTAAGTCTGCTCTTACTCAGACTGCAATAATAAATCTGTGCTCATTTGTATAATGCTGGTGCTGTCACTTTAGGAATCTCATGTTGGTGGCTATATTAGGAATATGATCCTTGGGTAGTCAGCAGGGAAAGGCAGGTGCAGTAGAAAACACCTATGATGGGTTCCCATATATTCTAGGGATAGACACTAAAAGTTAGGAGTCTAAACTTAGATGGTGTCTGCTTCCAACCACAAACATCATTACTTCGGCCTAAGGAAAAAAGCTATTATCTTGCAGAAACACAGGTTTGTAAAACACAACTTTCTAATATTTTTCTGAAGGAGGAAAACATTTTTATCCACTGTAAAGTGCAAAAAGACTGATTTTTTTTTTTAAGGACTGAGCACCCTTAAAATCCAACATTTTACCAGTACTGAGCTATCTTTGACTACTCCAAACTATTCAGCCCCAACTCCCACAGCTTTCATCACTGGTACAGTAAAGCAGACATAGACAACATCTAGACTATGTGACAGTTACATGCTGGAGAAAGTCTTCCAGCCTCACTCTGCTGCTTGTCCCTGCCTGGGACCTGGCTGGCTGTACAATGTCTGCCTTCCCAGGAAACACGTGTGTGCAAAGAAGGGAAATGGAGCTTTAAACAGACATGAAACCAAGGAGCAACTAAGAAGCACTTTCAGTCTCACAATCACAAGCCAGAGAGCACTGAAATACACATTATTCAAGTCTGAAATAAGTATTTCAGTCTAAAATACATCACAGGATACACAAATATCTAAGTACACATCCTAGAAACATCTGATATTTTCAGTATGGTTTGCTTCTTGAATCAAATTTATTCCAAGATAGAAACGGCCCAATTTAACCAAACCATACATCCTTTAAAAAGATATAATTAAGAGAAATTTCTGGTAGGTTTGAGAATGATTGTTAGAACCCAGAAGCTAAGGCTGTCATTTGTTTTCATGCGTAGGTGATAGGAAAACAGGGAGGAAAAAAAAAAGTGTTCTGAGGATATTTATTTTTAAGCTTTTCTTACAGCTCTTTTCACAAGTTGGTGCTATTCATATTGAGTGTTATAATCAAAAGGCCTGATTTCAAATACTGTGACATATAGCTATTTCTTTACATGTCTAAAATAAAAAGGTCACATAACTGGAACAAGGGTTCTAAAGGGTAGGTTTGCATACTGATTGAAAAATTAGTATCTAAAAGGATTCATTAAATAGTAAGGGCTGTATCAGTCCACTAATAAAGGTGTGCTCATTGCAATAAACTTCTGAAATATCTTTGTTTCTCTTCATCTTTTACTACATGGAGATGACGTCTGAGAAACTCTGTTTTCTGAAAAGTAACTTTATTTCACTGCAGCACTACTTACTTTACTTCAGGGACCTCCTCTGGGATTTATTTTTTTTTTAATAATTTAAACCAAGAGTTGGGAAAGTACTTGTAATTGATGACATCACTCATGTTTGGTGATAAAAAGTAAACTAAGAGTTTTCCTAGACTGGAGCCCTAATGTATGTCAACCTTTTCTTTGAGGCAGTTAAATATGCACTGACAGGTGAAAGACAACATAGGTGCATGAAAGTCAGCATAGCTACACAGACTTGCCCTTGCTGGAGATCCAGATAGTTGAAAGTACATGAGCGATCCAGGTGAGTCTTTGGCATTTAGCCAATTGCATTTTTGCTTTTAGAGGAGTTAGGTTATGAAGGTAAGATTCTGTGTTAATCATGTAGAGCATTGCCTTGCCTATATACCTTGGTCATATAAGCAGATTCATTGCAAGTCAAAAGGCTACTTGTGTGAATAAGATTGGAAGAGTTTGGTCCACAGATTCGATCACTCATGTAGGGTGGATTAGAAATCACAGTGCTCACAATCATCTTTACTGCTGTGGTCCAGAATCATTAATATACTTGATCACGAGCTTAGCTTTAATCACACAAGTAGTATTCAAATGAGATATACACTGAAAATTAGAAACATATCTAATGCTTTTGCTGAGTCAGTATTTTCAGTGGAATCTGCTGAATCTATTGTTGCATAATTTAAAGCTTTATGTAGTCACAGCAAATATTTCCATTAATTTTCAAAGGTTTTGGATCAGAGAAAGGACTTCCACTATATAAGTGAAGTAAAAATATACAAAGTAACCCTTACAAAGGAAGGCATAACACAAAAGAGGTGCTGGGAAATTGAGTAAAAGTTTAAGGGTGAGTTTGGGACCATTCTGACTCTCAGATGAACAACATACCCCAACAACAAAAATCTACTAAAATAAGGTGTTCTGTTCAACCTTGCCATTTTTTCATCTCTTCCCAATCCTATTTATAAAAGCTCTGTTTCAGATGTAAGCCAACATGGTGTGAAACTGAAAGCAATCACCTAATGCTCATTAAAAAGGGGAAAAACATGAATTAAAGATAGGACAGAAGGTGTTGCTTTGAATTTGCCTTTGTTGTTGTTGAATTTACTATGTACTATGTATTCAAATATAATTTATTGTGATAATTCAGTAACTTTTGCCCACAGAACTCTCAACAGCCTTTCAAGGGTGAACAGTTTAAATGATACAATCACATCCTTTCTGAATGTTAGAGATATAGTTAAACCTTTTACACCATTGTGATTTTAGCTTTGTAAAGAAATCAGGCAATGCAGGTAATTTTTTCCAGTGGGGGGAAACAGTAAGAAAAGCTGTGGGGGAAGAAATGAACTATCAAATGAACTCCTCTTTTGTTGGAGCTCTCAAGACCTCTTCTGTTTCTGCTCTCCTCTGTAGCTTGTCAGGTTCACCATGGAAACATAAGACAGTACGGGTGGTAGTGCAAATGGGGCAGGGTAGGGTGCTGTATTTCAGAGGTGTTAGATATAGCTGACAGGGACTTTTTTTTTCAGAGGCTTCTGCAGAAGTTCTACTCTACAAAATAGTAAAATAAATAGAAAAAGGCAATATGGGGAATGAGTATTCCAGAGGTTATTGTCATAATTCCCCATTAAATCAGGGGGTTTTTTTTAATGAAAGTTAGGCAACTAAGAATTAAAGGCAAGTAGAGTAGGGAGGGATATTTTTTAAATGTTCGTTTGGTTCTATGGCAAAAAAATAATGTGGAAAACTAAATTTGATGCCTAACCCTGCTAATTTATCACATAAGAAGCCTCAAAAAATTAAAATCATCCTTTCTGCGAAATTAAAGATTAGGGACAAGATCCTCAGTTGATATAGCCACATAGCTAATAACCCTCAAGACAGTGGAGCAAATCAGTGTATGCCAGTTGAATATCTGATCTTATTAATCTAGTCAAAAGTACAGGGTTCATCTAACCTGCACAACAGAGTGTGGTAGAGAGATGCCTGAGTCAGCAGGAATTTGAATCAGTAAAAGTAAGCAGCAGCATGATTCACTTCAGCTCTACACCTGAGCCAGCCTGGTTTGTGTGAGTTTGATACCATGCTTGAGCTAATAAGCCTAGTAATTCAAAAGACTACATTAGCTGAAGCATCTCTAAACTACTTTCATTTGGAAAACAACATGAGACTTACCATTAACTTTAATGAAAAAGGAATTATTTGATAAATATGAGATTCTGGACTGCATTGTATCTGGCAAAGTTAAGTATCATGTAGTGAACTACTACTCCATGCTCAAACACGTCATGGTACACTGCTACATAATACTGATCTATTATGATTAACAAAGCAGTGGAAATGTTATACTTTATCTATTAACTACAAAAACATAAAGTTGGGTGATTTTTAATAAAGATCAATATGTTTGCTAATACAGATGTTTCTCACTACAGATATTAAACACTTAAATTCTTCATGTTCTTATGTCAACAGACTCAACTGGGGGAGGGAGGAGGAGCAGGTTGTCAGTAGACTCAGAAAAAAAGCACTTTATCTGTCGCAGGAACCTAATGTCCACCAGAAGAGTCCAGTTCACAAATGGTATTAAAAATCCTTTAGTAAAGAAAAGGTAACATTGATCTTCAATAGTTACTTCAACAGCTACATATTGCAAAGTTCTTACTGTAGCTTCTTACAGCTCCTATTGCTATATAACTCCTGGTGCGTGCCTTCAACTGCAGTCACAAATAATGGCATTCTAAAAATCATCAAGAAATTATCTAGAAATCGTCAAGAAATGTGGAGTCTAACAGCAAGAATTTCTAAAAAGTTAATTGTTATTGTGTGCAATTATTTTGTCCCAGTGTGTTAATATGCATATCAATGTCCTGCACAGAATTATCACAGAATTATCTCAGAATTCATAAAAAAAAATTTAATAAATGTCCTTTAATCCAAAGTCCAAAAAGATGCATGATAAATAATTTGGCCCACAACACAGATAGACTAAAATAATGTGCTCACAAACACTAAGATGGACAGACTAAAGAAAAGAAATAAAAAAAATAATTTGCTTCTGTGATACTAGCTAATATCCAGAATACAAATTCAGCTCTGAGATAATCTCACAGAACCTAACAAAATTATGCAACAGAATAATTTGACCTTGCTTTTTTAATATAATTGTATCTGGGAAGTTACCTACAGTCTGGGCTTGGGCACTTACTTTTAAGAAGAAATATTTCTACAGATAGAAAAAAAAGCAATTTCAGAGGTTCCCATTTAAATTTTGCTTATTTTTTGTTCATTTATTTGTTTTTAATTATTAATAATAGATTCAATGATAGCTGATAACTGTGATGGGATTTACTGGGCTTGAAAAATCATCCTCATGCCCCACCAGATGAGGTGGGCTATGCAGCAGACATGGACAGAGGATACATCAATGCTCGGAAAGAGATGAAAAAACATGGAACAAATGTGTTTGTAGGTGCAGGAAAAAATTGGGACTGGCCACCGCTTTTAACAAAGGAATTGCAATTTTCCTGAAGATTACAAATTCGCATATATATGTATTTTTGCCTTGCTAAATCTCACAGAATTACTTAGTTTAGAACAGAAGTAATTATATTAGTATTGTCTTCATTACAACCAGGCAATTGACATTACTGGTAAAGGTTACTGTTTATTTGGATGCTTAGTTTTTAGCATTTACTTTGCTTACTAAGAAGTTATATGCCTGTTGTTTTCATTGTCTGGGGATAGCAATGATCAATACCTTTCAAAATTGTTCTTTTGTCTTTATTTGAATTTATTTTATCAAGATGTTCATTAAAGACATCTCCATAAATGGATGTCTCTTTCAAAGCAATAATGAAAGCAAACATATAAAAATGAAAAATTTTTTTTGTCTCTAGTAATCAAACTGTAATTCAAGGAAGAAGCTGACAGAAATTTTAGACTGAATTAGTATTGAGGCTACAAAGGCTAAAACTGATATTAACACTTCCAGTTGTAGATCACTGGAATCCACAAATTTACTTGTGAGAAACTTCCTAGGTTAGTAGTTACTAGCCATCTATGGAATAATTTTTAAGGGAGTGTATACACACATCTTTTTCCTGGAAAATTTCCAAGAAAAACAGCTTAATTTTCTAATATACCTCAAAACTGTATTGCTTTACAAGTCTGGATAGTGCTGTCTGACAGTATTGCCATTTGGTTCTTAGCATAATAGAGGCTTTGAGGGATGTATTCTAGAAAATTTTTTTGTTTGAATTTCTGGACTTTTTATATGTAAACATTTAACAATTTGAATTCTGAAAATAATTACTGATACTTATAATTTTCCCCATTTTTTCATAAATAAATTGGGGAAATAGAGCTTTTTAACAAACTCTAGATTTACTGTATTCATGATTGTACATCCTGAATATATTACATCCAACATCCAATGTTGTTTTGAATCAGATGGATCAAAACACTAAAACCAAGATTTTTTTCAGTAAGTGAATACAAGGCTACTAATTGTTTAAAGTTATACAAACCCATACAAAACCAGAGATCTAAAAGGTCTTCAGTGTTTTATTTGTTCGAGTTTCAAGTTTAAATGGGATGAAATATTTAGGAAAATCTCCTTAGAGAATAGTGTGCAAAAGGTCACATGGAATATTTTATTCCTTTTTCTGGGCTGCTTCCATTTTTTTATATTAGTTTCTGTTTAAGCAGAATATTCTTTGTACTATAGCCTCTAGCAATAAAACTCTTAACCATCACTAAAATCTTCAATTTATGATCTTTACTATCCCCATCAATCCTCTTTATTCTAAGGAGCTGGATAGATGGGGAGCCTATTCTTAAATAGCTAGTGATCAAGTTATCAGTATGCAATTGGTTGTTCCTTTCCATATTCCTAAGGGAGTAGGAGAAATCACTTTATTATCTCTCTGGCATCATACAATTCACATGTGTTACTAACAGCAGAGAAACAGGCAACATATATATTTTCTGTGGAATATTACTTGCTGTACTAAGAATTTCTCATCAACATCAATAAAACACTAGTGCAATTGAAATTCTTGGGTATCTCTTTGCTGGCTGATTGTAAGACATTTTAAAAATTCTATCTCTGTTTTGTAAGGGGTCTTCACAATTCTTTCATTCTTAAAACTTTACTACGTTTCTATGTTACATAAATTTCTTTGTGAATAAGAAGATTCAGGTAATATCACACAGTAGATTATATTTTGTACACACCTTCAGTTAACATAGCATTAATTTGAAGAGAAAATAAATAATCAAGAGCTAAAACTGTAAGATAACTAACATGAAAGAAACCAAATTCTATGTTTGGTGTCAGCAGTTACATCATCTTTCATAATCCTGATACCAATGATTTCTGTTTTCTCAGCTTTCTTTTGTGATAAATGCATGTGCAAAACCATCATATTGCTTAATATGAAATTCTTGTGGAAATCCTCACACAATATTTCAGGCCCAAGAGAGATAGACTGGTATTCCAGTGACAGATACTGACCCCAGTAACAAAAAAAGACTTGGCTTAC